>NC_080700.1:1602215-1922658 GCF_030445035.2 Dasypus novemcinctus
CTTACAGAGTCAGAATCTAGAATAGCAGATAGGGCAGTATTAGGGAATGGGAAGTCAAGACTAAAAATGTACAGAGTTCCTAATTGGAATGGTAGAAATATATGGTAATAGATGGTGCTGATGGGAGCACTACCTTGTGATCATAATTAAAAGCACTGAAGTATATATATATGAATGTGGCTAAAGGGGAATTATTAGATTGTATCTGTGGTAACAAATTTAAAAAAATGAACATGGAACTGCACTACAGAGAAAGTGAAGCTTAAGGTAAACCATGGGCTATAGTTAACAGTACAATTATAAATCTGTTTTCATCAGCTATAACAAATGCTGCATATCAATGCAAGCTGTTAACAATAGGGTGGTATATGGGAATCCTCTACTTCATGCAAGATTGGTCTGTAAACACACACCTTCTCTAATAAAGTTTAAAAAAATGGTTATTGACATGTGATGGGAGAAAAAAATTCACGGAAAATCAAGTAATTAATTTAAAAAAGTAGCAACAATATGATTATCAGCCTCACATCATTAATAATATGAGCAATTGGAGCTGTGCACAACTACCACTAGCTGCCTCAGAAAGCAGCGAGAGCCTTCTGGGTCTACGATGTGTATGAGCCCTACAGTGCTCCAGGTGCAGGTGTTATCCTAATGCATGCAGACAATGGTTGCTGTTTTGCTGGGAACTGGTCCACATTAAAGCTTCTGGATTCTTGTTTTAGTGAAATGTTTCCTTTATAGGAACCAATTGCATATTTACATCTTAAAATATTTATATTAACTAGAAAAAGAACAAACTTATCCCAAAGGAAGAAGAAAGTAGGGAATAACAAAGATTAGAGCAGAACAAAATGAAATTGAGAATTAAAAGCAAAAAACAAAAATCAAAAAAAACCCAACACTAGAAAAATTAGCCAAAAGCTGGTTTTTTGAGATTAATAAAATTGATATTCTAGATGAACTAAAGAAAAATGAGAGAGGATGCAAATAAATAAAATAAAAACCAAGAGAGGGACTATCACCACTGATCCCACAGAATTAAAGAGTATCATTAAAGAGGATACTTTGAAAAACTATATGCCAATAAGATGGATAACTTAGATGAAATGGATAAATTTCTAGAAACACACAAGCATCCTACACTGACAAAAGAATAAATAGAAGAAATCAAGAGACCAAAATTGAATTGGCCATAAAAAATCACACCAAATCAAAAAAGCCAAGCACCAGTGACTTCCTGGGTGAATTCTACCATCATTCCAGGAAAATCTAAAACCTATTCTGCTTACACCCTTCCCAAAACTTGAAGTGGAGGAACATTATCTAGCTTATTCTTTGATGCCAAAATTACTCTAATACCAAAGCAACATAAAGACCCCACAAGGAAAGACAACTGCGGATCAATCTCTCTAATGAACTAAAATCCTCCAAAAGACATTAATAATCCTATTCAACAACACATCAAACAAACTACACACCATGAGCAAGTGGATTTTTAAAAAAGATTTATTTATTTACTTATTTTCCCCCTTCCCCTTCTCTCACCCGCTGGGTTTTTTGTTTGTTTCTTTGTTTTGTTTGTTTTTTGCTGTCTCTGTTGTCTTCTCTTCTCGCCTATCTCCTCTAGGACTCTATCCTGGAGACCTCTGATGGGTAGAAGGGTTCCCTGTCACCTGCACCACCTCAGTTCCTGGTTTGTGCTGCATTTCTCCTTGACTCTCCCCTTGTCTCTCTTTTGATGCATCATCACCTTGCTGCATGACTCACTTGTGCAGGGCACTGGCTCACCACATGGGCATTCCTGTGGGCACTCGTGTGGGCACTGGCTCACCATGCAGGCACTTGCTCTGGCACTGGCTTGCCACGTGGGCATGCTTTCACTTCTTCTTTTTACTGGGAGGACCCAGGGATCTGCCCCACATCCTCCCTTATAGTAGGTGGAAACTCTATCACTTGAGCCACTTCTGCTTCCCATGAGCAAGTTGAATTTATTCCTAGTATGCAAGGGTAGTTTAATGTAAGAAAATAATCAAATTAATAGACCACAGTAACAGATCCACAGAAAAAGCTACATGATCATCTCTATTGTCACAGAAAAGGCATTTGACAAGGCACAGCATCCTTTTTGGATAAAAAACACTTGGAATTATAGGAATAGAAGGAAACTTCCTAGACATGATGAGTATATATGAAAAACCCACAATTAACATCATATTCAATGGTGAAATGAAAAAGACTTTTCCTCTAAGATCTGGAACAAAACTAGGACACCCACTGTCACTGCTCTAATTTAACATTTTTTATTAGAAGTGCTTGCAAGCATTTAGCCAAGAAAAAGAAATAAAAGTCATACAAATTGGAAAAGAAATAAAGCTTTCACTCTATGCTGATGACATGATATTGTATGTACAAAGCTGAATAAACACTGCAATCAAGTTGTTAAGAGCTTGTAAACAAGCTTAATAAAGTGGCAGGATAGAAGATCAAAACATAAAAATCAGTAGATTTTGTACACTAAAAATGTGCAATCTGAGGTACCAGTCAAGAAAGAAAAATCCACTTAACAATAGCAACCTAAAAGAATCAAGTAGCCACCAGTAAGCTTATAAATGCAAAGGCCTTGTACCCAGCAATCTCCACAACAGCATGAAAGGAAGTCGGGGTGCACTGGGGGATGTGCTCAGGAGGGCTGGGAAAACCCCTCCCTCCAGGGTGGGGCTCTGGGCCTTCCCCCTGCAGGACAGGTGGGGAGGAGAGCTCTGGGTGTGGCCCTGGCACCCTGGGGAGAAGGGGAGAAAGGGGTCTCAGGGCCAGCCCTTGAGGGCCCATCCCCTCCACAGCCCATTCCCAGCTCTGTTTGCCCAGCCAGTCCTCTCCACCCCACAATCACGGTCCCAACAGGGATGTGTGGTGAGCAGCCCACTCACCAATCCAGGCAGCACACTCAGCTGCATTAGGGCTGAGCAAGTCTTTCTCCCCACCTATTGGGAGATTATCATCAGTGGGCAGGGACACCTACACAAGGTTATCAGAATAACACAGCACGAGGGAGCTGGGCAGGTGATGGGGAGACTGGGGGGCAGGACTTCAGGAAGAGCCTCAGATGCTGCTGTTGTCCAGAAGCTAAGAGAGAGGAAGCTCAGACCATGCCTCCAGGGGCTGCAGCCTGGGGTGGTTCCTGGGGGTGTTTGGGCTGCTCAAGGCTGTGGGGTGTTCTGTGCTTTGAAAGGCAGAAGGATGGCCGTCGTGGGGGGTGAATGTGTCTCCTCTTCCAGCTCCAGCACCAGGTCCAGAGCCAGACCTACAGCCAGACCTGGAGCTGGACTTCCCTGCAGCACCACTGCTGCCACCAGCTCCAGGTCCAGGTGCAGCTTCTGGGTTGAAGGTACCTCAAAATTCAGAGGCAGCTCCAGCAGCTGCTCAAGAGCTCAAGACTGAGAGGGTTTGGCCCCCTCTAAACCAAGCCCTCCCTGGAGAGATGAGAGGGAGACCCTTTTCCAGTGAGGTAGCAGGGCTCAGCATGGGCCTATCGATAAACTCAGGCCTTACAAGTTCTAAGGACAGTGCTTCCTGGATTTAGGAGAGAAGACACAGGAATTGGTGGGGATGGAGGATTTGGGGGAGAAGTGGGAGGGCAACTGATTTCTGTATAAAAGTCAAAATAAATACTAACCACGTGGGTAGGGATATGATGAGTTTTATAAATAGCAAATTCTTGACCAGAATATGACATTAAATTTCTGTTTCTAGGATAGCCTGGAGGTTCAGTTTGGTTCTTCATTTCCTGTGTTAATTAAAGTGAGATACAGGCTCATTCTTTCCTCCTTCAATCAAGTCTGAGGGTCGTCAGTTTTTTAACGTGTGGCAAGTTCAAGGGTCATCCATCCTTCTCTGGTGCTGAAGGACACACACAAGTCTCCCTGCAGCAGAGCGATGTGCACTTCACTACCGTCAAACTGGGCAAGAAGCAAGACAGTCCATCAGAACCCCCGGGGTGAGGGGTGAGGGGCATTCACCAGGCTCCATAACCACCTCTGAAAAGTGGGTGTCTCAAAAACCCCATGTTGAAGGGCCGAGTCCTGATGCATGGCAGTGCCTTCTTTCTGTTTGGAGAAAGAGGGAATCTGCTTCTCGTGCTGAGGTTTCTTTTCACCTCTGCTTAGGAACCCGCAGTCTTCATGGTGGACTCTGGAGCCCATCAGCACTACATGGGGGAAATGTACAATGACCGAGACTTCCCACGTGGAGGGACAGGACCAGGGAAGCCTGATCGCTGGCATGTGGGCTGTGTGGGCAGGATTGCGCACCCTTGGCTCCCTCTGGAGTGAGGAGTTCTTAGGCTGCCTCCTCCTGGATCCTGGCCCCTGATCTCCAAATGTTGACCTGGTTGGGTGGACCCAGGGCAGACACTTAGGGCACCATCAAGGCTCCAGCTGGGCCTCCTTTCATGAGCATCAGTGCTCCTGTGAACTGGCATTTGACAAGGCATGCAGGGAATGGGTGTCCTGGTCTAATGGGTGCAGTTTCTATGGGGTGATAGAAAAATCTGGTAGTGTATGTCAGTGACAATACTGTGTACACAAATGAATATCACTGAATTGTATATTTGAAAAAAAATAAATGGGAAATTTTAGGTTGTACATATCTTACCATAATAAAAATTTCAAACATAGAACTGTACAACACAAACAGAGCCCTAAAGCAAACTACAGACTACACATAACAGGATAATTCTAGTAATATTGTTTCATCAGCTATAACAAAAATACAGCATTAAAGCAAAGAATTAATAATAGAGAAAACTGCCTGTGAGAGGGTTATATGGAACTCTGTAATTTAAGCATGATTTTTCTGAAAACCTTAAACTTCTCTAATAAAATATTTTAAAAAATAAAATGGAATTAAGATGCAAAGTAACAAGCAACATTAATTCATCAAGCAATGAATACTGTGGGGAAGTGGGTGTGGTCAAGTGATTGGGCTTCCACCTACCATATGGGAGGACCTGGGTTCCATCCCTGGGGCCTCCAGGTTAAGAAAAAAAAGCATGCTTGTGTGGCAGGCCAGTGTCCATGCAGTGAGCCAAATGACCTTGCACTGAGCTGAGTGCCTGTCTGATGAATCAAGTCCCCAGGCAGCAAGACAGTTCCTATGCAAGGGAGACATGAAGCAAGATGATCACACAACAAAAAGAGAAACAAGGGGAGAGTCAGGGTGAGACATAACAGAAACCAGGAATTTAGGTGGCGCAAGTGACAGGGAGACTCTCTCCACAGCAGAGGTCCCCAGGATGGGAATCCAAGAGGAGAAAAAAGGGAAGAGAAGACAAAAAGAGAAATAGATACAGAAGATCACACAGCAAAGGGACAGAGCAAAAACAGCAGGGCTGGGGGAGAGGGAAGGAAAGGGGAAAAAAGGAATATTGTGGCCATGCTGTTTGCTGCAGATAAATCATTTGACACAACCCAATACCTTTTCATAACAAAATACAAAGACACAAGCCAGCAAAATGAAGGCTACGTAACTAGCATCATTCTCGATGGTGAAAGACTGTGAGTTTTGCCAATAACATCAAGGCCCAATCCATGATGCTATTTTTGCCACTGCTATTCCTCACTGTCAAGGATGTCCTAGCCAGAGTAATTAGGCAAGAAAAAGGAGGTAAAGGCATCCAAGTTGGAAAGGAAGAACAACACTATCTCTATTTAGAAAGGACAGGATTTATATATAAAAATCCCTCTAGGACTCACAAAATACTGTTATAGCTAATAATGCCAGAACGCTGCACAAAAGTCTGTTGTATTCCTATAACATTGAAGCAAACAATCTGAAAAGAAAGTTAATAAAGCAATTTCTTTTACAAGAGCATCAGAAAGAATAAAATACTTAGGAAGAAATTTAACCAAGGAGGTACAATGTTTGTTACCTGAAAACTCCAAACCATTGATGAGACACATTCAATGAGGGGGACCTGGGAAGCCATTTTAGGAATTAACATGAATGAAAACTTATGAATGAAGCTTTTGACTCATTATGGACAGGGCAAGAGTTGTCCCATGGCCACCGGAGCTTCCCAAGACAGTCCTGCAGAATGAAACACTTGTCCACATGGGACAGGGCAACCAGGTCTCAGGGCCCACAGGGAGGCCTTCTCCACTGGGTCTGAGGGTCAGTCAGGTCAAAATGATGGCTCAGTTGTCCTAAATGGTATTGCAGGGACAGATGGTGGACATGGTATGTCCTGCCATAACCCACTGAATGGACTGGGGAGAGTGTAAACTACAATGTAAACCATGATCCATGTGGTGCAGCAGTGCTCCAAACTGTATTCACCAAATGCAATGAGTGTGTCACAATGATGAAAGAGGTGGTCGAGGTGGGAGGAGTGGGGTGAGGGGGAATGGGGGCATAGGGGAACCTCATATTTTTTGAATGTAACTTTTTTATGATCTAAGTATCTTAAAAAAATACAGTTAAAAATTGATGGGGTTGGGGAGTGGGGTATATGGGAACCTCACATTTTTTAATGCAATGTTTTGTGTGGTCTCTTAACTTTAAAATAAAATAATTTAAAAACAAAGATCCTCAGGAACCTCTCCTGGCAGCCAGGGTGCAGGAAAGGAACTGCTTGTGCTCACTGTTCAGCTGCACACATGCGCCCCATTCAGGCTACCAACAGAATCTCAGAAATTAAATTTTTATAAATTTGCTATAAATTTGGAAGTTCAAAGGAAATGGAGCTAAATGTCCAGTGCCTTGATGAGACTGTATGGAGATAACAAGAAGCAAAGTACTAGGTAAGTATACAAAAATCAATAGATTTCTCCTTCCCTGCAGTGAACAATGAAATAAAAAACAAACAAATCCATTTATACTTATAAAACCACATAATAAATTCCTTTGCTCAAACCTAAGAAAATAAGTACGTATTTTTCTCTCATAACCTATAAAAACTTGCAAGTAGTAAAAAGTTAAATAAATGGAGAAATATTCCTGTTTCATGGTAGGTAGAGTCAATATTTTTAAGATCTTATACAAAATCATAGAAAAATATTTTGTATATATTTTTGAACTTTTTCTGATCCTACAAGAGCATGCGAAATGTTTAAGAAAACAAAACTGAGCAGTCCATACTGCCTGGTTCCAGTTCTTATTATAAATCTACAATAAGTAATAGAGTTTGACTTTGGTACACAGAAAAAAATGGGGGAAAAAATAGAGCCCATATGTAGACCTATTAATATATACTCAAGTGAACATAATCCTTTCAAAATATGGAAATGGAACAACTGGATGGCCATACTGAAAATAAAGAAAGACATAAATTTTACACCTTACACACAGATTCACCTAAAGTAGTTTATATGTTAATGTCTAAGAAGCAAAATGATTTAAAAAAATAAAATAAAAGTGTGGTTCCAACAGAAAAATGACCTTGTGTTTGCTGATGAGTTTTTAAATGCAGCATCTAAAGAAAGAGTCATAAAAAGAAAAAAAATGGTAATGGGACTTTATTTGAAAAATTAAAAGTTCTACTATGTGGAAGACACTGTTGATTGAATGAAGAGACCTCAATCCTGCATTGGGAGAAAGTTTTGTAAAACACATATATTTTGTACCAAAATATACAAAAGGCCTATAGAGCTCAATAAAAAGAAAACAAACCACACAACTAAGAAATTGGAAAATGACTGAACAGAACCCTCACCAAATTAGGTATATAATTGGCAAATAAGCACACATAAAGACACTTAACATCATTTGTCATTGAAAAGTAACTTAAAACAACGAGAGACACTACCCACCCACTGGAATGGCTAACATCCAAAGAACAGACAATCCAACTGCTAGCAATGATGTGGGACAACAGGAACTCTCCTTCCTCACTGGAGGGAATGCAAATGGCACAGCCCCTTTGGAAGACATTTTAGCATGATTAATAAAGTAAACATATCTCAGCATGTGACTCATTAATCACACTCCTAGGCATGTACCCATTTGTTGACAACATATGTCCACATAAGAAAAACCAGCACTGATATAGTTATAGCTATTTTTAGTTACAAAGCCACAAGCTAGGAGAAAGCAAGATGTCCTTCACTAGGTGAATGGATAACCACACTGTGGTACAACTATGCCCATATAGTTACTCAGCAATAAAAAGGAAAGTGTTATCCTGCCACAGAAGGACATGGATGCATGACAAATTCATATTGTTAAGAGAAAGAGGCTGCTCAGTTAGGACTATGTAATGCATGATAAGGTCACATCTGCTTGTTGATGGGGTACGGTGTTAGGGACCTCTTTGCATACAACTAAACAATTTCCTCCAAAAGTTGTCAAATTAAAAAAATTCAGATATCTGCTGAACTGTCATTTTGTCTTCCTTTAAGATCTGAATTGCAGTGGGGAAAAGAGATGATATTAAGTAGTTCCTCAAATCTCAAATGAGTTAGCCACTGGCCCAGCTGCTAGAGAGGCAAATAGACAGTTGAAGAAACAGAAATATTCTTGCCATCTTGTCTCTTACATTATTGCAAGATAAAGAAATACACAAATGTACCAAGCTAATTTATGATATTTATAATAAGGGAAACTTGGCATGGGGTACATTTGGAATTCTATACTATAGTCTCAGTTTTTCTGTAAATCTAAAACTGTTCAAAAATAAAATCAATTATAAAAAAAAAAAAGAAAAGAAAAACAAAAAACACTGTGGCAACTAGTTTGAGTTTCTTCAAGTTTCCAGAGTAAGAAAAATTCCAGGACTCTGGCTGGGCCTTTCTCAGTTGAGAAATGTGGGTCCATAGTTCAAAATCCTGTACTTTAATTATAGTACCAGAAGTTAGAAGAACTTGGTAGGGGGTCTTTTTCTTAATGAGGGTCTGTCACCTTGATGGAACATCATAACTTGCCAAAATGTTTCCATCATTCCAAATAGGAATGCTGTCAATTTTAAGCCTTTACTTCTCATTTTGTATACACACCACAGGAATGAATACATTCTGATGCTATGAGATTATTTATTGTATATTTTTCAAAAAAGTGAGACTACAATACTTGTCCTTTGTGTCTGGTTTATTTCACTCAAGAGGATGTCTTCCAAGTTCATCCATATTGTCATGTGTATCATGAATTCATTTCTTTGTACAGCTGAATAATATTCCATTGTATGTCTATACTGTTATACATTTTATTTCTCCATTCATCTATTGAGGGAAACTTGTGTTGCTTCCATCATTTGGCAATTGTGAATAGTGCTGCTGTGAACATTGGTGTCCAAATATCTTTTTGAGATGCTGCTTTCAATTCTTTGGGGTATATACCTAGTAGTCCAGTTGCCGGATCATATGATAATTCTATACTTTGCTTTCAGGGGAGTCATCAATCTGTTGTCCACGGTGGCTACACCACTTTGCATTGCTACCAGCAGTGAATGAGGGTTCCTTTTCCTCCACATCCCCTCCAACACTTGTACTTTCCATGGGGTTTAATAAAATAAGAGGTGGCCAATTCAGCTGTAAGAAGGATGCTCCCTGGAGGCTCCCTTCTGACAGCAGCCTGGGGAAGCAAGTGCTGAGAGGGCAGGGCCACATGGGGAAGGAGACTCCATCATCAGTCACCTCCAGGAGAGACCCCTATCCAGGAAGACTTGGATTAGAGGGGGACCAATGTCTCCACAGAAAATCCATGAAATTTTCAGACACTGCCAGTCCTAACAGATTTCCCCCAAGATCCTATGACTGTCATGCAGGTCAATTTGGTGAGATGCTGCAGAAGTCCAGTGCCCCGGCTTGCCTTGAGGAAAGGGGAACCCATGGGGGGGGGGAGGTTTCCTGTGATGGCTGCAGCAGGATCCTGCTCCCCAAGGGCAGAAAGAAACACTTAGGAGAATGAGCCCACCAGGCTGTGGGTACAGGAGCCCTCTATTGGCATGACGCCCACCATTGTGCCCTGACCTGCTCTGTGCAGGGGAGGGGTGAGGTCAGGGCCCCACTTGATCCTCTGGGCTTGCTGTAGGCCCAGGTGGGGCAGAGAGGCCAGAGCACAGGGGCTGGTCTCCTTTGCCTGACACCAGCCACATCCCTTTCATTAATGCACAGGACAATTAGCACTTTCTATTTATACAAAGAGCAAAGATAGAGAGCACTGTTGTATAGAGCCTTGCTGGTCTCCCCCACAACAGCCCAAGGACAGTCTTCCCTGGTGACATCAGGACAGCTTCCCTGAAGACCTCAGTACAGCCTCCTCTGGCTCTCCTTTCAGAGCTAAGCTCCTTAGAAACATTCCCATGCAGTCCCTCTCCAGACTTATTCATCTCTATTTCAGCCCTCTGTTTTTGAACTTGCTGAACCCAGCCAACCACTCCAGTGGAACAACTCTCCTATGGGTATTCCAATTACTTTCAAATTCTCACATGCAAAGGCCACTCTTTTTTTTTTTTATCATTCTTGTACTTTCCTTCTTGATTTTTCAGCAGTTTTACACATTTGATTATGTTCTTCCCCTTCTGCTATCTTGGCTTCACCATATTTCCCTTTTGGGGCTCCATGCTAATTTTCTTTCATACATCTCAGTGTCCTCTTCCTCTGTTAACTGTTTACATGTTGATGTTCCACAAGGTCCAATCTTCTTCTCATTTTCCTTCTCATTCACCATAGTCTATTTCAGTGACCACATCCAAACCTACTGTTTCAAGCAGGATGCCAAGGACTCTTAACTTTTCATATCTAGCCCAGATCTTGTTCCTGAGTCACACATGTGAATTTCTCACTTGTCTTTCATAGATCCCTCAAACTAAGGCTGTTACCCCACAGTTCTACACTATTTTCTTTTTCAGTATGAATGTCACCACACCCTGCCCAATTCTCTAAGCCAGAAAGTGGATAATTTCCTTTATATTTCCCACTCTATCATTCTTAAATATAATTAGTCTGAAGATGTGTCAATACTACTTCCTAAATATATCTTCTCAATTCCACACCACCTTCCCATTTCTCACTGTAGACTTAGTCCAGTATTTCATCACTGATAGGTTGGATTATTGTCACAAGCTTCCAAATATTTTTTCCACTTCTGGTCCAGCCTCCTTCAAATTTATCTTCTACACTGTGGCTATGACATGTATAAAATTCAAAATACTTCTTATCTAAAACCATTCAATTATTTATATAGTTTTCATAATAAAATTCAAATCCTTCCAGCATTTTAGAATAGAAATCTCCAAACAGGCCATGATCCACCTCTATGACTCACCTGTGAACCACCCAACAGAATTATCTTACGCTAAAGGTCAGCATATTCTAAAGTGTTCCAAGGAGCACTTCTTCCAGATATTAATAAAATTCTGGTCTAATAAGTTTGTGAACATGGGGAAATGGACTTACACACAGTGATGGGCAGATAATGTAAACTACAATGTAAACTATAATATACGTTAGTGGCAATGCTCCAAAATGTATTCATCAATTGTAACAAATATACCACACCAATGTGGGAAAATGTGGAAAAGGTTGGTAGTGGGACATATCGGAATCCCCTCTATATTTTTTGTAATATTTATGTAGTCTAAGTATTTTTTTTTAAATTTAAAATTATATTTAAAAAAATAAACACAGTAATGGGCATTGGGGATATCTAAATAAAGAACAGAGAAGATAAAGTTTGAGTACTGAACTCCTGTTTTTCACTGAATAGCTACTAACATCTGAAGGCATTCAGTTTGGGAAAAGTTATTGAAAGCATTTGGGAAACCTTAAAGTCCCGACAATATGCTCTATTCTCCTACTTCTTCACCTCTGCCTGGTGAGCCATCCATTCATTCAGTCATTCATTTGTTCATACACTCCAAAACAATCACTGGAAATCAACTAGTATATGCTTTACATTCAGGGGGAGAACATGTTCTTGGTGAGCCAGACTTTGTAAACATATGATTAAAACAGTCAGGATAAGTGCTCTGAATATTGGAGCATCATGTAAGGACCTGAGTTTGGCAGATCAATTGACAGCAAGCTTTCCCCCTCCTCCTTGACAGGGCTATCCCTCAGATAGGTGTCAAATTTTTTTTTTTTTACTTTAAATTGAATCTTAGGTGTTAAATGAGCATATATTTACAGGTGTCATATCTTTCCCTTAGGTTGATCCTTTCACTGTTATGAAATCTCCCTCTCTGTTTGTAGAGGTATAGGTAAAGTATATGTACATGTCATGAAAGTTAAGTTGATATCAAATGAAATATGATTTTATTATTTAGGATGTTGCATTTTAACCCAATGGAAAACACAGAAAAAGGAAATGACAATATATCCATAAGGAAAAGGAAGGCAATCAATGTGGTACAATTCAAACATCCAATACATATAATAGTAGGAAAAAAGGGCTGTGTTAAAAATGAATTGTTACATTAGGGAAAATCTTCTGGATAGAGTTAAGAAATTCATAATAATAATAATTTGTAAGAGTGGCAGAGTAAACTAGGCTGATGGGACAGAAGTGATTGTGAGATTATTCTAGATAGATATTTTTCATTATGTTCATGTACCTAATCAAGAAAAGTAATATATTTTCATAAAATGCAGATTTCTGGTTCTCCACACTAAATCACAGATAAAAATATCTGGGTATAAAGTATAGAAAATAGTATTTTAAATATGTTCCCTTCAAGATTTTCATGTACAATAAAGATCGAACCTTTCTGTTGGGAGACTGTAATGAATTCAATAATTGAAAGGTTCAGAATCCCTGACATAAGTCATATATATTGGCTTCTTCATTTTCCACTGACCACTAAAATATTACATACCTGGACCACAGTTTAACCTCCTGCCACAATGTCTTTTTCAAGTGATACTTTATAATTATTCTTTTGTTTTTTATTTACCAAGAAAAGGTTTTTATTTGCTAAAAAAAAATATCTTTATTATTGTTCTTTTTTATTCATTGTCTCTCATAACAGTTATATGTTATTTAATTACCCCTGTAAAAGCTACCACTTTCAGCATTCTTGCATCAGGAAAACTTTTCTTAAGAATGGTATGTTTTCTTCTTTGTGAAAAACAAATATGTAATTGCTTTTTGGCCTGAGAAACTATTTAACAAAAATGATAAAAGGAGGGCTGCCCTGATGGAAGGGGCTGAGGGTCAGAACTGTGTACTCTCAGTTTCCTCCATGACTCCTGCATTAATTTCCTAGCTGCTGTAATGGATTCCATATAATGGGTTGGCTTACCAACAGGGATTTACAGACTCAAGGTTTCAGAGGCCAGAAGGCTTGCTTCCTCCCAGAGTCAGTACTTAGAACTCACCAGCCATGTTGGTGCTCCTTGGCTTTTCTGTCATGTGCTGATGCATATGGCTGCATCTTCTCCTTTCTCTTCTGGGTTCTGTTGATTTCCAGCTTTTGGCTGCTCCCAGAGCTTCCTTTCCACATCCATTTCCTTTGCTTATAAGGACTTCAGCCACATTGGATTAAGGCCCATATATTCAAAGGTCCTATTTACAAAAGCATTCCCACCCACAGACCAGGGGTTGGAACCTGAACATACCTTTTGTGGGGGACATTATGCAATCCCCAACACCAGTGATACCCTCTGACCACTCACATTTCCAATGGGACCCAGAAAGCAATAAAAAAATCATTAAGTGAGAAATCACTTTGGAAATCAGTATTTCAAATGCCCACAATTCTCCCTTTGCTCTGAACACTAAGAAATTCAGTCAAATTTAACTCTCTTTGTGAGAATGTTTACTTTTGCCTTCTTTATGGCTTTAACTTCTTTAATGCTTTAGTTTCAAGAGAATTTCTTAATTATTTCTATAAATATGTATTTTGTTCCTATTCTAAAAAACCATTATGGAAAGATGGGGTAGAAATAGTCCGAATACATATGCATTATTATTCTCTTTATTAAAATCTTGTGAACTCAAATGGCTTCCATTACTTTATAATTCTTCTGGGAAGATGGCAGACTGGCAAGGCAGAGGACTCTCTTCTCTTCCAGAAAAATAGCTAAAGGACAGGCAGAAATGGCCTGGAAAAAAATCTTTTAGGGTTCAGGATCCCAGGGGAAGGCTGGACACCACCCAGCAGAGAGAGAGGCAATGGAAAAGAACCATGGTGGCAAAACTGTGAGTATGTGCTGCAGCTGCCAGTATCCACCCCCACCAAATAGACACTTTGAATTCTCAGGCCTCAGGGCCACTAGTTACAAAGGGGGACCCACCACCCAGAAGTGAGGAGAGAGCAACACAGCCTAAGGCTGGCTGCTTTTGACCCACAACTTTGGTCTGCTGTGCCCTTGAGCTCCTGCAGGCTGGGTGGGGCCCTGCTATTGTTTGCCTGGAAGCCAGCAGGGGACTAAAGAGATCTAAGACTAAGATCCGATCCTCTCAATTGCCCTCTCTATTGACCAGGACTGACTGTTTGAATTAGGAGGCTTTTAGCCTCCAGGCAGGATCCTCTATCACAGTGATCTGGTCTGGCAGATGCAAACACACTCTGACCAGGCTTTGAACTGAAGGGCTGACAAAGAGTGCCATCTGCTGGTGGACCAAGGAAAAGCATGTGGGGAGCACAGATGTAAATAAGCAAGAGAGGCATTTTCTGGTGTTTACAGTCTCCCTCCCCAAGGCCCTAGGAAGCAGGTCTGCAATACATTACTCTGCTCAGGGCCTAGATCTGAGCAACTAATGGGGACAATCCTAAAGACCCAGAACAAGTTGAACCAAGAATCAAAGCCACCAGTAACACACAGCCTCCTGCCACTAAATCCCTGTGCAAGCAAAGTGAGCATCTGAGTAAACTCGCCATCCAAATCAGATGCCTAGACATCAGCAAAAGTAACAAGTCACTCTGAGAAAAGAGAAGAAATGATCCAAAAAAAGGATTATATCAAAGTCTCCAGAAGAGACACAGGATTGCAGACAACTAACCAAGGAGATGCACACAAACTTCCAAAATCAAATTAATGAACTGAAAGATGATATGGATCAAAAGATAAAAGATATCAAGAAGACATCAAGTGAGCACAAAGAAGAATTTGAAAACTTGAATAGAAAAGTAACTGAACTCATGGGAATGAAAGACACAATAGTGGGATAAAAAACAAATTAGAGGGCAGCAGTTGTAGCTCACGTGGTTGAGGATCTACTTCCCATGTACAAGGTCCCAGGTTTGATCCCTGGCACCTTCTAAAAACAAACAGATGAAAAAATGAACTCTCACTGCAGAGCAGATGTAGCTTAAGGGTTGGGCATCTGCTTACAATGCACAAGGTCCTGGGTTCAATTGCCAGTACCTCCTAAATAGGAAACAAACAAACAAACAAAAAACAACAAAAAACATTAGAGGCATACAACAGCAAGTTTGAAATGACAGAAGAAACAATAAGTGATGCAGAAGACAGAACAGCAGAAATGGAAGAGAGAAGAGAACAGAAAGAAAAGAGTGTGAAAAATTGAGCGAGGGCTCAGGGAGTTGAGTGATAACAGAAAACACAACCACATGCATGTCATGTCAGTTCCAGGAGGGGAAGA
Source organism: Dasypus novemcinctus (assembly GCF_030445035.2). NCBI lineage: Eukaryota > Metazoa > Chordata > Mammalia > Cingulata > Dasypodidae > Dasypus > Dasypus novemcinctus. Next base: position 1,617,756 of record NC_080700.1, read on the forward strand.
GAAGGGAAAGGGGCAGAAAGAGTATCTGGGGTAATAAGAGCTGAAAATTTCCCAACCCTTATGAAAGTAATGACCTTGCATGTCCAGGAAGCACAGTGTACCCCAATCAGAATAAATGTGAATAGACTTACTCCAATAGGTCTATTCAGATTCATAGTAGGTCTAACAGGACTACTCCAATTGCCAAACGTCAAAGATAAAGAGAAAATTCTGACAGCAGCAATGGAGAAGCAAACTATCACATACAATGGATGCCCAGAAAGATTTTTTGTGGATTTCTCATCAGAACTTGGAGAAGAGAAGACAATGGCATGATGTAATTAGGATACTAAAAGAGAAAAACTGCCAGCTGAGAAATCTTTATCCACCAAAATTGGCCTTCAAATATGAAGGTGCATTTAAAATACAAAGAAAACAGAAATTAAGAGAATTCATGAAAATGATTCCATTTTGTAGGAAATATTAAAGGAGGCCTTACCACCTGACAGGAAAAGACAGGATACAGAGGTTTGGAAGAGATTATAGGAGAAAGAATAGCAGAAAGGATAATCAAGAGAGTGAAAATACAGAAATAAGACATGACATATGAAAACCAAAGAATAAAGTGATAGAAGTAAATAACGCATTTACCATAATATCATTGAATGTGAATGGATTAAACTCCCCAATCAAAAGATACAGGTTGGGAAATAGACATGGTTCAACTGCTAGAGCATCTGTCTACCACATGGAGGGTCCAGGGCTCAATCCCCATGGCCTCCTGGCCTGTGTGGTAAGCTGGCCCACATGCAGTGCTGCTGTACTCAAGGAGTGCCCTGCTGTGTGGGGTGCCCCCACATAGGGGTGCTCCACATGCAAGGAGTGCACCCCACTAGGAGAGGTGCCCCATGTGAAAAAAAAGTGCAGCTCGCCCAGGAGTGGCACTGAACATCGAGAGCTGACACAGCAAGAGGATGCAACAAAAAAAGAGACAATTTCCCTGTGCCACCAGATAATGCAAGCAGACGCAGAAGAATGCACAGCAAATGGATGCAGAGAGCATACAATGGAGGGGGAAGGGAATAGAAATAAAATAAATCTTAAAAAAAAAAAAAGATATAGCCTGACACAATGAATGGAAAAACATGAGCCATCCATGTGCTGCCTACAAGACACTCATCTTACTTCCAGGGATAAAAACTGCTTGAAAATGAAATCTGAAAAAAAATACTCCATGCAAACAGTAAACAAAAAAGATCATGTCCTCTACACAAGTAAAAGAAAAAACTTGCAAACTTTGATGAATGATTCTGCATTTCTTTGGGATTTGAGGGTTCTATGACAAAGGAAATGAGGCCACTGCCTCTTGTGGTTTAGAAAAGCCTGAGAGAACTGAGAGAAGAGGCAGGAGCAGGAGGGGGAGGAGAGGGAGCAGGAACTGGAGAGAGGAGGGGAGAAATGGGGCATAAAGAATGGCAGGGAAGGTTCATGTGGTCAGAGAGAACCCTGCAAAGGTGCTAATAGAAGAGGGGAAGCTTAAGTGAGCTAGGAGAAAAACCCTCTGACCAGGTTCTGTACTAGAGCAGAAAAGAAAAATGCTTTAATTGGTTCTAGTAATGAAGACTAGCAAGAGACTTGCTCAATTGCAAAATTCCTTTTTCCTCCTAATTCACTCTTGAGTATGTCTGTGTTGGTAACACTTGTTTAACTTAATACCCTAGCTTTTAGCCATTTTTAGAACTAGAGAAACCTATTCCTTGAACAGGAACCAGTCAGGATTTTTGTGGCTTCTTTCCAATGTAGGCACACCTTCTCCTTTTGGATGGCATGGAACTCTACCATCAGCAGGTGACAACTCAGAACTGTGCAGGTGAGAGAGATAGAAGAAAGAAAGTGTTCCTTTCAAGCACCAAAGAGCATTATGATTATGAGAGTTTCTTTTTCCTCCACAGTATCTACATATTTTTTGTTAGGTGAAAGTGACATAACATAAAATTAACAATTTTAACAGTACATTCTGTGGCATTTAGTACATTCTCTATGTTGTGCATCAAATTTATTTAATTTCAGAACATTTTTATCCACTCCGAAGGAAATCTCATAGACCCAAAAGGAGTTACCCCACCTTCCCCACTCCCCTCAACCTCTGCCAGCCATTAATCATTGTTCTGTTTCCCTTTATTTGCATAGTATGGTGGGGGTGGGGGGTGCAGGAACCTCATATTTTTTAATGTAACATTTTTTGTGCTCAAGGTAGCTTAAAAAAGGCAATTAAATTAAAAAAATTTTTTTAAGTTTCCATTTATATGATAGTTTTTTGACATTACAGGAATAATGTGTTTGGAGTGATTACACAAGTCCTAAAAGATGAATTACTGACAGTTTGTCCCAAGTACTGGTCTAAAATATTCCATGTGCTGATTCATTTATAACCATAGCATTTCATAGATTTTAATTTCCCTTTAAGATTTTCTGCTTTAAAATTCCTGTGTATCTTGGGAAACTACAACAATTCTGTCCATTTTAACTATTTTTATCATCTTGGGTCCTGGAATCATGACCTATTAGCTGAAAAGGAGTCAGTAACCATCTGTTTACAATGAGACTCCCCGCTCCCCCCACCCAGCACACCTCCTGCTGCCCTTTATTGCGCTGCACCCTGAGCTTCAGTCTTCTGTGATGTAGAAGAACATTTAACTCACATCAGAGGGGGAGGCTGGCAGGTTTTCCCAGAGGCGTCCCCACTATTGGCCAGGGGGGTAGCCACGTGGCCGCCAGGGTTAGACGCTCCTCCCGGAGAACGAGGACAGCAGGTAGGGGCCCGCGAAGTCGCGTGGGAAGGGAGCGCGCAGGAGCCCCAAGTACGCTGGGGCCCGCCTGGGCCGCGGCGGGGGTGGGGCTCCTGGCAAGGGCAGGGCGGGCGCTCAGCCCCGCTGCTGGCCCCGCAGCCGCTTTCCCCACCGCTCAGCCCCGCCCCTGCCCGCTCAGCCCCGCCCCTGAGGCCCCGCCCAGCACGCGGCGCGGCGGTGGCACCTTTCAGAACCTCGGGTGTTTGGGTCTGGTGCTTGGGCCAGGCCGAGGCGCCGCTCAGGGCCAGCCCCCTGTTTGCGGCCCCCCCCGTGTGTGAGCCCCCCCCCCTCCCGTGCGGGGCCCCGTGCGTGGGGAGGGCCGTGTCTGGCCCGCGGGGCAGCGAGCGCCGGCCCGGAACCCTCAGGCGGAGCGCGCAGCCCCTCCTCAGACGCCCGCCTGCTCCTGGCTCGGAGCCCGGTACGTGTGCGGACCCCAGCTGGCGGGCGGGGAGCGCCCGCGGGCCTGTGGGCGGGGCGGGGCGCGGGGCTGCGAGGGCCGCCGGCAGCGTGGAAAAGCGAGCGAGCGGTCGTCCCCGCGCTGCGCTGAGGGCGCACCGGCCCGCGCAGCCCACGAAGCGGGAAGGTTGTGCGCAGAGCCCCCGCCGGTCCTGCCCTTTCTGCGCGGTTTGGCGCCAGGGGGTTGGGGGCTGCCTTCGCGGGGGGCCCGTGGGCGAGAGGGGCCTCCGGGCCTGCTTCAGTCTTTGGCATTTTTCCAGACTCCGGTAACTTGTTTATTCTGTGAAAGTTAGTTGAATGAAATTACCTAGTTAGAGCTGCAGAGCTGTTCACGCATGAACCACCTTCTCTTATCCAAGCCCCGAGTGATAGGCATTTGTATTTTTTTTCCAGTTTTGGCGGCCAAGAACTTGCTGTGGGAATCATGGTACAGCAAGTTGTCTTGGATAGATATCTCGGAGTGGAACTAGGAACAATGATGTAAGTTTATATTTTTAAGAAACTGACAAAAGCGTTCCCAAAGTAGCAGCACCATGTGGCATTCCCACTGGAAATGTAATGAGGGCTCCAGGTTTTCCACATCTTCTTAAAAGTTGATATTATCTTGATTTTAGCCATTTTACTATGTCTATATGATAAGTCATAGCAGATTTTAATTTGCGTTTCCCTAGTGATGAAAACAATTGAATGTTTCTTCTCCAGTGAAAGTGTTATTTACATAGTTTCCCATTTTTAAGTGCTGTTTGTCATTTTTTTTAACAAATCATTTTTATCGATATGTATCAACAAACAAAGCATACAGTTCACCACACAGTCAGTGGTATTGGGCACCATCACATAGTTGTGCATTCATCACCTCAATCTTATTAGAGCATTTTCTTAATTTCAATAATAATAAAAAAAGTAAATCCATCACTCCTCCATCTGTGCTTCCCCTACTGTTCACAGCTCCCATTTTTGGCTATTCTTCCACAAATGCTTTTGTCCTCCTATAAATTAATTTATATTTACATTTTATATAAGTGGAGTCATACAATATGTTATTCAATATATTTAGTTCACAGTAATGCTGTATTTACGGTATTGTCCTTTTGTGTTTGGCTTGCTTCACTCAATATAATGTTCTCCCGGTTCATTGATGTTGTCAAGTGTTTTTTTACTTCATTTCTTTTTTTTTTTAAGATTTATTTTTTATTTATTTCTCCCCTCTTCCCCACCCCACCACCAGTTGTCTGCTCTCTCTGTCCATTCGCTGTGTGTTCTCCTTGTGTGAGCTTGTATTTTTCAGCGACACCCAGAATCTGTGTCTCATTTTGTTGCGTCATCTTGCTGCATGGGCTCTCCGTGTGTGTGGCGCCATTCCTGGGCAGACTGTGCTTTTTTCACGCTGGGTGGCTCTCCTTATGGGGTGCACTCTTTGTGCATGGGGCTCCCCTCTGTGGGGGACACCCCTGCATGGCACTTGCAAAAATCAGCACTGTGCATGGGCCAGCTCATCACACCAATCAGGAGGCCCTGGGTTTGAACCTTGGACCTCCCATAAAGTAGGCAGATGCCCTATCCATTGGGCCAAATCCACTTGCCCATTTCTTCTTAAGAGCTGCATAATATTCCATCGTGGGAATAAAGCACTGTTTGTCCATTTGTCAGTTGATGGACATCTGGGTTGTTTCCAGCTTTTGACATCGTGAATAGAACTGCTGTGAACATGGGTGTGCAGATGTATATTTGTTTCACTGCTTTCAGTTCTGGGTGTAGACCCAATAGTGATAGTGCTGGGTCACTGGCAAATCTATACTCAACTTCTTTAGGAACTGCCCAACAGTCCTTCACAGTGGCTGTACCATTTGCATTCCCACCAAGTGTGAGTAAGAGTTCTTATCACTCCACATCCTCTCCAACATTTGTAGTTCTCTGACTTTTTAATAGTGGCCATTCTGATAGGTGTGAAATGATATCTCTTAGTTATGATTTGCATTTCCCTAATCATTACTCATATTGAACATTTTTTCATGTGTTTTCTTGCCATTTGTATTTCTTCTTTGGACAAATGTCTATTCATGTCTTTTGCCCATTTTTTAATTGAGTCATTTGTTTTTTTTATTATTGAGTTGTAACATCTTTTTACATATCATGGATATTAAACCCTTATTGGACATGTGATTTCCAAGCTTTCCTTCTGCTGAGGCAGCTGCTTTTTCACCATTTGACAAAGTCCTGTGAGGTGCACACATGTTTAATTTTGAGGAGGTCCCATTTATCTCTTTTTTCTTTTGTTTCATGTGTTTTGGGTGTAAGGTCTGAAAAGTCACCATGAAGCACAAGGTCTTTAAGATGTTTCTCTACATTTTCTTCAAGCAGTTTTATGGTCCTTACTTTTATATTTAGGTCTCTGATCCATTTTGAGTTGATTCTTGTATAGGATGTAAGATAGGGGTCCTCTTCCATTTTTTTGGTTATAGATATCCAGGTCTCCCAGCACCATTTATTGAAGGGACTTTTTCCCCATTAACATGGACTTGGTAGGTGTCTGAAGAACTAGTTGACCATGGAGGTGAGGGTTTATTTCTGGACTCTAAATTCTATTACACTGATCGATGAGTCTCTCTTTATGCCAGTGCCATGCTGTTTTGACCACAGTAGCTTTGTAATATGTTTCAAGGTCTGGCAGTGAAATTCTTCCCACTTTGCTCTTCTTTTTTTTTTTTTTTTTTTAAGGAGTCATGTGCACTATTTATTTTTATGACAAGGACTGACTTACTCATTGTGTACTACTGAATGAATATAACAGAGTGCTGGGGAAAAAGAAAATAATGTGAAAATAATCATTGAAATTAATTGATTTGCAATAATACACATAAATCAAAGTTTACATTCTTTTGAGATAGAATGCTTTTGGTTACTTGGATGCATTTTCCCTTCCAAATGTATTTGGTAACTGCCTTTTCTATTTCTGTCAAGTAGGCTGTTGGAACTTTGATTGGTTTTACATTGAGTCTATAAATCAGTTTAGGTTGGATTGACATCTTTACAATATTTAGTCTTAGAGTACCACTGTTTTGTAGTTTTCCACGTATAGGTCCTGTACGTCTTTGACAAAGTTGCTCCCTACATATTGAGTCTTTTTGTTGCTATTGTAAGTGGAATCTTCCCCTGATTTCTCCTCAGATTGTGCATTACTACAGTACAAGAACACTGATTTCTGCATGTGGATCTTGTATTCTGCCGCTTTGCTGAACTCATTTATTAGCTCAAGTAGCTTTGTTATAGACATTTCAGAATTTTCTAAATATAGGATCATGTCATCTGCAAATAGCACAAGTTTTATTGTACCCTCTTCCTATTTGGATGCCTTTAATTTTTTCTTCTTCTCTAATTGCTCTAACTAGAACTCGTAGTACGATGTTGAATAGCAATGGTGATAGTGAGCATCCTTGTTTTGTTCCTGATATTAGATGGAAAGCTTTCAACATTTCCCCACTGAGTACAATGTTGGCTGTGGGTTTAACATATATGCCTTTTATCATATTGTGGCATTTTCCTTCTATTCATACCTTTTGAAGTGTTTTTTACCAAGAAAGAATGCTGGATTCTGTCAAATAACTTTTCTGTGTCTATTGTGATCATCATGTGTTTTTTCCCTTCAATTTTTTTTCATGTGGTGTATTATTTTGATAGTTTTTTTATGTGGGGCTAGCTTTGCATACCAGGAACAAATCCCCCTTGGTCGTGATGTGTAAGTCTTCGATAATGTTGCTGGATTCAATTTGTCAATATTTTGTTGAGAGAATTTTTGCATCTCTGTGTTCATTGTAGAGATGAGTCTGTACTTTTCTTTCCTTGTAGTGTCTTTATCTGTCTTTGGTGTTAGGGTGATGTTGGCTTCATAAAAAGAGTGGGGTAATTTTCTCTCCTCTTCATCATGTTGGAAGAGTTTAAAAAGGATTGTTGGTAATTCTTTTTGAAATGCTTGGTAGAATTTATCTCTGAAGTCTGTATTTATTTGCCTGTTTTTCTCCTTTGGTAATATTGCTAGCGATTTGTCAATTTTACATATCTTCTCAAAGAACCCGCTTTTGGTTTTGATTTTCTCTATTTTCTTTTTGTTGTTGTTCTCAGTTTCATTTATTTCTGCTCTAATCTTTATTATTTCTTTCCTTCTGCTTGCTTTGAGGATTGGTTTGCTGTTCTTTCTCCAATTTCTCTAGGTGTTCAGTTAAGTCTTTGAGGTTAGCTCTTTCTACTTTTTTAATATAGGTGTTTAGGGCTATAAATTTCCCTCTCAAGACTGGCTTTGCTGTATCCCGTAAGGTTTGGTAATTTGTGTTCTCATTTTCATTTTTCTCAATACATTTACTGATTTCACTTGCAATTTCTTCTTTGATCCACTGATAATTTAAGAGTGTGTTATTTAGGCTCCACACAGTTGCAAAGTTACTTTTTTCCTGTCTTTTCTTGATTTCCAATTTCGTTCCATTATGATCTAAGAAGGTTCTTTGTATAACTTCACTCTTTTCATATGTACTGAGACCTGCAGTATGCCCTACATGTGGTGTATCCTGGTGAAGGATCCATGGGCACGTGAGAAGAATGTATAACCTGCTGCATTTGGATGCAGCATTCTGTGTGTCTGTTAGGTCTAACTCATTTATTATTCTTTAAATTCTCTGTTTCCTTGTTGATCTTCTGTCCAGTTGTTCTGTCTCATGATGTGAGTGGTATATTAGAGCCTCCAGTGATTATTGTAGAAATGCCTGTTTCTCCCTTCAGTTTTGACAGAGTTTGTCTTATGTATTTTGGGGCACCCTGGTTAGGTTCATTAATATATTTTCCTGGTGGGTTGTCCTTTTTATTAATATATAATGGCCTTCTCTGACTCATAACTTTTTTTCACTTCAAGTCTGTTTTGTCCAATAATAATATAGCTGTCCCTGCTCTTTTTTGGTTACTATTTGCATGGAGTATCTTTTTCCAACCTTTTACTTATAGCTGGTTTGTATCCATGAGTCAAAGATGAGTCTCTTGTAAACAGCATATGGATGACTCATGTGTTTATTCATTACACCTCCACTGAGGCTCAGGGCCCAGCTGACACATGAACTGTCCAGAGATTCAAGTCTTTTGGATGTATACCTACCAATTCCAGCATCAACTATAGGTTCAAATAAAAGAGATAGAAGAGGCATGTGTAGAGAAGTCACATTTGAGTCCAACTCTGTCACACTCGGGAGCACAAACTCCAAAGGAGGACCCAGTGGCCAGGCATCAATCTCTGGAGCTATCTGCCCTGACCATATGAGCTGGGTGTCTCTGAATCCCTCAGGTGTCCCACTATTCGTGGTAGCATCTGCTTTGGCAGTCTATGACATCCTGCAGAGACATTTATAATTGTAGCTCTCTGATGGCCTCCTGGCTTACTTTGAAGTCTCTTAGCCATATCAACTCATGTATCTTTACCTTTTCCCCCTTTAGTTCAATGTCCTTTTCCAGTTGCATCATCAGCTGGTGCTTGATAGTAATCCCTCATTGTCAGGGAGGATCATTCCTGGGAGTCATGTCCCACATTGGGGGAGAAGGTAATGCATTTATATGCTGAGTTTGGCTTAGAGAGAGGCCACATTTGAGTAACATGGAGGCTCTCAGGAAGTAACTCTTAAGTATCCTACATCACTAGGCTAAGTTGCAAATTTAAGAGCAAAAACACATAAGCATAGTCATCAATCTCAAGGATATATCAATGGACCATCCTTTTTCACTAGTCATTGCTCCTTGGTGGATTGTTGCTATAGCATTAGAGAATGTGGCAAAGCTCCCAAGGATAGGACTTCAATATTATTTCAGTTGTTATGTTACTCTACCCACTGTGGCAATGCCCCATGAACATTTGAACATATTTATATACCTTGTATATATCCCCAGGTGAGCTTCCTCCCATGTTCCCCCATCATGGACACCCCACACCAATGGTCCTCCCCTACCATAGTTGTAACCCTTCTGTGATCTAAAACTTCTTCAAAAACGAAAACAAGAATATTTTCAAATTCACTTAATAGGAAAATGAAGTCATAATGAAAGGTTTAAACATAAATAAAATACATAATAATTTAAGAAAACTAAAACTAAAATAAGGTTAAAAAAGGGTATTTAAAATAAGAAAAATTAAAAATTTAAAAATTTAAAAAATTAAGTTTTGCCTTTCATCACCATAATATATGTTGTCCTATATGTACAGTTACATTTTCTTTCATTACTTCCCCAGTATTATACCTTTTTCATTTTGTCTTCAGAGAAGTTTTAGGTCACAGTAAAGTCACATATAGAATATACAGGACCCCATATATACCCAATATCCTCCCCTTTTTCCCCTTTCCTTGTTAAGAACTTTTTTACATGTGGATGGTACATTTGTTACAACTGATGTACAAGTATTAAAACATAGCTGCAAACTAAAGTCAGTGGTTTCTATTATGGTTTACATTTTAGACCAGATACTTTTATACATTTCTGATGAAATTTAACATGGCCTGTATCTGTCGTTGCAAGATCATACAGAACACTTCCTTTGCCCCCTAAATACCTACTCTTCCATTGATCTTTTCCTCCCTCTCCCTCCCCTCAGGACCCACTCTGATCACCAGGCTTCACTCCTTGAAGGACAAGATTCATAATTCTGATGGCTTGACACAGTAGTCTGTCCTCCCTTATTAGGAACCACCCATACTCTCCAGAGACACCCTCCCCTGTGTTTGAGAACATATCAAGGCTCCCCTGTATGGGAGTTCAACTCCTTTCCACTCATTATATGGGTCTCCCTCCACTAATCCAACACACTATGACAACATCATCACTTGCACTTTCTCTAGAAGACTGCCCCAGGTGTGCCCTGTCCTAAATATACCTCCCTTCAACACCCTAAACCAGTAGCCCTTCCTTTTCATATTGCCAAAACAATTTTCTCAGCATTGTAGTTTCAACCACATACCTGCCAATCCCCAGTGTTCACCTGCTACCTTCCCCAACCGTTCCTCCCTTTCCATGGACCAACCAAGCCATCCTCCCTACCTAGCTCCCTGTCAAGCTTGCACCACCCAACCCAACAGTATCCCTACACCCTTGTCATATCCCTTCACTGCACAACTACTCACACCTTATATATTTCACCCCTATGGGATTGGGTCACAACCTTCTATCCCTTTCTATTTCCTGTAAACCTATCTTCCAGACTCTAGCTCCCTGAGTTGGCTCACTTAGCTTAATTCTTATCAAAGAGGTCATGTAATATTTGTCCTTCAATGCCTGGCTTGCTTCACTCAGCATAAGGTCCTTCAGATAGATTCATGTTATCCCATGTGTTGTACTGTATTCCTTCTTACAGTTTAATAATATTCCATTGTATGTATAGACTATATTTTGATTATCCATTCATCTCTTAATGGACACTTACGTTGATTCCAGTTTTGGCAATAGTGAACAATGCTGCTGTGAACATTGTTGTGCATAATCGGTTCTTGTCTTTGTTTTCAGTTCTTCTGGGTATATACCCAGCAGTGGAATTGATGGGTCTTATGACAGAACTACAGTTAGTTTTTTGAGGAAATCCCAAACTGTCATCCACAATGGCTGGGCCATTCTACATTCCCACCAGCAGTAGATGAGGGTGTCCATTACTCTGCATCCTCTCCAACACCTTAGTCCTCTGATTTCTTTAATGTCCGCCAGTGTAATGGAAGTAAGATGGTATCTCATTGTAGTTTTGATTTGCATTTCCCTAGTAGTGATGTTGAGCATCTTTTCATATGCTTTTTAGCCTTTTGTATTGCTTCTTTGGAGAAATGTCTGTTCAAATCACTTGCCCATTTTTTAAATGGGTTGTTTGTCTTTTTATTTTTGAGGTACAGGATTTCTTTACATGTGCAGGATATTAGGCCCCTGTCAGATATTTTGTTACCAAATACTTTCTACCATTGTTGAGGCTGTCTTTTCACTTTTGTCACAAACTCCTTTCTGGTGCAAATGGTTTTAATTTTGAGGAGGTCCCATTTATCTATGTTTTTCTTTTGTTTCTCATCCTTTGGATTTGAAGTTCATGAAGACATTTCCTATTACAAGGTCTGATAGAAGCTTCCCTACTTACCTTCCAAGGTCTTTATGGTCTTGGCTCTTATAATTAAATCTTTGATCCATCTTTAGTTAGTTTTTGTATAAGGTGTGAGATGAATATTCTTTTGGATATTCATATCCAGTCTCGAAGCACCGTTTGTTGAAGAGGCCATTCTCTCTCAGTTGAGTGGGCTTGGTGGCTTTGCTGAGGATCAAATGACTGTATATGCCATGATCAATATCAGAACTCTCAGTTCTGTTCCATTAGTTATTAAGTCTGTTCTTGTGCCAGTACCATGCAGTTTTGACCACTGTAGCTTTGTAATACACTTTAAAGTCAGGTAGTGTGATTCCTCCAATTTCATTGTACTTTGTCAATATGTCTTTGAATATTCAGGGACTCTTGCCCTTCCAAATAAATTTCATGGTAAGTCTTTCCAATCCATTTAAAAAATGCTGTGTTTTTATTGGGATTGCATTAAATCTGTAGATTAGTTTGGGTAGGATAGACATCTCAATGATATTTAGTCTTCTTATCCATGAGCAGGGAATATTCTTCCATTTATTTAAGTCTTCTTTGATTTCCTTTAATAGTTCTTTGTAGTTGTCTGCGTATAAGTCATTTAGTTCTTTAGTTAAATTATTCCTAGGTATTTTGATTTTTTAGTTTCTATTGTAAATGGTATTTTTTTCTTGATTTCCTGATCAGATTGCTCGTTATTGGTGTAGAGGAATGCTACTTATTTTTTTCCTATTGTTTAACCTTTGACTTTACTGAATGCATAAGTTCTAGAAGCTTTGTTTCTGAGGGCTTTCTATGTATAGGATCATGTCGTCTGTAAATAGTGAAACTTTTACTTCTTCCTTTCCAATTTTGATGCCTTTTACATCTTTTCTGGCCTCAGTGCTCATGCAAGTACTTGTAACACAATGCTAAATATGAGCAGTGACAGTGGGCATCCTCTTGTATCCAATCTTAGATGGAAAGCTTTTAGGATTTCACCATTGTCTTTATGATTTAGCTGTGGGTTTTTCATAAATACCTTATATTATGTTGAGGAAGTTTCCTTCTATTCCTATCTTTTGGAGTGTTTTAATCAGGAAAGGGTGTGTTTTGTCAAATTCTTTTTCTGCATCTGTAGAGATGATCATGTGTTTTTTTTCCTTTGATCTCTTTAGGTGGTATATTTTATTGATTGATTTTCTCATGTTTAATGTTCCTTGCATACCCAGGATGAAAGCCATTTAGTCATGGTGTGTAATTTGCTTGATGTGTTGTTGAATATGATTAGCAAGTATTTTGTTGAAGATTTTAGCATCTGGTTCATTAGAGATTGGTCTGTAGTTTTCCTTTCTTGTAGCATCTTTGTTTGGGTTTGGTATTAGGGTAATGTTGGCATCCTAGACTGAGGTAGGCGATGTTCCTTCTACTTCTATTTTTTGAAAGAGTTTAAGCAGGATTGGTGTTCTTTCTGGAATGTTTGGTAGAATTCACATGTGAAACTGTCAGTTCCTGGGGTCTTCTTAGTTCAGAGGTTTTTGATGACTGATTCTATCTCTTTACCTGTGATTGGTCTGTTGAGTTCGTTTTTCTTCTTTCACCAGTGTAGACTACTTGTGTGTTTCTAGGAATTTGCTCATTTCCTCTAAATTATTCTTTTTGGCATATAATTTTTCAAAGTATCCTCTTATGATACACTTTGTTTCTGTGGGGCCAGTGGTGATTTCCCTTTCCTCATTTCTTATTTTATGTATTTGCATCTTCTTTTGTTTTCTTTGTTAGTGTAGCTAAGGCTTTGTCAATTTTATTGAACTCTAAGAACCAGGTTTTGGTTTTATTTTTTGTAGTCCTTTCTTATTTTCAATTTCATTTAGTTCTGTATTAATCTTTGTTATGTCCTCCATTGTAATTCCTTTGGGGTTAGCTTGTTGTTCATTTTCTAGTTTCTCCAGGTGTGCAGTTACATCTTTGATTTTAGCACTTCTTTTTAATATCAACACTTATGGCTATGAATTTTCCTCTCAGTACAGTTTTTGCTGCATCCCATAGGTTATGCTATGTTGTGTTATTTCATTCATTTCAAGGTAGTTACTGAGTTTTTTGCAATTTTCTCTTTGAACCATTGATTGTCTAAGAGTGTATTGTTTAACATCCATGTCTTTGTGCCTAATCTGCTTCTCTGCTCCTTGCTGATTTCCAGCTTCAGTCCATTGTGGTCAGATAAGTTACTTTGTGTAATTTAAATCTTTCTGAATTCATTGAGAGCTGTTCTGTTGCCTAGCATATAGTCTATCCTGGAAAATGATCCATGTGCTCTCAGAAAGATTGTATATGGCACAGTATTTGAGTGTAGTGTTATGTGTATGTCAGTTAGGTCCAGATCCTCTAATGTATTATTTAGGGTCATTGCTTCTTTATTGATTCTCATTGAGATGTTCTGCCTAATGGTAATAATGGTGTGTTAAAGTTCCCCAGAGTAATTGTAGAGGCATGTATTTCCCCACTTAGTTATTTCCCTTGTTTGTCTCATGTATTTTGAGGTTCCCTGGTTTGGAGCGTAAATGTTTTTGATTGTTCTTTGTTCTTGATAGATTTCTCTTTTTTTAAAATATATAGTGTCATTTTTTTGTCTCTTATAATAGTTTTGCATGTAAAGTGTATTTTGTATGGTTTTTCTATAGCTACTCTCAACTTCTGATTATTGTTTGCAGGTACAATTGTTTTCCCTTCATTCACTTTCTGTCTCCTTGCATCCCTGGGTCCTTGATGAGTTTATTGTAGGCAGCATATGGATGGCTCATATTTCCTTATCCATTCTGCCAGTCTGTGTGTCTTGACTGAAGAGTTTAAGCCTTTAACATTAAATGTTATTACTGTCAGGGAATTACTTATATTAGCCACATTTTTTTAGACTTATATATGGCATATGTTGTTTTTATTTCTCTTCTTATCTTTTTATTCTTACACCCTCCTCCACCTCTCTCCTTTTTTTCCTTTCATCCTAAAGAACTCCCATTAGTTTTTTTTAAAGATTTATTTTTTATTTTATTTACCCTTTCCCCCCAACCACCCCATAGTCTGTTCTCTGTGTCCATTTGCTGTGTGTTCTTTGTCCACTTCTGTTGTTGTCAGTGGCATGGGAATCTGTGTTTCTTTTCATTGCAACATCTTATTGTGTCAGCTCTCTATGTGTGTGGTGCCATTCCTGGGCAGACTGCACTTTCTTTCACACTGGGTGTCTCTCCCTATGGGGCACACTCTTTGTGCCTAGGGCTCCCCTATGCAGGGAGCACCCCTATGTGGCATGGCACTCCTTGTGTGCATCAGCACTGCATGTGGGCCAGCTCCACATGGGTCAAGGAGGCCCAGGGTTTGAACTGTGGCCCTCCCATGTGGTAGCAGATGCCCTATCCATGGGCCAAGTCCACTTCCCTCCTTTTAGTATTTCTTGAATGTCAGATTTCTTATTGACAAATGCTATTAATTTCTCTTTATCTGTTAATTATTGCTGTCTCCTTCATTTTTTGAATGCCAGATTTGCTGGATAGAGAATTTTTGGCAGGAAGTTTTTTCTTTTAGCACCTTAACTCTGTCATACCACTGCCTTCTTGCCTGTATGGTTTCAGATGGGAAATCAGCACTTAATCTTTTTGAGCTACCCTTGTATGTGATGGATCTCTTTTCTCTTGCTACTTTCAGTATTCTGTCTTTGTCATGAGCATTGGACAATTTGACAAGTATATGTCTTTGGTAGAGCTGTTGGGATTTATACTTTTTGGGTTGTGCTTTACTTCCTGGACATGTGCATCCCTCTCCCTCAGTAGGGTTGGGAAGTTATCAGCCATCATTTCCTCCAGCACTGCTTCTGTCCCCTTTTCCTTCTCTTTTCCCTCTGGGATGCCTACAGTGCATATGTTTCTGCGATTCAAATCCTTAGGTCCCTGATGGGATTTTTCTGTCTTTTCATACTTCTGTTTTGCTATCTGATTTCAGATATACTCCCTTCCTCCTCACTGATTCTTTCCTCTGTCTGTTCACATCTGCTGTTTTGTGGTTTCAGTGTATTTTTGATTTCCTGCATTGTGGCATTAATCAACATCATATCCATTATCTTTTTATGTATGTATGTTTTCAATTTCTTCAGTATGTTCTCCCAGTGTCTTTTTTTTTTTAAAGATTTTAAAATTTATTTTTCTCCCATAGGTGTGTCAGTCTCTACATACCTTCTTCATCACTTTTCCTGGCAGTCCTCAAGGTTGTTTTTTCAGGGGAAGCAGGCTTGGCCCAATGAATAGGGCATCAGCCTACTGCCTGGGAGGTCCACAGTTCATACCCCAGGCCTCCTTGCCCCATGTGGTTATGACCCATGTACAGTACTGATACATGCAGGGATTGTCATGCCAAGCAGGGGTGTCCCCTAAGTAGGGGAGCCCCATGTGCAGGGAGTGTGCCCTGTAAGGAGAGCTGCCCAGCTTGAAAGAAAGTGCACCTGCCCAAGAATGGTGCTGCACACACGGAGAGCTGACACAACAAGATGATGAATAAAAAAGAAACAGATTCCAGGTGACACTGATAAGGACAGAAGGGGCCACAGAAGAACACACAGCAAATGGACACAGAGAGCAGACAACTGGGGGGAGGGGAAGGGGAGAGAAATTTTAAAAATGAATCTTTAAAAAAAGTTTTTTGATATTTGGTCCTCTAGAATATCCTCTCAGTTGTCTCTGTTCCCTTGAAAAAAATGCTAGCCCATAGGAAAGGAAAGAGATAAGAAAAGAAGAATAGTAATAATAATGCAAAAAAGGTAAAGAGGAACTGCATAAGAGCTAGGAAACTAATGAATATAAGTAAAAAACCATAAGAAATACAAAGGAATAAGAATAAAAAGAGTTGGAATAGAAAAAATTAAACAAGAATGAAAATAGAAAAAAAAATAGAATAAATTAAAATGCCAAGCACATCAGAAGAAAGTAGAAGGAAAGAAAAAGGAAAGAGAGAAAAAATTAAGACCAAAGAAGAACTGGTAGAATGAAAGAAAAGCAATGGAAGTCAGAAGGCAGAAAAACAAAAGGAAGAGAAATAAAATAGGTTGAAAAATAAGTTTTAAAAAAAGGAACAAAGAAAGGGAAAAGAGCAAAGAAAACAAAAGAGTAAGAAAGAAGCCACCCCAGAAGAGCAGCCTTCCCTTTTAGGCCCCCAGAGACCTCATAGGCTGCTGGTGTTCATCAGTCAGTCACCTACAGCCTGCCTTCCACAGGTGATGCATTCAGTTTTACCTAGTAAAATAAAGGAAAAAGGGAAAAAATCCAAGAAACAATTAAAGAAACAATAGAATCTCAGCCTTATGTCCCTATCATGAGGTGCTCACAGTGTGCCTCCTCTCTCTGGATCCCTTCACTCAGGAGGCACCAGGGCTCCAACCAGGCACCCACATGCAAGGCAGGGGCTTCCCTCTTGTGCTACAGCAGCTCTGTGAGCCAAACAGGCTTTTGGAAGCTTGTCTGGCTCTTCCAGGCCCTGTTTCCCTTCAGAGTTGGACTTTCTAACAGTTTTCAGGGGCTGGGCTAGTTGAGTGCCCATCCCTGCCCCTCCTTGATCAAGTTCCTCTCTCCCAGGGTGGCTGGGTGTGACAGCCTGCCTGAGCAGATTCCCTCTATGCTCTCCCCAGGGCCACCCCAGTACTGGCTGGTATCCTCCTGGAGATTCAAAGGGTGCTGAGTTTTCCAAACTCACAGAAGGGAAACCACTCCCCACCCTGTGCCAGACCCCCTTCCTCCAGGGAATGCTCCCTCCCCCTCAGCTGGCCTTTGAGAACCAGGGGGTCTATGGAGGCTATTTGCCTTGAGGGTGGGGCTTTCCCACCACCTTTTCCAACCACAGGGGTGAGCACCTCATGGTTTTCCCTTGGGCTCTTTATCTCTTTGCCCAGCTCCCTCCTGAATGATGCCTGCTGCCTCCTGCTCCTTGGATTCCCAAAACAGCTCACTCAAGTTAGGCCCCTGCCCCCTCTCTGCCATTTTTTTTCAAAAGAGATGAGCAGTGCCCACTTCCATTGACACCATTTTCCAGATTAGTGCATCTACAAATTTTTAATGTGCTCAGTGAGTGAAAGGAAAACATGAGAATGGTGTGTCCCCAAGTAGAGAATATCAATAAAGGGCTAGAAAGTATTCATTTAGTGGAAATAGAAATTTTGGAGTTGAAAAATAGAATGATATGAGAACTTCTCTAGAAGTGGTCAACAGGTGTTTCCCTGACTAAAGATCTAAACAACTCCCTCAGCAGCCTGGAGTGTGCACCTTCCTATTTCAGTCCTTCCTCATCCAGATCATGTGCACTCCAAAAGATGTAGCAGTGAGACCTAGTTTTCTTATTAATTTACTGGTCACTAGTGATGTTGAGTGAATTTTCATACCCTTGCTCATGCTTAACTCACTGCAGATCCTGTGATTTAGGGTATAAAGAGGAGGGGACTTGATCAATTATTTTTTCAGAGACCTCTGTTTCCTTCTGAGAACCAAAAACTGCTCCCAGCCTAAATGAAAATACAACAATGGAGAAACAGCTCCATACTCAGAGATATTCCACATCCTGGCCTCTGCATCCCCATGAGATTTACGGGGAATATTGCCCTCCATTAACAGGGAGAATTATGACTCAAATTTCTCCAAACCCCAATATCCCTCGGAGAATCCCACATATTCCTACCCAAGTCAACCAGATCTCAATGAAAGCCCTCCTCATGTTATATAAATTAGTCTACCCCAGTCTCACAAGGGAGAAAGGTGATTGTTTTCTCTATTAAAGACACTTATTGAAGCCATTTAAATTGGAGAATTGGCTTTTCCATTTCTGTAAACAAAAATAGCTGCTGGGATTTTTATAACTATTATATTGAATTTGTAGTTCCGTGTGGGTAGTATTGATATTAGAACAATACAGTCTTATCATCGTTGAACAATAGATGTCTTGCCATATGTTTAGGTCTTGTTTAGTTTCATTCAGTTATGTTTTGCTAGTGTTCATGTGTTTTATCCTTTTATTAAATTCATTTTAGCTATTTTATTTGTTAGCAGCTGATATTGAGTGGACTAATTTTTTTGTTGTGCTATATAAATAAAATTGACTTTGTGTATTTATCTCCTATGATGCAAATTTGCTTAATGCCTTTATTGTTGCATTAGTGTTGTGGCTTCTTTGGAATTATGTATTTAAAGGAGTATGTCATCTATAAGGATAGCTTTCCTTCTTCCATTCCAATATGGATGACTTTATTTCTTTTTCTTATCCAATTGCTCTGGCTCGAACTTCTAGTACAATGTTGAAAATCAGTGATGAAAGTGAGTTAACTCATCTTGTTCATGAACTGTTGGGAAGGGTTTTCAGTATTTCACTATTGAGTGTGATGTTAGCTGTGGATTTTTTAAATGCAGCTGTGAACAGAGTAGAATGACTTCCACAAATGACCATCCATGTAGTGAGCAGCAGAAAGTCCCAGATTATAGGCATCCTGTGAGTGCATTTCTGAAATCCTGGAATGTGAGTTATTTGTAGAATACCTACATTTTTGTGGTTTTGAAGAACTTAGTTCTCACTAATGTCCATATGTTCAAGGTTTAATAATAAGATCATGATAGACTATGCCTGAAATATTTTGATGTGTTCTTAAATTTTAAAAATTCAATAAACCCTATTAAATGAATTTTTCTTTCTAGGGGTTATTTATAAAATAGTATTTTAATTGGAGTAAGAACAAGTATTAGCCAGAATCCTTGAGGACATGTATGTGTCTGATGATAGGTATCAAGTCATATGGTGGTAATATTGTAGTCCAGATAGAAATGATGCTGAACCTATTTGATTATGAATCTAAATCAATAAAAAAATTTCTAAATTTGCTGAATATGAACCATGATTGCTAACACCAAATATGTATGAAAATAGATTGATTTAAAACTAAATAGAAAATAACTGTAGTCATAAAGTATAAGAAACTAAAATCTAATGATTGTAGGAATACAGTGCATTAAATATACAAAAACAAGATAATTCAGAAATGAAATATAGCATAACTTATTGAAATGACATACATATTGTTTTTTAATATATATAGGCTTTTATAGATCATTGATTTTGGAAATCTATAGATGTATAGAGAATGACTAGATTTTGGCAACATGGTAATGTTTCTCAAGAGAGGAGTAGATGTAAAAGGAACATTCAGTAGTCAGATGGAGAAAAAAATAGACAAGAGAAGGTGCATAGAGGTAATGAACTGAGTGAAGATCCTTCTTGGAAGAGTAGTGGAAGTACAGAATCTGAAAATATCAGGAAGAAAGCTTCCATAATTTAAAATATTTCATAAAACATGTAGAAAGAGAAACAGAGCTGTATTGTTAGAAAGCTATTTTCAGCCTCACTTCTGTCTATAAAGTTTATTTAATCATATGAAAAGCAGAGAAAAAACATAATTTTCAAGTATCAAAGTAATATAGGGAGAAAAGGAGTAGGTGCAGAGTAATCCACAACAAATGAATGAAAATTCTTTGTCATGGTCTATATTATGTACTGAAATATACTTTCTGAAAAGTAGAGAACAGGCATTAAGAAAATGAAATAATACATGGTAAGATATCATAAATTAAAAAAACTCAAAAAATGAATGAGAAGAAATAAGAAAAACGGAAATACAGCTCAAAATTGAAGTATAATCTCTAAGAAATAGGGTGACAAGATAATGCTTAAGTAGATAGAAACAGTGAAAAGCTGAAAGGGCTGAAAAATTAAATGGAAAATGTTAAAGATTAAAGAAAAACAGTCAAAAGTTGAGGAATGGTTCAGGTGATCCACTAGCTGAACCCTGGGTGCCTGAAGCAGGAAGTGGGTGGGGCCATCCCCAGTCTGGAGGCCTTGGGTGGGCCCTGAGGTCTGGGTGGGGCCTGCATGTGGGCAGTGCTGAAAGCTGCCCCACTCCCTCCCACGATGCTCAGCTCCAGGCTGCAGGCCTTGGTAGATTGTGTCCAGGCTCCTTCAGCCTGGTCTTGGTGATGGCTGTGACTCCTCAGGTGCTAGGCTGCCTTCAGCTCTGTACCCTGGGGCTTTTGTGGGAGGTGTTAGTCCTGTGCACTGGGGAGGGTGCAGACCTGTGCTGAGTCTCATCCTTTAATACTGGACCTTCTGCTACTGGAGCGGAAGGTGGTGCATTCATCTGGGTGGACCTGGGGGACTCTAGATCACTGATTTGTCAGTTAAAGAAAGTCCATGAACTGGGTTTCTACAGAGCTCTTAAACAGATGAATGAGCTCCAGGATGACTGTGTGCTCCCCCTTGTTGAGGGCAGTCATGGTTTATATCCATTGTCCTGCCTTTTCATGTCACCCCCTCTCACTAAGAGTATCCTGATATGACTTTATGTTACATGGTCAGGCTATTAGGTCTATTTTGGACATTTCTTTAATAAAGGTTGACTTAATGACTGAATAACTTAAGTTAAAAAAAAAACTTGCAAAACATAGGGTGTACAATGAGACACAGGCATATATACTTGTGTCCAGATGGCTTATCCAGCAAGGAGGTGTGTGAAATTGGTAAGTGGGTGTCTGGGCGGTGGTAGAACTGAGGGAACAGGGGCTGGATGAGAGGGAGGCTTACCTTTCATTGTGTAGCTATTTCAACATTTGATTTTTATTAAAATGAGTGTTTTTCCTACAAAATACACAATAATAAGATTCTGGGAAGGGACCATTATAGGCATTTGTCCTGTTACGTGAGTTTGCCTTCTAGGAGACCTCTAGTCAGCTGGACAATCCCAGGCAATAGGACAAAATTTTGTTTTTATGTTCATGAGAAATATTGGTATGTGGTTTCCAGTCTTTTAATATATTTTTCTGGTTTTGCCATTGGGGTAATGTTGGCCTCATCTAGTGAGTTAGGAAGTGTTCCCTCTGCATTGTTTCTGAAAGAGATTGTGGGGATTTGGTTTCATTTTTCCTTTAATGTTTGGTAGAATTTGCTATTGAACTATCTGAACCAGGTCCTTCATTTTTTGGAATGTTATTAATGATTCAAATTTTTAATGGTTATAGGACTATTCTGATGATATATTCTTGTGTGAGTTTTGATAATTTACATCTTTCAAGAACTTTTGAGTCATTACATCTAAGTTACCAAATTATTGGGCATAAGGATATTCATAGTCTTGTTTGATTATCCTTTTAATGTCTGTGGAAGCAGTAGTGATGACCCCTCTTCCATTCCTGGTATTAGTAATTTTTATCTTCTCTATTTTATGTTTGGTTAGCCTAGCTAGAGATTTACCAGTTTGATTAGATATTTTCAAACAACAAACTAAGGCTTTAGTTTGGGCATATATTTTCATTTATATGTCATTAATGTGCAGGAGTGCACTTGCTGGGCTGTATGATAAGTTTATGTTTAGTTGTATTGATGTGGGCTGTGGGTGGCAGGCTCTTTGTCTCCAGAGGTAACCTAAACTATCTGTGACTTGTGGGTGTGGGATGATGAAAGGTTGCAGTCCTGCCCTTGGTGAGCAGGAGACAGTTTAACAATGCAAGGCCTATAAACTTTAAGTATTCAGGGGAAATGCAAAGCAAATATGCTAAAAACTTATTGAATGCCTGAGGTCCATGCTAAAAGCTTACTAAGATGTGGAAAAATATGCTAATTCAAGCCTATTGAGAACTGAAACAGAAGGACCATTTGGCCTTTCCTCTCTGTATAAAAGGGGCTAAAAAATCTTGTTCGGGGCTCGGGATTCAAACAGAAAGTTTCCGAGTCCGGCCGGCCATCAATAAACATTTTTCCTTCTCAAAATCATTCCTGAGTCCTGGCCTCTCTATACTCAAGTAATTGAAATTCTCTCAAATTCTACAACATTTTTGGTGACCCAGATGGGACATCAAATGAAGGCCAGAGACGGTAGCATTTTGCTGCCCGTTCCAAATCCCCGAGGAAGCCGGGAGGACTCAGGTGAACCCCAAATCTGGGCACCCCTGGATTAAATTTAATCCAGAAAAGATGTGGGCTCCACCAGAATCTTCCCGACAAAAATTGAGGGCAATGGAGGGTCTGAAGAGAAAGATTCTGGGAATGAAAAAGAACTCCGAACATGGAAGAAGGTAAGACTCCCCAGGTGAGCACAGTCTGGAAGGCCCTAGCTTTAATTGCTAGGAAGGGGAGGCTGATCACCTCCCAAGAGAACCCTAGTAGCCCCAGAAAATTGGGGGGAAGCCATTCTCTCTAGGCTTGGGAAAAGGAGAAAAACCGGGGAAAAGCCCTGGTGTTTTGGGTTTGTCTAACTGCATGTTAGAATCTGGTACTAGTCTTCTATCCACTAAAGGAGTGGAGTCTTGATTTTAATAGGAAGGGCTGTTTATAGGTTCAAGTCCTAATGTCCTGGAGAAAAACTGGGAAAAAGCCCTAGTGTTTTGGGTTTGTCTAGTCTTATATCCACTAAAGGAGTGGAGTCTTGATTTTAGTAAAAAGGGCTATTTATAGGTTCAAGTCCTAATGTCCTGGAAATTGCTCTAGATTAAGAAAAACAAAACTTGGTTACAGGAAAATGGATCGGCTTTTCTGGTGGAGCTTGGTCTGGGTGTAAAGTTTAAACAGTGGAAAAAGTCTAGCTGAAATATTTTGTTATGGTGCTAAATTGTGAATGAATTCGCTTTATACCAAATGTTAAGTGTTCTGAGGTTTGTGATGGCTGTGGGGGCAGCCATGGTGAAAATATATATAAACTTGTGGGTCAGATTAGTGACCTTTGTGCTTCTGTCTGTGTCAGCTCAATGCTAGTGTTGGAGTTGTGTCCTTATTAAAGTAGAATTACAGCTGAGCTGGAGCCCTCCCTTGCCATTGGCAAGGGGGTGAAATGATTATGGGGCAAAACTGAGGAGGCTGGATGTTTGCGGAGTCTAGATGTTTGTGCATGCTCTGCTGTCTTGTCTCTGGTCTGGCCCTTTGCCGGGGCTTGGAGGCCATCTGTGTCTGTGCCATGCACCCAAGTTTGTTGGGGCTGCCCCAGTCAGGGTGGCTGGGTCCCCTGGAGAGTTGCTGAATTTGAGTAGGTTTTGTCTGCCCATTTTGGCCTGAAAGCTGGAAAGGGGGGAGTGGCTTGCCCCTTTCCAGTGAGTCCACACCTTCTATTCATAAGCTGCATTCCTGTTTGATTGTTGTGCACCTGACTGCCGTGAAGGGGGTAAAAAGCAGAATCAGAATAAATGCAGTAAAATTCCCTCCCTAGGGTGTCAAAGCCAAAATACCTTTGCATTCTGCCCAGGTTCTTAGAAGGTATTGTAGTAACTTTAAGTAAGAGAATGTGTTCTTTGAAGGTAAAATTTGTCTTAAGGGTATAAATAATTATAAAAGTTTTACAAAGCATTGTTTAAATTAAGGTATTTAAATGGCTAATTGCAGAAAGTCATTATTTAACAAAAATTGAATTGATAATAATAATAAAAGGCAATTTTATAACAAACTTATTCGGCAGCCAGTCTCCCCTGCCAACTTGCTTCCAGAAAAGCTGTTTCTGGTATTACATGCTACTAAGTATTTAAAGTGAAGAAAAGTTCATTATTTTAACAAACTTGTTTAGTATTAATGGCAATTATATGTTGTAAGAAGTTTGCCTGGTAACTTAGTATGTGGGATATATGGAGTGTGTTTTTATTGTTAAGGAAACAGAAGATGATTTTGTCCTAAGATAAAATGATTGATTATTGGAAAGAGTAGAGTGTGGGACAGAACCTGAATGAATACTGAAAGTGTAGAAGGTTTGTGGAAGGAAAATTTTTATGATTAAAATTGAGTAAGATCAATATACAAAGAAAATCTTTTATCAAATAGCTTCTTGTGCTTTAACCTTATCATTTCCTCATTGTTTGAAGAAGTCTTACCTCTTTTAAAAGAACATTTATGTTCTAGAAATCAAATCCTGAAAAGTAGCTTTTTATTTCAAACTAACTGCAAGAAATTTATTTTAAAGGAAAAATTTTACTTTAAAGGAAAAATTAAAGTAATGGTTAAGTTCATTTAATATGTTATAAGTTGAATGAAAAGTATTTAAAGGTGTTATAAAATTAATAGGTTTTTAAAAAAATTAATAAAAAGTGTAACTAAGAGTTAAAAAAATTTATAAATGCATTTATATTATAAAACAGTGGAAAGACAATAACTGAAATTATAGCTGGGTAAATTTAACCTGAAACTATTATTTAAGTGTAAATTCTAAACTAACCTTTCCTTTGTTTATGGTTACTTCAAGCCTAACCTCACCCTTTGCCTTTTCCTATGGTTATTTCATAATTGAGAAGAGCTGGGACATTGCTGTCTCCTCTCCTGGTATTAGTAACCCTTTCTCTCATGAATTCAAGTGTAAACTAAATAAATTGCTGCGTGATGGAATAAGGTTAAATGACCACTGGAGTTTTATTATCTCCAAAAATCAAAAAGAGGGGTCGAGGGGGAGAAGTCTCCTGCCTTGACAGTCAGTGTTCCTAAGAGTGGCAATTCATGAGAGAAACCAGTCTGTCTCCCTTAGGCTTCAAATAGCTTCAGTAAATATATATAAAATTAATCTTGTTGCTTATCCAAAATTCTGCTAAATTCAAAGTAAAATATAAAGTTCTGAAACAAAAAAATAGTGCTAAAGCATTGAGAACATTTTGGTTACAATCCATTAAGAAAGAAAATTCTTGTGTAAAACTGCATAGTCATGGTATAAAACTGCACAGTCATAGTGCAAATTAAAGAGTTTCAAGAGTCTTTGAAATGTTTTGCAGTCACACTTGTTTTGTAAGAATTAGAAGTTTAAAGTACTAAAGTTATGTTGTTGTGTCAAACTATTCATGTCTGCCTATTTGCTCAAATTGTTGAGGTTAAATATGCAGTTATAAGTAATATATATTTTGGGACCCCAAATTAAGCTAAACAGTATATAAAATAATGCAAATTATAAATAATATCAATGAGTTTTGTTTCTGTGTCTAACTCTTTGTGTCTGCCCATTTGCTCACTGTATGTCTTCATACATCAGAATAATATTATCAAATTAACAAATGAAAATTCTTAGAGCTCTATTCAAATTGTTAATTAAATATGTATTATATATGTAAATAAATATTCTTAAAGCCCAAATTAAACTAAGCAGGATGAAAAAGTCATAGAAATCTGATTATAGAAACAATTGGGAAAGGGCCTTCTCTTTGCAAGAGCTTTAAAGGCAAGACTAGGTGTGGCAGATTAAACCTATCTACTAGGCTAGGGAATTAAGAATCAGTTTGCCCTGTAATTTCCCAGTTTAAACCTTTTGTCAGCCATAAAATGTAAAAAGACAAAGATTAGGTTAATTTCACATAAGAAAAATGTTGATGTAACCTGGTGGCCTGCTGCCTCAGTCTCCCACTCCTGGGTTGGACAGCAGTGGAGGAGACCAGTTTAGGCCAGTCCTGTGGGCAGTGGAAGGATGCCCAAGAAGGAGCTAAGTCGGTGCCATTTCAGCACTAAATTCTATTCCTTATTTGACAAAGGGGAGCAGGTAAAAAATAAAATGGTTGGAATGTGATAGAGGAAGCAGTTAAATCACAAACTTTTGCATGGGAAAGTTAAATCTCAGATAAGATGTAACTTCTGAAGTATCCAATCTATGGAAAAACAGGAAGAGCTTGCATGCTAGGCTTGGGGGTATAAATTGTGTCATTTTTTTTTGTTCGGGGCACCAGCCATATCTGGCTCTGCGCCCCTTCTTGCAAGATTGAAAATAAATTATTTTCTTCTCCACAATCTGGTGAGCCTTATTTTCTTCCAGAAGATTTTTTTCCAACAAAATAAAGGTAATTAGTGGCTCTATTAACAAATTTCAGTAAGTAAAGGAAAGTCCATAAAAACTATGGAGAGATCTTTCCTGGGTTATGATTTTAAAAAATTAAGTAATTGTGTAATGTGTTTTAAAGCCTGGTAGTCAGTGTGCTTTAAAATTATTAATTTTCATAACTTAAAGAAAAGAAGTTTTTAGCTTCCTGTAAGGGAAAAAGAGAACATTCCTTGCATAAACTATTATGGTTTCAATTTTATTTAACTTGAGTGTAATCTCCCATAGTTAATTTATAAACTAAATTAACATTATATATACAAAATCTTTAGAGTAATGAAAATTGTAAGTTCACATTGGTGAAATTAGGCTAAAGGAAAAAGATTGTAGATATGCTCTCTTAAATAAATAGAGTAAATTTCTTTGGTAATTGTAATTTAATAAGTTTATTTAAACATGAAATGTCTAAGTCAATGTGGTTATAGTCAGTTATAAGGAGGTTGTAAAACATCTGCCAAACTGAAAATGTTTAAATAGTTCTAGTTCTAGAAGTCATTGTCAACTAAAACTTAGATTGGTATTGGTAGCAGAAATAACTTAATGATAATAAAACCTGTCTGAAGGCCACCGCAAAATACATATATAAGTAAATGGTAATAAAAAGTTATCTTGATTCTATTGGAAATCTTCTGTTTTCATTTTAACAATGAAAAATAATATTTTTCTTCTATTACTAAAGTACCTACTGTTATCTTCATAGTAAAATTGTGTAAGTGAACAGTCATTTGATATATGTGTTGCATTAAGTTGTTTAAAATATATATGAAAACAAGGAATAAACTTTAACATTGTCAAACTCTTGTGCAGTCAAACCAGGCCTTGAATACATTACAGGTGGCCTCTCCATGTGAGTTATTGGCTAGGCTGGTCACTGACCCCTCAATTAAAAATATTTGCTATCAGCCTCTGGTTCTGCTTCTGAAGTCGATGGAAACTACAATGCAGTTTCAAGTTCCTGCAGCAGCCAATAATGACTCGGTACAGCCAAGTGTACAACGGATATCGCCTCCAGACTGGCACTGTTCCATAGTGCCAGAGAGCACTATGCACCAGGCTAGTAGAATACTGGAAATTCTCTCTAAGATCAAGGATGCTGCGACTTGCTCACTGCATTGAAGAACATGCTAAGTGGAGCCATGATACCAGGATACAGTAAGTGAAACTTAAACACAATTGGCATTATGGCCTGCTCTCATGGAGAGATAACATGTAAGGTATTACAAACCTGAAACTCAAAACTAATAATTGCAACTCTGAATCCTTATGCATTAAGTAATACATTAGTTAATATTAAGTGCTGTACTTTTATCCTGTACTAAATATATGCCTAATAATTGTAATGTTATCTTTTCTATTTTGGATCAAGTGCAGAAGTATATTAGACATGTTAAATTCCTGGTAAAATCATTTTCTAAACAGTTAATAACATGTCTATAGAATAAGGTGGCAGTCTCAGCCAGTCTCAGTCAACTTCTATATTCTACTGTACTCTGCTGTGTAGCAAAGGTGAGGCTTGCTTGCTGATGGTGAGTCACCTATTGAACAAGTCAAAATTGCTAGAAATTGTACAATTAAAACCAAGGTGTAAAAAAAAACAACAAAAAAAACCCCTTTATTCTGTAGTTCTGATCACTCCCACAGGTGAAAACAAAGAGAATTTCCAATTTAGTGTTCTAATCCTGAGTGAAGCCAGTTGCCCAAGGAGTGCCAGTTCACCAGGCACATCTGACAGAGCGAATGAGTGCCAATCATTGAACAGCTTGGAATGTGTCTTCAGACAAAGCTAAGTGTCTGTTGCAATTTCTCTCTAAAGATGAATAACTTAAAAAAGAATATATATTCTGTTCCCACCAGCTTTGAAGGAGTGCCATCTTTTTAGGCACCTAACCTTGTCTACTTCTGTAATCCAATCTGTCCTCTTTTAAAAATGGGTATTCCAAATTTTTAATTAAGTTTGTTTCTTTCAGAGTGAACATTCTTATTAACCATATGAAAACTTCATCCAACTTCATACAGAATGCCAGATCCATCTTCCTCCAGTTAGAATAAATTAAGAGTTTTACACCTTATTAGGCAATGACTACAGCCCATGGCCAGCAGGAAGCAGTTACAGAAAAGAGATCCATCTCCCTTCAGCACCCCTTTTAAATTAAAGGTGTAAGCTCTTCAAGGGTAAAATAAAATTAATAGATGGATCTGGAACCTGACTGGAAATCCATGTGAGCACTGGTGGCCACAGGATGACCACAGGAGGCCCCCGCCCCAGGATTCTGCTGTCCAGAATGAAAACTTCTAAACTCTTAAAAAAACAGTCCTGGATGCTACACTAAAGATTGATAAATAATCAATCAAAACAACAAACAGCCATCTACCTCATAACTCCAACAATAATTATGCCAAAGCTTAGCAAGTTAAACTTTGGAATGTGGGGAAATGGTGTGGGCTCTGGGTGGCAGGTTCTTTGTCTCCAGAGGTAACCTAAACTATCTGTGACTTGTGGGTGTGGGATGATGAAAGGTTGCAGTACTGCCCTTGGCGAGCAGGAGACAGTTTAACAATGCAAGGCCTACAAACTTTAAGTATTCAGGGGAAATGCAAAGCAAATATGCTAAAAGCTTATTGAATGCCTGAGGTCCATGCTAAAAGCGTACTAAGATGTGGAAATATATGCTAATTCAAGCCTATTGAGAACTGAAACAGAAGGACCATTTGGCCTTTCCTCTCTATATAAAAGGGACTAAAAAATCTTGTTCGGGGCTCGGGATTCAAACAGAAAGTTCCCGAGTCTGACCGGCTGTCAATAAACATTTTTCCTTCTCAAAATCATTCCTGAGTCCTGGCCTCTCTATACTCAAGTAATTGAACTTCTCTCAAATTCTACAAAAGTATAAGAAACTGCTAATTTTCAGAGTGACTGTACCATTTTACATTCCCTTATGCAATGTATGAGAGATTCAGTTTTTCTGCATTCTCACCAGCATTTGGTATTGTCACCTTATGTTTTGGTTGTTTTAATAGTGTGTAGTTACATATCATAATGGTGTAGTTTGCATTTCCCTAATGGCTAATTATATCCAGCATCTCTTCCTGTACTTATTTCCCATCCATTCATCTAGTACGGTGAAATATTTGCTCATATATAGTGCCCATTTTCTAATAGGATTAAAAAAAATTTTTTTTTATTTCCCTTCCCCCCTTGCAGCTTTCTTGCTGTGTCCATTCTCTGCACACTCTTCTGTAATTTTTTTTTGCTTGTCTCCCTCCTTTGTTGTGTGACCTGGCTGAGTCAGCTCTCCACAGTGCCTGTGGGACAGGCTGCGATCCACAGCCTGTGGGCAAGCCTGTCTTCACAAGGAGGCCCTGGGTTCACATCCCAGAACCCAGGGCCTCCCATATGGTAGATGGGAGCCCAACTGATTGAGCCACAGCCACTTCCCAGGATTTTTTCATGGTTGAATTTTGAGAATTTTGGAAATTCTGTTGATTTATTCTAGATATCTGTGTTTTTTTTGGTATTAGGCCCAGGGGTTGAACCTAGGACCTCATTAGTGGGAAGCCAGTCTTCTACCACCAAGCCACATGGGCTCCCCTGAAATTTTTTTGTTTGCTTGTTTTTTGTTTTTATTTTAGTAAGTACTTGGACCGGAACCCAGAACCTCTTGTGGGAAGCAGGTGCTCAACTGCTTGAGCCACATCCACTCCCAATATTGTAGATAGCTGTTCCAGATACCAGTTTCAGATTGTCTAGGTATGTGTTCTTTCTTAGTCATAGTTAAGTTTACAAATATTATTCCCTGTCTGTAGTTTGCCTTTATAGTTTCTTTTTTTCAGATCTGTAGTTTTGGTGAAGAGCCATGTATCATTTTTATTTTTTATGGAATCTCATTCAATGCACTCTCTCTTCAGAATCTGGTTCCATGTTTTCACATATCAACTAGTTTTGATGAGACCCCAGTCTTTCTCTTGCCTAACATCACAACTTCATTGATACTTCTGCTTCAATGTCACAATTTAAAAAAACATTTTGTTTTCATTATTTTTAAAGGAGCTTTAGTTGCCATAGATGTTCCATCAAAAATATAGAGGGTTCCCGTATACCCTACTCCTTCCCCCTAACACACTTTTCCCCGTGAACATCATCTTTCATTAGTGTGGTTCATTTGTTTCATGGGATGAACACATATTGAAGCATTGCTGTTAAGCATGGTCTATAGTTTGCATGATGTTTCAACTTTGCACAGCACATTTTTATAAATTTTGAGAAAATGTATAATGACTTGTATCTGTTATTGCAGTATCATGCAAAATTATTACAGTGTTTGAAAAATGCCCCCTGTTACACCTATTCTTCCCTCTCCCTCCCCTCAGAACCTCTGGTGTCCACTGTCTTTGTATCACTGTTACAAGTTCTTCCATTATTAGGATAATAGTCTACTTAATCCATACTTGCATTCCTCCTATTTGTTCATTTCTCTGTCTTTTGGAGTTGGGATTGTGTCACTTTCTTACCCCACAGTAATCCAGCAACAGCTACTTCAAATATGTGTAAAACCTGACCACCTGGTTTCCCTAACTGCTGCTGCTCTGTCTAACCCACCATATCACTTGCCTGGACTACTGTGATAGCTCCCTAACTGGTCTGCCTTTAGACCTGTTTGCTACTGTGGTCCCTTTTTACCTAGCAGTCCGAGTGATCCTGTTAAAACCTAAGGCAAGCCTTGGTCCTTGTTTTTCTTCACTGAAAGCCGCATGCCTTCCCAGCTTACGGTAAAATGCAAGAGTATTATACTGGACTACAAGAACCTCCACAATGTGTGTCCCAAGTTTTAAAAGCAGTTTTATTGAGATATAGTTACATACCATATAATCTATCCAAGGTGTACTTTAGTATAATTACAGATTTGTGCATTCCTCACCACAATCAAGTTTAGGATATTTTCATCTCTCTTAGAAGGAAAGCCATAATATACTCCTTAGAAGACACCTCTCAATCCCTCTATCATTCCCCAGCCCTACATAACCATTATAAATTTCATCTCTATAAATTTATATTTACAGTTTATATTAATGAAATCATAGAATATGTGGTACTTTGCATCTAGTTTCTTTCACTTAGCATAATGCTTTCTTAAATTACTACAGTTGTTTAAATGATGGAAGTTGTATGTTTACAGAAAATTCATGTAAAAAATACAATGTTCCCATATATCCTTCTACTGTTGACTCTTTGCATTAGTGTGTCAGCTTTGTGAGGATTGATGAAAGAATATAAGATATTACTAATAACTATAATCCTTAGTTTACATTAGGTGTGTTTTATCCATCTACCTTACTATTATTAATGATGTGTAATAGTGTCATCCATTTGTTATAATTCATGAAGGAGCAATCTTATATTTGTTAACCTCAGTCCATCATTCATAACAGGTTCACTTAGTTAAACAATCCCATCTTTAGGCTTCTAGCTTTCCCTCTAGTAATGTACATGACCTTAAACAAAGTCTCTCAACCACATTCACAGACATATAATTCACAATAAGATCCTGCCATCACCACTATCCTTCCCAAACATTTACAATCAACCTAAATAGAGATTCTGCACAATTTAAGTATCAGCTTTCCATTCTCTACCCCATGCTATCCCTTGGTAACTTAGATTCTAGATTCTAAATCTGTGAGTTTGCTTCTTAACTTAGTTCATATCAATGAGATGATACAATATTTGTCCTTTTGTGTCTGTCTTATTTTACCGAATGTAATATCCTGATGGTTTATCCATGTTGACGCATGCATAAGGACTTCATTCGTTCTTAGAGCTGAATAATATTCCATCATATGTATTCACCACATTTTGTTTATCCATTCATCTGCTGGTAGTTATTTGACTTCTCCCTTTTCTTTATTGTGCTCTGAACATTGACATACAAATACCTGTCTGAATCCTTGCTTTCAGTTCTTTTGGATATATATCCAGAATTGGGATTGCCAGTTCATTTGGTAATTTTAGTTTAACTTTTTGAGTTACTGCCAAGATGTTTTCCACAGCCAATGCACTATTTTACATTCCTACCAACAGTGTACAAGGTTTCCTATTTCTATGCATCCTTACCAGCACTTGCTATTTTCCAATTTTAAAAATAATAGCCTTTTGAATGGGTGTGAAGGATAGCTCATCATGCTTTGATGTGCCTTTCCCTAATGGCTAGTGGACTTGAGCAGTTTTTCATATGCTTATTTACCATTTGTATATCTTCTTTATAGAAATGTCTATTTAAATACTTTGCACATTTTTAATGGGTTTATTTCCATGCCCACCTTCCTTGGGGGTAATGCAGTGATCAAGCTGTCTTCTTTCTCTACTTGTCACTGGCTATTTCCACATCAAGGAAATAGCCCCTCACCACTTGGCTGCTTCCTCCTCCTCCTTTGGTCCCCAGCTCCAGTCTTGTCTTCTCTGACTTAGGTAGCTTTTTTTTTTTTTTGAGGTACCAGGACTGGGCATTGAACCTGAACCTGGGACCTTGTATGTGGGAAGCTGGCACTGAACCACTGAGCCACATAGGCTCCCTTGAGTTGGTTTATTCATTTGTTTGCTTGTTTGTTTTTAGGAGGCACCAGGAACCAAACCTGGGACATCCTATGTGGGCAGCAGGTTGAACTTAATCCACTCCCAGCATCTTTCTTACCTGCTCTGTTATCCTACCACTGACCCCTCTTCATCAAGTTGTATTTGCTGATTCTTTATCTCTTGCTCACTGGATTGTAAATCATTCCCATAAAGTTTACATTCATCTCTCCCTGCCCTTTGCCTAGCACAGGGTCACATAAACAGTCACCATGCACTCACTTTATCTAATAGAGTGTAAAGAGTGGAGATCGTGACTCTTTCTACCATCTCTATGATGACCCTCCTGGCTGGGTAGGTGGTTTCAGACCATCATTTTTGCAGCCCTTGAATATAGTTGAGGCTCACCATGGGCTTTGAGGGCAGCCCAAGTTGGATGGAATTGTGACTCTTGTGAAGTAATTTCCACAGTAGTTTCCCTTAAGTCAGACTTCCCAGTACTTAGATTCTGACATGTACTTGGTGGGCACTTCAGGAAAAATACTTTGAGATCTTTGTACCTATCCCTCATCTGTAAAATGATGATTAAAAAAACATACCTAATTTTTAAACTTTGTTTTATAACTGAAATCTAATTTTAGCTTGCCTGACTCCCCAGATAGTCTCCTTCCAGCCCTGTTCCCCAGAAAAGAGAGTGATGGACTCTGTGTCCCATGCTTTTTAAAAAAAAGTTTAAAAATTTATTAAAGTATGCCACTCATACATAAGCATACATAGATATTAAGTGTATAATAGTAGTTGTGAATTTACAAAACAAACATATATAACATCATACAGGACTCTCATACCTCACCCTATCACCAATGCCTTGAATTATTAAACATTTTTAACTAATTAAAGAGCATTGTCACAATATTAACTACTAACCAAAGTATTTTCCCACAAACCACCCTATTATTATCTTTATATCATTTATATATGATCATAAATAATAAGTATGGTAACAATTGTGAAGTTAGAAAGCAAACGTGTAACATCATTCAGGGGTCCCATACATCACCCCTCCACCAACACCTTGCATTTTTGTGAGATGTTTCTTACAAACTATGAAAGATTGTCAAAATCTTATTGTCTTTATCTTACATTTGGTGTATTTTTCCCTCAACCCACCCTATTATTATTATTATTATTATTTTTTTTTTAAAGATTTATTTATTTATTTATTTAATTTCCCCCCCTCCCCTGGTTGTCTGTTCTTGGTGTCCTTGGTGTCTGTTTGCTGCGTCTTGTTTCTTTGTCCGCTTCTGTTGTCGTCAGCTGCACGGGAAGTGTGGGCGGCGCCATTCCTGGGCAGGCTGCACTTTCTTTTCACGCTGGGCGGCTTTCCTCACGGGCGCACTCCTTGCGCGTGGGGCTCCCCCACGCGGGGGACACCCTTGCGTGGCACGGCACTCCTTGCGCGCATCAGCACTGCGCATGGCCAGCTCCACACGGGTCAAGGAGGCCCGGGGCTTGAACCGCGGACCTCCCATATGGTAGACGGACGCCCCAACCACTGGGCCAAAGTCCGTTTCCCCCTATTATTATTTTTGAAGTATATTTTTATGGCAGAAGTTGTAAACTTATAACACAATCATGCACATGTACAGAATTCCCAAACAACACCCCTCTATCTGAGCATTTGTTACAAGATAATATCATCTGATTGTTACCATGACCATAGTATACATTTGGCACACATTTTCCATACTGCCCCATTATCAATACAGTACATCTTTGGCATAGATTCAATAATATATTACTGCTAACCAGAGTCCATAGGTCACTTCAGTTGTATTTTTCCCATGCTTCTCCACATTCCCACCACCTTACAGTAGTGATGTACATTTGCTTTAGCTAAGAAAGGACACTCTTACATCTGTACCATCAAACACAATTCTCATCTACTTCTTGGTTTACCATACTATTCAGTTCCTAGATTATTCTTTAGCATTCTGTCAATTGGCATTTCATATCCAGACTACTATTTTCAGCCACATCTCCATTTATAAACTAGCTTTTACACCCTATGTATTACTATGCACTCTATACATTTCCACACTTTCACAGCAAAGCTAATTAAAACTTCTATGTATATTAACAATCAGTAGTCCATCTCAATCCTCCTCTTATCTCCTTTAAGAATCCACCATTTACCACCAAGTCTTGAAGATACTTTCCTACCATTTCTTCTAGAAGTTTTATGGTTCTTGCTTTTATTTTCAGGTTTTTGGTCCATTTTGAGTTAATTTTTGGATAAGGTGTGAGATAGGGGTCCTCTTTCCTTCTTTTGGCTATGGATATCCAGTTCTTTCAGCAGCATTTGTTGAATGGACTATTCTGCCCAAGCTGTTTGGGATTGACAAGGTAGTCAAAAAATGGCTTGACTATACATGTGAGGGTCTGTTTCTTAACTGTCAAATTGATTCCATTGGTTTATTTCTCTCTTTATGGCAGTACCATGCTTTTTTAAAACCACTATAGCTAGGAAATATGATTTAAAGTCTGGAGGTCAGAGTTCACTTTTCCTTTCTAAGATGTTTCTGGCTATTCAGGATCCCTTACACTTCCAAATAAATTTGATAATTGTGTTTTCAATTTTAAAAAATTCTGGTGGAATTTTCATCAGGCTTGCATTAAATCTGTATGTCAATTTAAGTAGAATTGACACCTTAATGATATTTAGTCTTCCAATGCATGAGCAAGGAATAGTCTTCTGGTTATTTAGAACTTTTTTGATTTTTTTTAACATTGAGTTGCAGTTTTATGAATACAAGTGCCTAATATATTGGTTAAGTTTTTTCTTGATTTTTTGAGTTTTATTTGCCATATTTCATTTTCACCATTCTTTTCCTCTTTTAGTTACTTTTATTGAAATAATCTTCATTTCTAGACTCTCTTCCAGGCCTCTCTCTCCTGTCTTTTCTTGTCAGGGTCTAGCATACCCTTTAGTATTTCTTGAAAATCTTGTCTCTTGGTTAGAAATTCTCTATTTTCTGTTTATCTGTGAATATTCTAATCTCACCCTCAGTTTTGAAAGATGGTCTTGCTGGATATAAGATCCTTGCCTGGAAGTTTTTCTCTTGTATCTTAAATATATCAGGCCACTGTTTTATTGCCTCCCTGGTTTCTGAAGAGAAATCAGCACTTAATCTTATTGGGTATCCCTTATATTATGCATTGCTTTTCTCTTGTTGGTCTCAGAATTCTCTTTTTCTTTGGCATCAGATATTCTGGTTAGTATGTGTCTCAGAGTTGGTTGATTCAGATTTTTTTGGATGGGAGTACATTGTGCTTCTTGGACATGGATATCTATGTCCTTCAATAGGGTTGGGAAATTTTCTACTATTATTTCTTCAAATATTCCTTCTGCCCCTTTTCCCTTCTTTTCTCCTCTGGGTCACCGTGACATGTATGTTTGCACATCTTTTGCTATCATTTAGTTCTCTGATTCCTTGTTCAATTATCCATTCCTCATCTGTTATTTTGTATGTTCTCTTTCAGAGTCCATTTCTTCCTGCTTACCAATCCTTTCTTCTGCCTCCTCAAATCTGCTTTATATGATTCCAATATTTTAAAATTTCATTGATTGCACCTTTAATTCTGAGATCTGCTAATTTGATATGTATGCTTTCAAATTCTTTTTTGTGCTCCTCCAATGCCTTCTTAATATCCTTAATCTCTTTAAGCATCTCATTGAATTTATTAAGGAGATTTTTTTAAAATTTTATTTTATTGACTTTGTAATAATATTACATTAAAAATATATATGTGAGGTCCCATTCAACCCCACCCCCCCACCCCACCTCTCCACCCCCCCCCCCCCAGCAACACTCCCTCCCATCATCATGACACATCCATTGGATTTGGTAAGTACATCTTTGGGCACCTCTGCACCTCATAGTCAATGGTCCACATCATGGCCCATACTCTCCCCCATTCCATCCAGTGGGCCCTGTGAGGATATACAATGTCCGGTGATTGCCTCTGAAGCACCATCCAGGGCAGCTCCATGTCCCAAAGAAGCCTCCACCTCTCATCTCTTCCTGCCTTACCCCATACCCATCAGCCACCATGTCCACTTTTCCCAATCCAATGCCACCTCTTCTATGTGGACATTGGATTGGTTGTGTCCATTGCACCTCTATGTCAAGAGGAGGCTCAGATTCCACATGGATGCTGGATGCAATCCTCCCATTTTCAGTTGTAATCACTCTAGGCTCCATGGTGTGGTGGTTGTCCTTCTTCAACTCCATCTTAGCTGAGTGTGGTAAGTCCAATAAAACAGATTGTAGGTGCTGGAGTCTGTTGAGGCTCAGGACCTGGCTATCACATTGTCAGTCCAGAGATTCAAATCCCCTAAATATATCTTAAACCCCAACATTAACTGCACCTCCAGCACATTAGCATGAAAGTCTTATGAAGGGAGATCCCATCTGAGTCCAGATTCATCACACATAAACACCATTTCCAAAGAGGGGCCATCTGACCTGGTCGTTAACCCCATCGGCCATGACCATAACTCCCATGGGTCTCTTTAGCCCTCAAAGGAACCAATATCTGGGGGTTGTATCTGCTTTATCTGTCTCTCTGACTCTGCTCAGTTGTGCATGAGGGCAATCCTTCTGCCAGCCTCCAGACTCTTTTTTAGAAACTCGTAGCCATATAAACTCATTTCTCCTTTCCATTTCCCTCTTACTTTAGGTCAAACAGCATTTTAAAGTCATGTTATTTTATGTAGACAGGGATATTCTGCTGATCCGCATTGAACCTTCCGTATAAGGTCATTTTCCAGTTGCATCATCAGTTGGTAGTTGATAGTGGTCCCTCGGTGCCAGGGAGGCTCATCCCCGGGTGTCATGTCCCACGCTGGGGGGAAGGCATTGCATTTACATGCTGAGTTTGGCTTCAAGACTGGCCACATTTGAGTAACATGAAGGCTGACAGGAGGAAATTCCCAGGCACAATGTTGCTCTAGGCCTTGTACTTATTTTAGGCTTATCAGCTCACAAGCATAGTCATTAGCATCAGGGGCTCACTGTTGAACCCTCACTCCCTCCCGGTCCCCGCTGCTACACCTGGGAGACTGTCACTGCTCCCCTAGGGGCCACGACAGAGCACCACTGGCCAGGAACCCAGTACGCCCCCTGCTGTGGTTTTTAATTGTTACCACTATGAGTATATCCAAACATTACCATGCACCATGGACATATGTTCTGTACAGCTCCCTGTCAGCCATATATCGCCTGTCAATGGCATCCCATACCAGTATCCCTCCATTGCCATTGTTGAAACACTCTGTGATCCAGAACTCCCCGAAATTTGAAGCCCAATATAATGTCAGGGTCCCTTACTAGGGAATGGCATATAGCGATGGGTTTAAAGGTTAGATAAAGAACACGTGTTTACTTGGAAAAAATTCTACATCCTATCTTTTTCTTTTTTTTTTTTCCCCCCTAATTATTCAGCTTCTCTTCACAGGAGCCCTAGACCACAGCAATGCATATATATAATGTACAGCACTCCCATACATCCACCACAAAACCTTTTCCCTTCCACAGTGCTACTCTTACACCCTATTCACATCATATTTACTTAACGTGATTTATAGAGTCTGAGACACTAGCTTTCTAACAAGGTGACATCTGTGCTTACATTATGGTGCATACTTTAGGATACACAGTTTTTTACATTCTTAGTTATCCTATGTTTTACATTATGGTTTACATTATCAGTCTGTTATCTCCTATATGTTATGGTGTAATATTACATGTTTTATATCCATCCTTGTGTACTCTCAAGAAACTCCTCTCTTACCCCCCATTTACCTTGGTTCCACACATTTAACGTCCATTTTCCCTTCCACCTTGGTGCCCACAGTGACAGCCAACCTCCGTTTCCTGAGGAGCCACTTCCAGATATAGATGGAATAGTGTTCAGGGCCTAACTTGCTCAACTGCCCCAATGCCCTGGGATCCACCCTTTCTCTCGAGGGATACAGTTCCCTCTATTTGATGGCATTAGTCCTCCCCAGGATGTGGGTCCACCCCCACTCTCACTACTTGGGTTTCTGCCCCATGGTGTCACCCACTCTGGCAGAATGAGCATTTAGACATTCCCCAGGAGCCCGTCCTGCATCAGACCCTCCCCTCCGAGCATTCTAAACAGGTAACCCTCTTTATTATATTTTGATATGATTTTCTCGGCATTTTACTCTCCACCAACACCTGACCCTCTCCTGTGTTCGTATGCTACCCCTCCCTCCCCCCACTTTTGGGCAATGTTACCCATCCGTCCCTTACCAGCCACCCTCAAACCCGCAAAGCCCCAACCAAAGGCAACCCCTTGCCCCCCTTTTATCTCTTCTTTGTGTTCATACTTACCACCATCTCGTCTTAAATTCCACCCCTGCAGACATCAGCTCACATCCTTCCTCCACCCTCCAATTTCCTGTAAGCCTATCATTCAGTCTCTTGCTATTTAGGGCAGCTTGTTTATTTCATATCATTGAGGTCATGTAGTATTTGTCCTTCAATGTCTGGGTTGCTTCACTCAACATAAGGTTCTCAAGATTCATCCATGTTATCACATGTGTTTGTTGTGTGTTTGTTCTTAGAGCCGAGTAGTATTCCATTGTGTGTATATACCACATTTTATTGATCCACTCATCTGTTGATGGGCATTTGGGTTGACTCCAACTTTTGGCAATAGTGAACAATGCTGCTATGAACATTGGTGTACATATATCGGTTTGTGTCCTTGTTTTCAGTTCTGCTGGGTATATACCCAGCAGTGGTATTGCTGGGTCATATGGCAAATCTATGGCTAGTTTTTTGAGAAACCGCCCTACTGTCCTCCAGAATGGTTGGATCCTTCTGCATTCCCACCAGCAGTGGATGAGTGTTCCCCTTCCTTCACATCCTCTCCAGCACTTGTATTCTTCTGTTTTTTTCATAGCTGCCAATCTTATGGGTGTAAGATGGTATCTCATTGTAGTTTTGATTTGCATTTCCCTGATAGCTAGAGATTTGGAACATTTTTTCATGTGCTTTTTTGCCATTTGTATTTCTTCTTCGGAGAAGTGTCTATTTAAGTCTTTTTCCCATTTTTTAAATGGGTTGTTTATCTTTTTATTTTCAAGATATAGGAGTTCTTTATATATGCAAGTTATAAGTTTCTTTTCAGATATATGATTGCCAAATATTTTCTCCCACTGTGTGGGCTCCCTTTTTACTTTCTTGACAAACTCCTTTGAGGTGCAGAAGGCTTTAATTTTGAGGAAGTCCCATTTATCTAGTAGTTCTTTTGCTACTCGTGCTTTTGGTGAGATATTCATAAATCCATTTCCTATTACAAGGTCCTGTAGATGTTTCCCTACACTGCTTTCTAAGGTTTTTATGGTCTTGGCTCTTATATTTAGGTCTTTGATCCATCTTGAGTTGATCTTTGTATAAGGTGTGAGATGGTAATCCTCTTTCATTCTTCTACATATGGCTATCCAGTTCTCCAGACACCATTTGTTGAATAGGCCACTCTCTCCCAGTTGAGAGGGTTTGGTGGCTTTATCGAATATTATGTGGCTGTATATGTGAGGTTCTATATCAGAGCTTTCAATTTGATTCCATTGGTCTATGTGTCTCTCCTTATGCCAATACCATGCTGTTTTCACCACTGTAGCTTTGTAGTATGTTTTGAAGTCAGGTAGTGTGATTCCTCCTATTTCGTTTTTCTTTTTCAGTATGTCTTTGGCTATTCAGGGTTTCTTTCCTTTCCAAATAAATTTTATAGTTTTTCTAGTTCCTTAAAGAAGGCTGCGTTGATTTTTATTGGGATTGCATTGAATGTGTAGATCAGTTTTGGTAGGATAGACATCTTAATAATGTTCACTCTTCCTATCCATGAACAAGGAATAGTCTTCCATTTATTCAGGTCTTCTTTGATTTCCTTGAACAATCTTGTATAGTTCTCGGTGTATAAGTTCTTTACCTCTTTAGTTAAATTTATTCCTAAGTATTTGATTTTTTTATTTACTATTGTGAATAGTATTTGTTTCTTGATTTCCTCCTGATCTTGTTCCTTATTGGTGTACAGAAATGCTACTGATTTTTGCACATTGATCTTATAACCTGCGACTTTACTAAACTCATTTATGAGTTCTAGAATCTTCATTGTAGATCTCTCAGGGTTTTCTATGTATAGGATCATGTCATCTGCAAATAATGAAATTTTGACTTCTTCCTTTCCAATCTGAATGCCTTTTATTTCTGGTTCTTGCCTCAGTGCTTGAGCAAGTACTTCTAAGACAATGTTAAATAGGAGTGGAGACAGTGGGCATCCTTGTCTTGTTCCTGAGTTTAGAGGGAAGGAGTCTAGGATTTCTCCATTGTAAACAATATTGGCTTTAGGTTTTTCATATATACTCTTTATCATGTTCAAAAAATTTCCTTGTATTCCAATCTTTTGGAGTGTTTTTATCAAGAAAGGGTGCTGTATTTTGTCAAATGCTTTTTCTGCATCAATAGATATAATCATGTGATTTTTTCCCTTCAATCTGTTTATATGGTGTATTACGTTGATTGATTTTCTTATGTTGAACCATC
Source organism: Dasypus novemcinctus (assembly GCF_030445035.2). NCBI lineage: Eukaryota > Metazoa > Chordata > Mammalia > Cingulata > Dasypodidae > Dasypus > Dasypus novemcinctus. The sequence goes on from NC_080700.1 coordinate 1,659,232, forward strand.
CTTGCATACCTGGGATGAATCCCACTTGGTCATGGTGTATAATACGTTTAATGTGTTGTTGAATACGATTAGCAAGTATTTTGTTAAGTATTTTTGTGTCTAGGTTCATTAGAGAAATTGGTCTGTAATTTTCCTTTCTTGTGATGTCTTTGTTTGGCTTTGGTACTAGGGTAATGTTGGCATCATAGAAGGAGTTGGGTAATGTTCTTTCTGTTTCGATGTTTTGGAATAGTTTCAGCAGGATTGGTGTCAGTTCTTTCCGGAATGTTTTGTAGAATTCACCTGTGAAGCCATCTGGCCTGGGCTCTTCTTAGTTGGGAGATTTTTAATAACTGATTCTGTCTCTCTGCTTGTGATTGGTTTGTTAAGATCATCAATTTCTTCTTTTGTCAATATGGGCTGCTTATGTGTTTCTAGGAATTTGTCCATTTCCTCTAGATTGTCATTTTTGTTGGAATATAGTTTTTCAAAATATCCTCTTATGATAGTCTTTATTTCTGTGGGGTCAGTGGTGATATCGCCTTTCTCATTTCTTATTTTGTGTATTTGCATCTTCTCTCTTTTTTTCTTTGTTAGTGTTGCTAAAGGTTTGTCAATTTTGTTAATCTTCTCAAAAAACCAGCTCTTGGTCTTGTTTATCTGTTCAAGTGCTTTCTTATTTTCTATTTCATTTAGTTCTGCTCTTATCTTTGTTATTTCCTTCCTTCTTCTTCCTGTTGGGTTACTTTGTTGTTGTTTTTCTAATTCCTTCAAATGTGCAGTTAGTTCTTCAATTTTTGCTCTTTCTTCTTTTTTGATATATGAATTTATGGCTATAAACTTCCCTCTCAGTACTGCTTTTGCTGCATCCCATAAATTTTGGTATGTTGTGTTATCATTATCATTTGTTTCAAGGTAGTCATTGATTTCTTTTGAGATTTCCTCTTTGACCCACTGTTTTTCTAAGAGTGTGCTGTTTAATTTCCAAATTGTGGTGTGAAATCTGGGCTTCTGTCCCTTGCAAATCTCCATCTTGACTCCACTGTGGTCAGAGATAATGTTTTGTATGATTTCAATCTTTCTGAATTCATTCAGCCTTTCTTTGTGGCCTAGCATATGATCTATCTTGGAGAATGATCCATGTGCGCTTGAGAAAAATGTATATCCTGCTGTGTTTGGGTGTAGCGATCTATATATGTCTATTAGATCCAGCTCCTCTAATATACTATTCAGATGTTTTATTTCTTTGGTGATTCTCTTTTGAGATGTTCTGTCCAGAGTTGATAGTGGTGTATTAAAATCCCCCGCTATAATTGTAGATGTATCTATTCTTTCACTTAGTTTTTCCAGCGTTTGCCTGACGTATTTAGAGGCACCCTTGTTAGGGGCATAAATATTTATGATTGTTCGATCTTCTTGACAGATTTTCCCTTTCACTAAAATGTAGTATCCTTCTTTGTCTCTCACAATTGTTTCACATTTAAAGTCTATTTTGTCTGATATTAATATAGCTACTCCTGCCTTTTTTGGTTATTGTTAGCTTGTATGATTGTTTTCCAGCCATTCACTTTCAATCTCCATGCGTCTCTGGGTCTAAGATATGTCTCTTGTAGACAGCATACGGATGGGTCATATTTCCTTATCCAATGTCCCAGTATGAATCTTTTGATAGGTGAGTTTAATCCGTTGACATTCAGTGTTATTACTATCAAGGGAATTATTTGTGTTAGCCGTATTTTGATTGGATTTGTGTTTGTTATATTTTGTTTGTATATATATTTTTTGTCTTTTTTTTTGTTGTTGTTGGTCTTATACTCTCCTCCAACTCTGGCTTTCCTGTTTTTTCCTTTCGTCCTGCAGAACTCCCTTTAGAATTTCTTGAAGGGGAGGTTTCTTGTTGGAATACCCTTTCAGTTTCTGTTTGTCTGCGAATATTTTGAACTCTCCATCATGTTTGAATGCTAGTTTAGCTGGATAGAGTATTCTTGGTTGGAAATTTTTTTCCTTTAGTACCTTGACTATATCATACCACTGCCTTCTTGCCTCCATGGTTTCAGAAGAGAAATCAGCACTTAATCTAATTGAGCTTCCCTTTTATGTGATGGTTTTCTTTTCTCTTGCTGCTTTTAGGATTTTCTCTTTGTCTTGAGCATTGGATAATTTGACAAGTATATGTCTTGGGGTGGGCCTGTTGGGGTTTATGACTAGTGGAGTGCGCTGTGCTTCTTGGATATGTACATCTGTCTCTTTCAGTAGATTTGGGAAGTTTTCAGCCATTATTTCCTGCAACACTCCTTCTGACCCCTTTCCCTTCTCTTCACCTTCTGGAATGCCTATAATACGTATGTTTGAGCGTTTTGCATTGTCATTCAGGTCCCTAAGTCCTAACTTGATTTTTTCTATCTTCTTATTGACCCCTTCTACTATCTGTTTGATTTCTGATGTACTGTCTTCCACATCACTAATTCTCTGCTCTGTCTCTTCTAGTCTGCTGATATTTGCTGCAAGTGTATTTTTGATTTCTTGAACTGTGGTGTTCATTCCCATCATATCTGTTATGTTTTTGCGTGTGTCTGCAATTTCCCCTCCAAGTGATGTCTTCATGTTGTTAACCTCTTTCATTACTTCGTCAAATTTGTCGGTGATAAATGTTCTGAGATCTTTCATTGCTTGTGCCAAGTTTTGCTCCCCTTCATGATTATTGGTTTGTTGATTGGATTCAGCCATGTTTTCCTGATTACTGGTTTGATTTGTAGATATTTGTTGCTTTCTGGTCATCTCTTTGTCTTGATGGATTTAATCAGTTCCTTAGCTTCTTTGTCTGCTCTTGGAGGTTAATTAGCTGTTATTTTTGCATAGGTGTTATATCTTCTCTTTGTCACTTTTTTCTTCTTGTTCTAGTTACTTGTTGTTGGTTAAGTTCACTTTAAAGGAAAGTATTAGTATTGGGGAAAGGCAATTGTGTAAGCAAGGGAAAAGTGTAAAGTAGTATTGGTGATATATGTTAATAAAGCAAGAATATGAGATCTGGGAAGATGGAGGTTAGATTCATGTAAATTGTGTAGAGGTATAGCAGTAGGTAGAGTACCTATTATGAGGTAGATGATTGAATATGGGAGGAATATGGTATGAGCTAAAAAGCTATTGATTTCATGAGAGAGGGAAAGAGAAAAGAAAGGTAATAGTTTCAAGAGTGGATAACAGACAGAAAACAAAACATAGGTATTAGAAATTAAGACTTAGACCCTTCGCGGATCGAAGAAAGGGAGGTGGGAGGTGGAATATAGGAGAGCCAGTAGATGGTGACAGATATCAAGATGTAGGGGAAAGAGGATAGTGTAGGTAGCCTAAATCAGTTCACACAGAAATGAGGCAGTGAAGGATGAGAAAACCCAGCGAACGTGAGGTGTTTCCTGCCGCACCTATTGTATAATTGAGTTAAAATAAACTAAGTAGAATATGAGGGACAAGAGGGAGAGAGACAACAGAAAAAAAGGGAGAGAAAAAAAGGGGGGGGAGGAAGGGACGAGAGGAAGAAAGGAAAAGAGGGTGGGCAAGGGGTGGGGAACAGGTAGGGGAAAGAAAGAAAAAAACAAAACAAAACAGATATACACGAACCAGAAATAAAACACCCACTACACAGCACCTACCACACACAAAAAAAACCCTTAAATAACTGAGTAAAAAAAGACTTTGGGGGATACGCTGTGAGAGAAGACTAGGGGATAATGCGGTGTTAGCAATCAGGAAATTGAAAAAAGTAAAGAATAAGTCACAATGAAAATAAAAACAAAACAAAATGAAACGATAAAGAAAAAACGCCAATGTTGAAGGCTAGGGCATTTAAGGACCTCAGATGGACCTCAGTGCGTGATGGATTCAGGGATGGAAAGTCTGAGATAATGAGGACTCAAGAGGTGTGAGTCTTTGTAGTGTGGGCCACCAGAATTTAGGGAACTCAGACCTGGCAGCCTCCAATCTGGTCAACAGGAAGCCTGGGAGGCCCGCAGTGTAACACAGCCATCAGGGATCCCCCCAGCTGGGTGCCAACCCTATGGGGGAAGTCAGATCCGCAAACTCTATATTGTGACTGAACCCTGCAATTCACTTACTTTGCTGGACTTCTTAGTATGTTATCTTTCACTTCAGCTTTTGGACAGCTCCCGTCCTGTGATTCCAAACCACTACCATTAGAGGGCGCCTCTACACCACAGCCACTTTACTAGTACAGATCCGAAGCCCGGCCTGTGACGCCGAAAACAGATTCGAAAACCGGAATTCTTAAGCTTCGCGGAATATTCCCTAATCGGCTTCCAGACGTGTCCCCCCCCCCCCTTGCCGCAGCCTAGAACAATTTTCCAATTACTTCTCTTTATTGCCTACAGCCTATTTGGGTTGGGGAATGGTTGCCGGGCTTTTGGGGGTGGGGCTTCAGGCGGAAGGGCTATTGTTTATATTCTCACTCAAAAGTTTCTCCCGCTTCACAACAAAACACCATCTATCTTCCCAAATCGATCCACAAAGGCGATCTGTCACATCAATCTGTCAACAGTTTGCCCAGAGCTCGTGAACTCCTTAGCCCTTCAGAGCCATCCAAAAGCAGAACCCCAGGACAGGACCATGGTTCCCCCCACCCCCAACAGGGAGGAGCCCTTGCGCGGGTCTCACCTGTGGGCAATAGAACCCAAATTATATCTACTAGACCAATCCTCTCCGTTACCTTTCCACCCGATCGATGTCCCGGCACTTCTGCCCTGCAAAAATCCCAAAAAAGCCTTGCCTTGGAGAACCTGCCGCCGCGCCCAGCCGTCTCTTCCCAGGACAGACCACAAAGGCAAGTTCACTCAGCGACCATCTTGTCTCCTCCAAGGAGATTTTTTTGAACTTCTATGATTAGTTGTCTCAACTCCTTTCTGTTATTTGGAACATTATCTTGTTCCTTTAACTGGACCATATCTTCCTGTTCCTTGGTGTGGATTATAATTTTTTGTTGGTGTCTTGGCATCTGGAGTAGTAGAGTATTTATTTTGGGTGTAGTTTTTCTCTTTAGCTTATGGCTTCCTGCCCTTTCTCCTTTGCTGGTGGTGTAGTAGGAGTCAAGCATGTCATTGGTGCTCTAAGCTGTGGAGGCTTAAGCTGCCCTCATTACCCAGGGAACTATGAAGCTTCTCTCAACTTTCTCCTTTGCCAGGGGTATGGACAGAGTCACAGGTGTGTGGAATAATTCAAGTCATGCAGGCCTAGACTCTCTGGCTGCCCAGAGAGACTGATGAAGTTTCACGCCCCTTTCACCCCTGCCTGGGGCAGGGATGGAGCTGCAGGCATGGGCAGCAATCTATGCATTGCAGGTACAAGATGACCACAGTTGTCCTGGTAGACTTCTGATTATTCAGTCCATGTCAGCTAAAGGTTCCTGCAGTTACCTGGATAGGCTGGTGCAGGGCCCACCAGGTTCCTCCCTGCCAAGGGTGGGGCTGAAGCCTAGGATAAGACTGCAGGCTGATCTGGGTGAAAGAAACTGGTCCCTTTGTTCACCATGATTTTCAGTCAGCCTGGCTTCCTCTCATTCTGGGGATGGTGTTAAAATTGTGGCCACCAGCCTCTTTCCAACTTGGACAGGTTCATACTTTAGCTGTTCTTAGGGCTAGACTCTAGCAAGCTGAACTTACTAATCAGTAGCTGAAATCAGTGGCCAACTCTCTTCCTCCCCATTTTTTGGGAAAATGGAGCTTCCATTTCTAACCAGAGGATAGCTTTTGGGGCAGCTTGTGCTGCCATAGTAGGATATTCAGTGGCATCTCAACTTGGCTGGTAATTTCCCAAAGAGGCTAATGCAGGTCCCCCAGCTTCCTCCCTGCTGTAGGTGAGGCTGGGTCCTATGCTAGAGCTGCAGTCTGATCTGGATGGAAAGATGCTGGTCCCTACCAGCACTGGGGTTTTTATTCTGTCCTTCTTCCCCTTGTGCCTGACATGGAGTTAAGATGACGACTCCCAGCCTCTTTCTGAATTGGTCAGGTTCAAACTTTAGCTGTTCTTAGTATTATACACTGTAGCCCTCTGAATTTACTCATCAGTAGCTGAAGTTGGTGCCCAACTACCTTTTCCTTCCCCATTTTTGGGAAGTGGAGCTTCCTATTCCAGCTGCAGAATAGCTCCCAAGGTGGCTTGTGCTTCCATTGGATGATGGGCACCAGCTTCCGGGGCATGGGGTGCTCTACTTCTGAATCTTCTCTGCAGATGGGCAGTCTCCTTCCTTCCATTCTTTCAAGAATGTTACAGGATGCTCTTCTGGCTTCCTGGAGCACCCAAACAGGTGCTTAAGATAGTGCTGTGTGATTACTAAGTGCCCTGTAGCAGGAGCTGACTCTAGGAACTCCTTAATCTGCCGCCCTCTTGCTAGTTGTCCTTGAATTTTAGATATTTTATATATAGGTCTGAAGTTTCCTTTTACATTTTTGTTGCTGATTATGTTTCTTTGTTGAGAACTATCTTTTCTTTCATTCCAAGAGGATTTACCTTTCTCATGGAGCAGAGACTGCTTCGTCGCATAATTCCTTTTGTGGTTCATTTGGGACTGTATTGGCTGATTGTTTTTTCCCCTGGAGAACGGATGAGATTTTTCTAGTTCTTTTTGTGTTATGTTGTATAATTTGGGATGATATCTTGGTTGCGTGTACTTATTATATAGTTAGAGACTTTTGAAAGATTTTTTGGCTAGTTGGTTCCTTGCTATTCCATATGAATTTGAGGATCACCTTTTTCCATTCCAAAAAAAAAAGGTTGCAGAGATTTTGTAGGTATTGCATTTATTTATTTTTTCTTCATTTTTTTGTCTTTATTTTTTTAATGTTACAGTAAAAAAATATGAGGTCCCCATATACCCTCCACCCCCTCACCCCACTTCTCCCCCCATAACAGCAACCTCCTCCATCATCATGAGACATTCATTGCACTTGGTGAATACATCTCTGAGCACTGCTGCACCTCATGGTCAATAGTCCACACCATAGCCCACACTCTCCCACAATTCACCCAGTGGACCATGGGAGAACATACAGTGTCTGGTAACTGTCCCTGCAGCACCACCCTGGACAACTCCAACCCCTGAAAATGCCCCCACATCACAGCTCTTCCTCCCACTCCCTGTCCCCAGCAGCCACCATGGCCACTTTATCCACACCAATGCCACATTTTCTTCAATTACTAATCACAGTAGTTCATGAATAGAATATCAGTAAGTTCACTCTAATCCATATTCTATTCCTCCATCATGTGGACCTTAGAATTGTTAGGTCCACTCCACATCTATATCAAGAGGTGGCATAGATTCCACATGGATGCTGGGTGCAATTATGCTTTCAGTTGTAGGCACTCTTGGCTCCCTGATGTGGTGATGGACCTTCTTCACCTCCATGTTAGCTGAGTTGGGTAAGTCCAATAAACTAGAGTGTAGGAGTTGGAAGTCTGTTGAGGCTCAGGGCCTGGCTATCACATGGTCAGTCCAGAGATTCAGGTCCCCTGGGTATACACTAAACCCCAGCACCAACTACAGATCTGGTAAAAGTAACAGGAGAGGCTTGTGGACAAAGGTCAGATCTGAGTCCAGCTCCATCACACAAACACAAACTCCAAAGTAGGGTCAACCGACATGGCACTGAACTCTGTCTGCCATGACCCTAGAACCTGTTGGTCCCTGTAGCCCTCAGAAGAACCAATATCTGGGGTTGTATCTACTTTATCTGTCTCTGGGACTCTGCTCAGGTGTGCATAAGGGTGACCACTCTGATGATATCCCTGCTCTTTTTGGAGACCCATGGCCATATAAACTCATTTGTCCTTTCCATTTCCTCCCTTTATTCAGGTTAAAAAGCATTTTTAACTCCTGATATTATATGTAGACTGAGATATTCTGCTGGTCCGAGTTGACCTTTTATTCAAGGTCATTTTCTAGTTACATCATCAGCTGGTCCTTGGTAGTAATCCCTCCGTGGAAGAAGTTGCCTTGCCAGTTTGCATACAGGGCAAGACTTATTGAAGTGATGGAAGGCAAAACATCAAAAATAAAGCTTTTGCATTTTTAGATTTTTGTTACCCCAATTTATTTTTACCTCAATTTTTCTAAATTAATATGTATTCTATATCTAACCTTTAAACTCATCAGTATATTCCATTTTATTGTTAATGGAACCTGGCAATATTAGGGCTTCATTTTTTAAGAAGTTTTAGATCACAGAAAGGTTAACAATGGCAGGGGAGGAATACTGGTGTGGGAAGGTATTGACAGGGGACCCATGGTTGGCAGGGAGTTCTCCAGGGCATATATCCAGGGTACATAAAAATGTTTGGATATTTTCATAGTGGTTACAATTAAAAACAACTGAGGGAGTGCTGAGTTCCTAGCCAGGGGAGCTCTATCACAGTCCCTAAAGGAACAGCAACAATCCCCCAAGTGCAAAGGCAAAGAGCAAAAAAGAAGGAATGTCCAACAATGAGCCCTTGATACTAATGACTATGCTTGTGAGCCTGTGTACCTGAAATAAGAACAAGGCCTAGCACTGCAGGGTGACTAAGAGTTACCTCCTGAGAGCCTCCATGTTGCTCAAATGTGGCCAGTCTCAAAGCCAAACTCAGCATGTAAATGTACTGCCTTCCCCCCAGTGTGGGTATTGCATTTAATCTGTAGATCACTTCAGATAATACTGATATTGTAACAATATTATCTGAAACAAGGACATGGTATCTTGCCATTTATTTAGATCATCTTTAATTAATTAATTAAAATTAATTAGGTCATAATTTCGGTCAAATTTAATTAAGTGCTATGCGTTTTTGTATATAGGTCATTCATCTCTATTTAAATTCATTATCAGGTATTTTATTCTTTTAGAGGCTATAGTGAATGGAATGTTTTAAAAGATATTTTTCATTTTTTCAAATGTACTTAGGTTACAGAAAATGTTACACAAAAAATATAAGTGATTTCCAAATACCCCATTCCACACACCTCCCACCCTTCCCCACATTAGCAACTTCTTTCATTAATGTGGTACATTCATTGCAATTGATGAACACATTTGGAGTATTGTCACAAAGCATGGATTATAGTTTACATTCTTTCTATTCACTCTCATTCAATTCTTTAGGATATATAGTGGCCTGTATCTGTTTTTGCAGTGTCAGTAAAGACAATTCCATATTCCAAAAATGCCCCCATCTTACACCTCTTTTTCACTTTCTCTGCCTTCAGCAACTCCAGCAGCCACTGTGTCCACATCAATGATATAATTTCTTCCATTGCTGGAATACCAGTAAGTTCATAGTAGAATATTAGTAAGTCCACTCTCATCCATATTTTATTCCCCAATCCTGAGGATTCTGGGATGGGGATACCTACTCCACCTCTAATTGAGAGGAGGCTTCAATCCCATATGGCTGATGGATGGGACTCTCTTGCTTGCAGTTGTAGACTCTCTCAGTTCCTTGCTATGGTGGTTATGATGTGGGTTATGGGTGGGAGGTTCTTTGTCTCTTCAGAGATGACCTAAGATGTCTGACTTGTGGGTGTGAGATGGTAAGAGGCTGCAGACCTGCCCTTGGTGACCTTGGCAAAAACTCCAGTCCCAGGAAACAGTTTAACAATGCAAGGTCTATAAACTCCAAGTATTCAGGGGAAATGCAAACCAAATATGCTAAAAGTTTATCTAGAATGTATGAAGTCCATGCTGAAAGCTTACCTAAGATGTAAAAGGTATATATGCTAATTCAAGCCTATTGAGAACTGAAACAAAGGGACCATTTAACTTTTCCTCTCTGTATAAAAGAAACTCAAAAGTCTTGTTCAGGGCTCAGGATTGAAACAGAAAGCTCCCGAGTCTGGCCAGCCATGAATAACCCATATTTCCTTCTTGAAATCATTCCTGAGTCCTGGCCTCTCTACACGCAAATAATTGAACCTCTCTCAAATTCTACATTTTTGGCAACCATGAAGGGATTGCAAACGAAGGCCAGAGATGGTAGCATTTTGCTGCCCCTCCCAAATCCCCAAGGAAGCCGGGAGGACTTGGGTGAACCCCAAATCTGGGTGCCCCTGGATTAAATTTAATCCAGAAAAGATGTGGGCTCCACCAGAATCTTCTGAACAAAAATCAAGGGCAGTGGAAGGTCCCAAGAGAAAGATTCTGGGAACCAAAAAGAACTCCGAACATGGAGGAAGGTAAGAACTCCCCGGGTGAGCACAGTCTAGAAAGCCCTAGCTTTAATTGCTAGGAAGGGGAGGCTGATCACCTCCTGAGAGAACCCTAGTAGCCCCAGAAAATTGGGGGGAAGCCGTTCTCTCTAGGTCTGGAAAAAGGAGAAAAACTGGGAAAAAGCCCTGGTGTTTTGGGTTTGTCTAACTGCATGTTAGAATCTGGTACTGGTCTCACATCCACTGAAGGAGTGGAGGCTTGATTATAATAGGAAGGGTTGTTTATAGGTTCGAGTCCTAATGTCCTGGAAATTGGTCTGGATTTTAAAAAAAACAAAACTTGTTACAGGAAAATGGATCAGCTTTTCTAGTGGAGCTTGGTCTGGGTATAAAGTTAAACAGTGGAAAAAGTCTAGCTGTAATCTTTTGTTATGGTGCTGAATTGTGAATGAATTCACTTGTTAAGTGTTCTAAGGTTTGTGATGGCTGTAGGGGCAGCCATGCTGAAAAATATATATATATAGAATTTGTGGGTTAGATTAGTGACTTTTGTGCTTCTGTCTGTGTCAGCTCAATGCTAGTGTTGGAGTTGTGTGGTTATGTAAGGTAGTGAAATTTAACTGAGCTAGAGCCCTCCCTTGCCATTGGCAAGGGGGTGAAATGATTATGGGGCAAAACTGAGGAGGCTGGATGTTTGCAGAGTCTAGATGTTTCTGCATGCTCTGCTGTCTTGTCTCTGGTGTGCTCCTTTGCCGGGGCTTAGAGGCCATATGTGTCCATGCCATGCACCCAAGTTTGTTGGGGCTGCCCCAGTCAGGGTGGCTGGGTCCCTGGGAGAGTTGCCAAATTTGAGTAGGTTCTGTCTGCCCATTTTGGCAGAAAGCTGGAAAGGGGCGGAGCAGCTTGCCCCTTCCCAGTGAGTCCACACCTTCTATTCATAAGCCTTATTCCTATTTGATTTTTGCGCACCCAACTGCCTTTCGGAAGGGGGAGGGGGGAGTGAAGGGGGTGAAAAGCAGAATCAAAATAAATGGAGTAAAATTCCCTCCTTAGGGTGTCAAGGCCAAAATCTCTCTCTCTGTAAGACTGTAGAAATACTTTGGAATGTTTTAGAACTGTAAAACTGTCTGAAGAAAAGAGGCTATGGCTTGAAACAGTGGACCACTAATCACTTGATAGCCTTTTCAATGGTCTGGCTGGGAACTTCAGGGTTTTTCAGGAAGGAAAAAAAAAAGGAATGAATTGCCACTTTAAAATATATGTTTTGCTTTTGTCAGTTGCTGGCACCTAAGAATTTACAGTAAAAAGGTAGTTTAAAATGAATCTTTAAATGCCAATACTCTCTTGCTGGTGAATTAAATGTATAACTTGCAGATGAGAATTTGTTCCATTACTAAGAAAAGGCAAGACTTCAAAGAATTGTTATTAATAAAATTCTTGTAGCTTAATTAATAGTATCCAATTCACCTTAAGGTTAAAAAAATTAATAAAAACTGTAACTGAGTTAAAATCATTTATAAATGCATTTATATACTAAAACAGCAGAAAGATAATAACTGAAATTATAGCTGGGTGAATTTAGCCTGAAACTATTATTTAAGTGTAAATTCTAAACTAACCTTTCCTTTGTTTATGGTTACTTCAAGCCTAACCTCACTCCTTGCCTTTGCCTATGCTTATGTCATAATAGCTTCTGCCCCTACAGTCCAGAGAAGAGCTGGGACATCCCTGTCTCCCATCCTGGTATTAGTAACCCCTTCTCTCATGAATAAATTGCTGCCTGATGGAATAAGGTTAAATGACCACTGGAGTTTTATTATCTCCAAAAACTGGGTAAAATAAAAAAAGGGTGGGGGGAGAAGTCTCCTGCCTTGACAGTCAGTGTTCCTAAGAGTGGCAATTCATGAGAGAAAACAGTCTTTCTCCCTGAGGCTTCAAATAGCCTCAGTAAATATACATAAAATTAATCTTGTTGCTTATCAAAAATTCTGCTAAATTCAAAGAAAAATATAAAGTTCTGAAACAAAAAATGGTGCTAAAGCATTGAGAACATTTTGGTTAGTCCATTAATTAAGAAAGAAAATTCTTATGTAAAACTGCATGATCATAGTGTAAAACTGCACAGTCATAGTGCAAATTAAGAAAAGTTTCAGGAGTCTTTGAAATGTTTTGCAGTCACACTTGTTTTGTAAAAATTAGAAGTTTAAAGTAACTAAAGTTATGTTTTTGTGTCAAACTATTCCTGTCTGCCTATTTGCTCAAATTGTTGAGGTTAAATATGCAGTTATAAAGTAATATGTTTCTGAAACCCAAATTAAGCTAAACAGTATATAAAATAATGCAAATTATAAGTAACATCAATGAGTTGTGTTTCTGTGTCTATTTGTGTCTGCCCATTTGCTCAGTGTATGTCTTCATACATCAGGATAATAATATCAAATTAACAAATGAAAATTCTTAAAAGAGCTCTATTCAAATTGTTAAAAATTCAATATGCAGTTATATATGTGAATAAATATTCTTGAGGCCCAAATTAAACTAAGCAGGATGAAAAGGTCATATAAAAATCTGATTATAAAAACTATTGGGAAAGGGGCCCCTCTTTGCAAGAGCTTTGAAAGCAAGACTAGGTGTGGCAGATTAAACCTTTCTACTAGGCTAGGGAATTAAGAATCAGTTTGCCCTGTAATTTCCCAGTTTAAACCTTTTGTCAGCCATAAAATGTAAAAAACAAAGATTAGTTTAGTTTTCACATAAAGAAAGAAAATATTGATTAATGTAACCTGGCAGCCTACTGCCTCAGTCTCCCACTCCCGGGTTGGACAGCAGCGGAGGAGACCAGGTTAGGCCAGTCCTATGGGCAGTGGAAGGATGCCCAAGAAGGAGCTAGGTCAGTGCCAATTCCATTACTATTCCATTCCATTCCAGCACTAAATTCCATTCCTTATTTGACAAAGGGGAGCAGGTAAAAACTAAAATGGTTGGTATGTGATAGAGGAAGCAGTTAAATCACAAACTTTTGCACAGAAAGTTAGATATGCTCAGATAAGCTGTAACTTCTGAAGTATCCAATCTATTGAGAAACAGAGGAAGAGCTTGCATGCTAGTCGCCAGCCATATCTGGTTCTGCGCCCCTTCTTGCAAGATTGAGAATAAATTCTTCTCCACAATCTGGTGAGCCTTATTTTCTTCCAGAAGAAGATTTCTTTCCAACAAAATAAAGGTAATTAGTGGCTCTATTGACAAATTTCAGTAAGTAAAGAAAAGTCCATAAAAACTATGGAGAGATCTTTCCTGGATTATGATTAAACAAATTAGGTAATTGTGTAATGTGTTTTAAAACCTGGTAGTCAGTATGCTTTTAAATTAAACAAAGAAGTGTTTAGCTTCCTGTAAGGAAAAAAGAGAACATTCCTTGCATAAACTATCATGGTTTCAATTTTATATAACTTGAGTGTAACCTCCCATAGTTAGCTTATAAACTAAATTAACGTTATATGTACAAAATCTTTAGAGTAATGGAAATTGTAATTTCACATTGGTGAAATTAGGCTAAAGAAAAAAGATTATAGATATGCTCTCTCTTTTTTTTTTTTAAGATTTATTTTATTTATTTAATTCTCCCCCTCCCCCTGTTGTCTGTTCTCTGTGTCTATTTGCTGCGTCTTGTTTCTTTGTCGGCTTCTGTTGTCAGCGGCAGCACGGAAGTGTGGGTGGTGCCATTCCTGGGCAGGCTGCACTTTCTTTCGCACTGCACGGCTCTCCTTATGGGTGCAATCCTTGCGCGTGGGGCTCCCCTACGTGGGGGACACCCCTGCGTGGCATGGCACTCCTTGTGCGCATCAGCACTGCGCATGGGCCAGCTCCACATGGGTCAAGGAGGCCCGGGGTTTGAACCATGGACCTCCCATGTGGTAGACGGATGCCCTAACCACTGGGCCAAGTCCGTTTCGCTCTCTTAAATAAATAAAGTAAATTTCTTTGGTTGGTAATTGTAATTTAATAAGTTTATTTAAACATGAGGTGGCTAGTCAAGGTGGTTATAGTCAATTATAAAAGTTTGTAAAACATCTTCCAAACTGAAAACATTTAAATAATTCTAGTTCTAGAAGTCATTGTTACCTAAAAACTTGGATTGGTATTAGTTGTCAAAAATAACTTCGTGGTAATAAAACCTGTCTGAAGGCCACCACAAGGTGCATATTTAAGTAAATGGTAATAAAAAGTTATCTTGATTCTATTGGGAATCTTCTGTTTTCATTTTAACAATGAAAAATAATTTTTTCCCTCTATTACTAAAGTACTTACTGTTATCTTCATGGTAAAATTGTGTATGTAAACAGTCATTTGATATATGTGTTGCATTAAATTGTTTAAAATATATATAAAAACAAGAAATAAACTTTAACATTGTCAAACTCTTTTGTGCATTCAAACCAGGCCTTGAATATGTTTGCCTCTCCATGTGAGTTATTGGCTAGGCTGGTCACTGACCCCTCAATTAAAAATATTTGCTATATCAGCCTCTGGTTCTGCTCCTGAAGTTGATGGAAACTGTGTTGCAGTTTCAAGCTCCTGCAGCAGCCAATGGTGACTCGGTACAGCCAAGTGTACAATGGATATTGTCTCCAGACTGGCACTGTTCCATAGTGCCAGAGAGCACTATGCACCAGGCTAGTAGAATACTGGAAAATCTCTCTAAGATCAAGGATGCTGCGACTTGCTCACTGCATGAAGAACATGCTAAGTGGAGCCATGATACCAGGATACTGTAAGTAAAACTTAAACACAACTGGCATTATGGCCTGCTCTCACAGAGAGATAACATGTAAAATATTACAAACCTGAAACTTAAAACTATTAATTGCAACTCTAAATCCTTTGCATTAATACATTAATATTAAGTGCTGTACTCTTATCCTGTACTAAATATATGCCTAATAATTATAACATTATCTTTTCTATTTTGGATCAAGTGCAGAAGTATATTAGACATGTTAAAATCCTAGTAAATACATTTTCCAAACACTTAATAAACATGTCTATAGAATAAGGTGGCAGTCTCAGCCAGGCTCTGTTAACTTACTATATTCTACTGTACTCTACTGTGTAGCAAAAATGAGGCTTGCTTGCTAATAATGAGTCACCTATTGAACAAGTCAAAATTACTAGAAATTGTACAATTAAAACCAAAATGTATAAACTTTTATTCTGTAGTTCTGATCACTCCCACAGCTAAAAACTAAGAAAATTTCCAACTTGGTGTACTAATCCTGAATGAAACCAATTGCCCAAGGGATGCCAGTTCACTAGGAGCATCTGACAGAGCACATGAGTGCCAATCATTAAACAGCTTGAAATGCATCTTCAAACAAAGCTAAGTATCTTTTGCAATTTCTCTCTAAAGATAAATAACTTAGAAAAAGTATATATATACTGTTCCCACCAGCTTTTAAAAAGGAGTGCCATCTTTATAAGCACCTAACCTTGTCTGCCTCTGTAATCCAATGTCCTCTTTTAAAAACAGGTATTCCAAATTTTTAATTAAGTTTGTTTCTTTCAGAGTGAACATCTTATTAACCATATGAAAACTTCATCCAACTTTGTACAGAATGCCAGATCCTTCTTCCTCCAGTTAAAATAAAATAAGAGTTTTACACCTTGTTAGGCAATGACCACGGCCCATGGCCAGTAGGAAGCAGTTACAGAAAAGAGATCATCTCCCTTCAGCACCCCTTTTAGATTAAAGGTGTAAACTCTTTAAGGGTAAAATAAAATTAATAGGTGGATATGGAACCTGACTGGAAATTCACGTGAGTACTGGTGGCCCCAAGATGACTGCAGGGGGCCCCTGCCCCAGGATTCTGCTGTCCAGAATGAAAACTTCTAAACTTCTAAAAACAGTCCTGGATGCTACACTAAAGATTGATAATCAATCAAAACAACAAACAGCCATCCACCAATAATAATTATGCCAAAGCTTAGCAAGTTAAACTTTGGCAAAGGGGGGAAATGATGTGGGCTATGGGTGGAAGGCTCTTTGTCTCTTCAGAGATGACCTAAGCTGTCTGACTTGTGGGTGTGAGATGGTAAGAGGCTGCAGTCCTGCCCTTGGTGACCTTGGCAAAAACTCCAGTCCCAGGAAACAGTTTAACAATGCAAGGTCTATAAACATTAAGTATTCGGGGAAATGCAAACCAAATATGCTAAAAGTTTATCTAGAATGTATGAAGTCCATGCTGAAAGCTTACCTAAGATGTAAAAGGTATATATGCTAATTCAAGCCTATTGAGAACTGAAACAAAGGGACCATTTAACCTTTCCTCTCTGTATAAAAGAAACTCAAAAGTCTTGTTCAGGGCTCGGGATTGAAACAGAAAGCTCCCGAGTCTGGCCAACCATGAATAACCCATATTTCCTTCTTGAAATCATTCCTGAGTCCTGGCCTCTTTATACACAAATAATTGAATCTCTCTCAAATTCTACAACAGTTGTCCATCCCCACCTCCTTGTTAGTTATCCTAAGTGACACCAGTGAACTACAGAGTAGGTGTTGCAGCTACTGGAATTGACGTTTAATGCCCATTTCTGAGTGTTCTTACCTGGTATGGAAAAACAAAACTGACTTTTTCAGTGTTTATCTTATACCTTGCAACTTTTCTGAATTTATTTCCTCTAGTAGATTTCTTGTGAATTTTTTGGGATTTTCAGTCTGAACCATCATATCATCTGAGAATAGTGATAGTTTTTGATTTCTGATATGCATGCCTTTCTCTTTTTTTGCCTGATAACCCTGGCTAGAACTTCCAGCTTAATTTTGAATAGAAGTGGTAACAGTGGGCATCCTTGTCTTGTTCCTGACCTCAGGTTTCATTCTTTCATTGCAAGCTTTGATTGTTTCTCACATTGACTATGATGTTAGCTGTGAGTTTTTTGTATTTACTTGTTGTGGTTGTTACCTTTTATTCCTTTCCTATTTTTCTGAGCAATTTTATTTTGAAATCATGGTAGATTTCATCAGAAGCCTTCTCTGTGCTATTGAAGTGATCATAGATTTTTCCCTCCATTGTTTTAATGTGGTGTTATATAGTGACTGATTTTCTTAGGTTGGCCCACCACTGCATTATGGAGATAAGGCATCCTTATAATATATGTAGTTTGATTTGATTTGCCAGTGTTTTGTTGGGAGTTTTTGCTTCTATATTTATATGGAAGTTGTTTGTTTTCTTTTGATGTGTCTATCTGGTTTGGGTATCAGAACAATAGTAGCCTTATGGAATGAGTTAGGAAGAATTCCTACCTCTTCAGTTTTTTGGAAGAGTCTGGGAAGGATTGGTGTTAATTCTTGTTTGAATGTTTGTTACAATTCTCCCTGAAGCCACCTGGAATTTGACCTTTCCTTGATGGGAAGTTTTTGATTATTCAGTCTCTTTGCTTTTATAGGTCTGTTAAGATCTTTTGTATCTTCTTGAGTCAGAGCAGGTTATTTTTATGTTTTGGGAATTTGTTCATGTCTTCTCGATTATCTAGTTTATTGACATATGAATGTTCATAGTATTCTCTTATAACCCTTTTAATTTCTGCCAGATGAGTGTTAATGTTCCCACTTTCATTCCTTAAATAGTTATTTGCATCTTCTCTCATTTATCTTTGTTTGGATAAAGGTTTGTCAATTTTATTAATCCTTTTAAGGAACCAAATTTTAGTTTCATTGATCTTCTCAGTTGTTTTTCTGTGCTTTATCTCCCTTGTCTTCTTTCTAATCTTTATTATTTCCTTCCTCCTACTAATGTTAGGTTTAGTTTTCTCTTCTTTCCTCAAGATATGAAGTTCGGTAATTGATTATCATTCTTCCTTAATGTAAGAACTTATAGTTATAAGTTTTGCAATGAGTAGTGCCTTGCTTCTTTCCATAGTTTTTTGGACTTTTTAAAAAAAATTTTTTCTCTAAGAATTTTCTGGTTTTCTTTGTAGGTGAATTATCCCATTGGTTATTTTAAAATGGGTCATATAGTTTTGACTTAATTGTACAATTCCAGTTTTCTTTCTGTTGATTTTTATATAAATCCATTGGGGTAGGAAAGGATTTTGTGTGATTTCTATCTTTTAATTTTTATTGTCTTGTGCCCTAAAAGATAGATGGTCTAGCCTGGAAAATGATCCATGGACACTTTAGAAGAATGTGTAATCTACTGTTGTTGAGTGGTGTTCTGTATATGTTAGGTGCAGTTTGTTTATAGAATTGTTCACATCCTCAATTTCCATTCTGAAACTGTCTTGATGATTGACTCATTTAAAAAAAAAAAGATTTATTTCTCTCCCCTTCCCCTCCATTGTCTGTTCTCTGTGTCCATTAGCTGTGTGTTCTTTTGTGTCTGCTTGTATTCTCTCAGGTGGCACTGGGAATCTGTGTCTCTTTTGGTCGCATCATCTCGCTGCATCAGGTCTCCCTTGTGTGTGGTAGCACTCCTGGGTGGGCTATGTTTTTCACATGGGGTGGCTCTCCTTGAGGGGTGCACTCCTTGTGCATGGGGCACCCCTACATAAGGGACACTCCTGCGTGGCATGTCACCCCTTGCCCATGGCAGCACTGTGCATGGGCCAGCTCACAATGTGGGCCTGGAGGCCCTGGTTACGGATCCCTGGACCTCCTATATAGTAGGCAGATGCCCTATCAGTTAAGGCACATCCACTGCTCTGATTGATTCTTGAAACTGGTGTTTTGAAGTCTCCAACTATTATTGTATAACTATTTCTTCTTTCAGTTTTGCCAGTGTTTCATATATTTTGTGGCTCTGTGCATATATGTTGTTTGTTGCTATACCTTCTGGTGGATTGACCCTTTTCTTAATATATACTATCCTCCATTTTATTTTGTTGTAATTTTAGACTACAAGGCTATTTTATTTTGATAGTCATTTAGCCACCTCTGCTCTCTTCTAGTTACTCTTAATATGTATTTTTTTTTCTTTACAAAACTTTCAAACTATTTCTTTGGATCTAAAATGAGTGTCTTTAAAATAACATAGGTGTTTGAAGTATTTTTTTAATATATATTTTTACTTATTTCTCTCCCCTCCCACCCCTACCCCAGTTGTCTGCTCTCTATGTTCATTCGCTGTGTATTCCCCTGTGTCTGCTTCTATTCTTGTCAGCGATATTGGGAATCTGTGTCTCTTTTCTTGTTGTTGCATCATCTTACTGCATCAGCTCTTGGTGTGTGCAGTGCCACTCCTGGGCAGGCTGGACTTTCTTTCATGCTGGGTGGCTCTCCTTACAGGGTGCACTTCTTGCACATGGGGCTCCCCTACACAGGGGACACCCCCATGTAACATGGCACTCCTTGCACACATCAGCACTGCACATGGGCCAGTTGCACATGGGTCAAGGAGTCCCTGGGTTTGAACCATGGACCTCCCATGTGGTAGGCGGATGCTCTATCCATTGAGCCAAGTCCACTTCTCTGAAGTATTTTTAAAATACATTCTGCCAATGTGTGTATTTTGATTGGTGTGTTTAATCTATTTATATTTTATTTTTAAAAAGATACTTAGATTACATAAATGATGTATAAAAAACAGGGGATTTCTGTGTACCCCATTTCCTACACTTCCTAAATTTTCCAACATTAACATCCTTCATCAGTGTGGTACATTCATTACAATTGATGAACACATTTTGGACCATTGCCTCTAATCATGGATTATAGTTTACATTGTAATTTATATTCTCTTCCACACAATTTTATAGTTATGAGAAGGTATATAATGGCCTGTATCTGTCATTGCAATGTCATTCAGGACAATTCCCAAATCCCAAGAATGCCCCCATACTACATCTGTTTTTCGTTCTCCTTTCCCTCAGAACCTCTAATGGCCACTGCCTTCACATCAATGATATAAATCTTCCATTGCTAGAATCACAATAAGTCTATAGTGGGATACCAGTAAGTCTACATTAGTCCATAGTTCATTCTTCCAGTGCTGAGGATTCTGGGATGGTGATGCCCATTCCACTTCTAACTGAGAGGGGGCTTTGCTCCCACAGAGCAAGATGCATGAGAATATCTTGCTTACAGTTGTAGATGCTTTATGTTTCTTGGGATGGTGGTTGTGCCATCAGCCCACCATTATTGTGCCATCATTTCCTAGTTAGTTGTACTGGGTGAGTCCAATGAACTGTTGAGATTCAAAGCCCAGCTGGGACATGAACAGTCCAAAGATTTAAGTCTCTTGAATGTACACCTTATAATCTATTTATTTTGAATCAAGTACTTTGAAAAGCAGGATTTATTTAGGCATTTTAAATTCATTTCTTATAAAACTCGTACTTCCCCCCCCTTATTTCTTCCATTCCTGCCTTCTTTTGTGTATAGTTGATCTTTTGTAGTAAAAGTTTTTTCCCATTCTTATTTCTTTTTCTGTATATTTTTTAGATATTTTATTTGTAGGGTTATGTTGGAGTTTATATTTAACATCACAAATTGATAATCCTCTTTGAATTGACTTGAACTTACCTTCAGTTTCAAGAGTAATAATAAGAAACTAAAGGGAAGCAGATTTTGGCCAATGGTTAGGGCATCTGCCTACCATATGGGAGGTCCAAGGTTCAAATCCAGGGCCTCTTGACCTGTGTGATGAGCTGGCCTACATGCAGTGCTGGTGCACGCAAGTAGTGCTGTGCCATGCAGGGGTGTCTGCTGCTTATGGGAGCCCCATGGGCAAGGACTGTGCCCTGAAAGGAGAGCCACCCAGTGTGAAAAAAGGTGCAGCCTGCCCAGGAATGGTGCCACACACACGGAGAGCTGACATAGCAAGGTGACACAACAAAAAGAGACACAGATTCCAGGTGCCGCTGATGAGAATACAAGTGGACACAGAACACACAGTGAATGGACACAAAAAGCAGACAACTGGGGGAGGCGGTGATAGGGAGAGAAATAAATTTTAAAAAATAAAAGAGAAGCTAAAAGTTAATTATTAGATAAAATACTTTTAAAAATGAATTGCATTTTAAGACGTATAACTGAAAACACCTTTAAAACTAAATGATCCTGAAAATATATGCACATTTAAGGGTTATGACTAGATTTTGGCAAGGTGATGGCAGTTGTTTCATTTTAGAAAAAGAACTTAATATTGGATTAATCAGATGCAGAATGAAAAGAACTGGTACAATAGAGACAGTGAGAACAAAGGCTATATTTAAGAGTGGGAGAAATATGGAACCAGGAAATACCCAGAATTAAGCTGCCATGTCTTTGAGCACTTTACAGAAACTACAGGAGAGACAGCTCTTTGAGGTTTGGAAAGCTGTTCTGAATCATAGTACTGCCTACAAATTCAAGGGGAAAAATCATATAAAATAACCAATAGAAAAAATACTCATGTCAGTTGACATACAAAGGTAATAAAGGGCAAAAAAGGAATAAATGTAGAGTAACTGCATGCAATGAAATGAAAAATCTTTATTTTGCTGTCCTTTATGGTGTAGTTTTTCAAAAAACAAGGCGTTAGGCATTAGGAAAATGAAGCAAGATATGAAAAGACATCAGATAATAAAAAATGAAGGGACAGAAATGTGGAAAGAATATGGAAAAAAAAAGGAAAAATCACTTCAAAATGTAATGCAAGCTAGAAGAAACACAGTGAATGACAATGCCCTATAATAGAAGTTGAGAGAAAAAATTATTCAAGAGATAATAAATTTTTTAAAGGTTTGAGAAAAAGTGTCAAAATGATAGGTACAGAAGAGCCAATACATGAATAACTGAAGTGCATGAAAAGACAAACCCAATGCAGAGACCTGAAACAAATTTAAAGGTATCATTTTTGTCTGTAAATAGAAGGAATGCTTTGAGCACTGAATGAGAATGAATATAATGACAATATATAGTCTAGTAGAATTGATGGGCTTTACAGAAAAAGAAAAAATCATCTGTGCTTTTAGCACAATAGATAGAAAATTAGATCCTCATCAAGGTTTTTGAAAACAATACATTATGTCAGGAGAAAATGGAGCCATTAATTTTATACCCAACAAAATTGATTTGCAAGTATAAAAGACATGGAAGTCTAAGTTATACAATTAGACCCTGGGTAATATTGTTCCCACATTCCCTTCCAGGTGAGTGAACAGAGGTCAGTAAAGGTAGTGTTTAGAAAGACATTGGCCTGAGGACAGATGCTAAGTATTACATTTCCACTATGACTAAATGGGGTTGTATGAGAGAGGGAGTGTCTTTGGTGAAAGCTACTAGGGAGACAGACATAGGATAATTCAGGAAGTTCTTACTCTCTTTTTTTTTCTTTTTTTTCTTTTTTTTTATTGACTTTGTAATAATATTACATTAAAAATATATATGTGAGGTCCCATTCAACCCCACCCCCCCACCCCACCTCTCCCCCCCCAGCAACACTCATTCCCATCATCATGACACATCCATTGGATTTGGTAACTACATCTTTGGGCACCTCTGCACCTCATAGTCAATGGTCCACATCATGGCCCATACTCTCCTCCATTCCATCCAGTGGGCCCTGTGAGGATTTACAATGTCCAGTGATTGCCTCTGAAGCACCATCCAGGGCAGCTCCATGTCCCAAAGATGCCTCCACCTCTCATCTCTTCCTGCCTTTCCCCATACCCATCGTCCACCATGTCCACTTTTCCCAATCCAATGCCACCTCTTCTATGTGGACATTGGATTGGTTGTGTCCATTGCACCTCTATGTCACGAGGAGGCTCAGATTCCACATGGATGCTGGATGCAATCCTCCCACTTTCAGTTGTAATCACTCTAGGCTCCATGGTGTGGTGGTTGTCCTTCTTCAACTCCATCTTAGCTGAGTGTGGTAAGTCCAATAAAACAGATTGTAGGTGCTGGAGTCTGTTGAGGCTCAGGACCTGGCTATCACATTGTCAGTCCAGAGATTCAAATCCCCTAAGTATATCTTAAACCCCAACATTAACTGCACCTCCAGCACATTAGCATGAAAGTCTTATGAAGGAAGATCCCATCTGAGTCCAGATTCATCACACATAAACACCCTTTCCAAAGAGGGGCCATCTGACCTGGTAGTTAACCCCATCGGCCATGACCATAACTCCCATGGGTCTCTTTAGCCCTCAAAGGAACCAATATCTGGGAGTTGCATCTGCTTTATCTGTCTCTCTGACTCTGCTCAGTTGTGCATGAGGGCAATCCTTCTGCCAGCCTCCAGACTCTTTTTTAGAAACTCGTAGCCATATAAACTCATTTCTCCTTTCCATTTCCCCCTTACTTTAGGTCAAACAGCATTTTAAAGTCATGTTATTTTATGTAGACAGGGATATTCTGCTGATCCGCATTGAACCTTCCGTATAAGGTCATTTTCCAGTTGCATCATCAGTTGGTAGTTGATAGTGGTCCCTCGGTGCCAGGGAGGCTCATCCCCGGGTGTCATGTCCCACGCTGGGGGGAAGGCATTGCATTTACATGCTGAGTTTGGCTTCGAGACTGGCCACATTTGAGTAACATGAAGGCTGACAGGAGGAAATTCCCAGGCACAATGTTGCTCTAGGCCTTGTTCTTATTTTAGGCTTATCAGCTCACAAGCATAGTCATTAGCATCAGGGACTCACTGTTGAACCCTCACTCCCTCCCGGTCCCCACCGCTGTACCTGGGAGACTGTCGCTGCTCCCCTAGGGACCACAACAGTGCACCACTGGCCAGGAACCCAGTACCCCCCCTGCTGTGGTTTTTAATTGTTGCCACTATGAGTATATCCAAACATTACCATGCACCCTGGACATATGTTCTGTACAGCTCCCTGTCAGCCATATATCACCTGTCATTGGTATCCCATACCAGTATCCCTCCATTGCCATTGTTGAAACACTCTGTAATCCAGAACTCCCCGAAATTTGAAGCCCAATATGATGTCATGGTCCCTTACTAGGGAATGGCTTATAGCGATGGGTTTAAAGGTTAGATAAAGAACTTGGATAAAGTTAGATAAAGGACTTAGATAAAGAATGTTGACTTGAAAAAATTCTACATCCTATCTTTTTCTTTTTTTTTTTTTTTTTTCTCCCTAATTATTCAGCTTCTCTTCACAGGAGTCCTAGACCACAGCAATGCATATATATAATATACAGCACTCCCATACATCCACCACAAAACCTTTTTCCTTCCACAGCGATACTCTTACACCCTATTCACATCATATTTACTTAACGTGTTGTACAGAGTCTGAGACATTAGCTTTCCAACAAGGTGATATCTGTGCTTACATTATGGTGCATACTTTAGGATACACAGTTCTTTACATTCTTAGTTATCCTATGTTTTACATTATGGTTTACATTATCAGTCTGTCATCTCCTATATGTTATGGTGTAATATTACATGTTTTATATCCATCCTTGTGTACTCTCAAGAAACTCCTCTCTTACCCCCCATTTACCTTGGTTCCACACATTTAACGTTCATTTTCCCTTCCACCTTGGTGCCCACAGTGACAGCCAACCTCCGTTTCCTGAGGAGCCACTTCCAGAGATAGATGGAATAGTGTTCAGGGCCTAACTTGCTCAACTGCCTCAATGCCCTGGGAGCCACCCTTTCTCTCGAGGGATACAGTTCCCTCTATTTGGTGGCATTAGTCCTCCCCAGGATGTGGGTCCACCCCCACTCTCACTACTTGGGTTTCTACCCCATGGTGACACCCACTCTGGCAGAATGAGCATTTAGACATTCCCCAGGAGCCCGTCCTGCATCAGACCCTCCCCTCCGAGCATTCTAAACAGGTAACCCTCTTTATTATATTTTGATATGATTTTCTCGGCATTTTACTCTCCACCAACACCTGACCCTCTCCTGTGTTCATATGCTACCCCTCCCTCCCCCCACTTTTGGGCCATGTTACCCATCCGTCCCTCCCCAGCCACCCTCAAACCCGCAAAGCCCCAACCAAAGGCAACCCCTTGCCCCCCTTTTATCTCTTCTTTGTGTTCATACTTACCACCATCTCGTCTTAAATTCCACCCCTGCAGACATCGGCTCACATCCTTCCTCCACCCTCTGATTTCCTGTAAGCCTATCGTTCAGTCTCTTGCTATCTAGGGCAGCTTGGTTATTTCATATCATTGAGGTCATGTAGTATTTGTCCTTCAATGTCTGGGTTGCTTCACTCAACATAAGGTTCTCAAGATTCATCCATGTTATCACATGTGTTTGTAATGTGTTTGTTCTTAGAGCCGAGTAGTATTCCATTGTGTGTATATACCACATTTTATTGATCCACTCATCTGTTGATGGGCATTTGGGTTGATTCCAACTTTTGGCAATAGTGAACAATGCTGCTATGAACATTGGTGTACATATATCGGTTTGTGTCCTTGTATTCAGTTCTGCTGGGTATATACCCAGCAGTGGTATTGCTGGGTCATATGGCAAATCTATGGTTAGTTTTTTGAGAAACCGCCCTACTGTCCTCCAGAATGGTTGGATCCTTCTGCATTCCCACCAGCAGTGGATGAGTGTTCCCCTTCCTTCACATCCTCTCCAGCACTTGTATTCTTCTGTTTTTTTCATAGCTGCCAATCTTATGGGTGTAAGATGGTATCTCATTGTAGTTTTGATTTGCATTTCCCTGATAGCTAGAGATTTGGAACATTTTTTCATGTGCTTTTTTGCCATTTGTATTTCTTCTTCAGAGAAGTGTCTATTTAAGTCTTTTTCCCATTTTTTAAATGGGTTGTTTATCTTTTTATTTTCAAGATATAGAAGTTCTTTATATATGCAAGTTATAAGTTTCTTATCAGATATATGATTGCCAAATATTTTCTCCCACTGTGTGGGCTCCCTTTTTACTTTCTTGGCAAACTCCTTTGAGGTGCAGAAGGCTTTAATTTTGAGGATGTCCCATTTATCTATTAGTTCTTTTGCTGCTTGTGCTTTTGGTGAGATATTCATAAATCCATTTCCTATTACAAGGTCCTGTAGATGTTTCCCTACACTGCTTTCTAAGGTTTTTATGGTCTTGGCTCTTATATTTAGGTCTTTGATCCATCTTGAGTTGATCTTTGTATAAGGTGTGAGATGGTAATCCTCTTTCATTCTTCTACATATGGCTATCCAGTTCTCCAGACACCATTTGTTGAATAGGCCACTCTCTCCCAGTTGAGAGGGTTTGGTGGCTTTGTCGAATATTATGTGGCTGTATATGTGAGGTTCTATATCAGAGCTTTCAATTCGATTCCATTGGTCTATGTGTCTCCTCTTATGCCAATACCATGCTGTTTTCACCACCGTAGTTTTGTAGTATGTTTTGAAGTCAGGTAGTGTGATTCCTCCAATTTCGTTTTTCTTTTTCAGTATGTCTTTGGCTATTCGGGGTTTCTTTCCTTTCCAAATAAATTTCATAGTTAGTTTTTCTAGTTCCTTAAAGAAGGCTGTGTTGATTTTTATTGGGATTGCATTGAATGTGTAGATCAGTTTTGGTAGGATAGACATCTTAATAATGTTCAGTCTTCCTATCCATGAACAAGGAATAGTCTTCCATTTATTCAGGTCTTCTTTGATTTCCTTGAACAATCTTGTATAGTTCTCGGTGTATAAGTTCTTTACCTCTTTAGTTAAATTTATTCCTAAGTATTTGATTTTTTTATTTACTATTGTGAATGGTATTTGTTTCTTGATTTCCTCCTGATCTTGCTCATTATTGGTGTACAGAAATGCTACTGATTTTTGTGCATTGATCTTATAACCTGCGACTTTACTAAACTCATTTATGAGTTCTAGAATCTTCGTTGTAGATCTCTCAGGGTTTTCTATGTATAGGATCATGTCATCTGCAAATAATGAAATTTTGACTTCTTCCTTTCCAATTTGAATGCCTTTTATTTCTGGTTCTTGCCTCAGTGCTCGAGCAAGTACTTCTAAGACAATGTTAAATAGGAGCGGAGACAGTGGGCATCCTTGTCTTGTTCCTGAGTTTAGAGGGAAGGAGTCTAGGATTTCTCCATTGTAAACAATATTGGCTTTAGGTTTTTCATATATACTTTTTATCATGTTCAAAAATTTCCTTGTATTCCAATCTTTTGGAGTGTTTTTATCAAGAAAGGGTGCTGTATTTTGTCAAATGCTTTTTCTGCATCAATAGATATAATCACGTGATTTTTTTCCTTCAATCTGTTTATATGGTGTATTACGTTGATTGATTTTCTTATGCTGAACCATCCTTGCATACCTGGGATGAATGCCACTTGGTCGTGGTGTATAATACGTTTAATGTGTTGTTGAATACGATTAGCAACTATTTTGTTAAGTATTTTTGCGTCTAGGTTCATTAGAGAAATTGGTCTGTAATTTTCCTTTCTTGTGATGTCTTTGTTTGGCTTTGGTACTAGGGTAATGTTGGCATCATAGAAGGAGTTGGGTAATGTTCTTTCTGTTTCGATATTTTGGAATAGTTTCAGCAGGATTGGTGTCAGTTCTTTCCGGGATGTTTTGTAGAATTCACCTGTGAAGCCATCTGGCCCTGGGCTCTTCTTAGTTGGGAGATTTTTAATAACTGATTCTGTCTCTCTGCTTGTGATTGGTTTGTTAAGATCATCAATTTCTTCTTTTGTCAATATGGGCTGCTTATGTGTTTCTAGGAATTTGTCCATTTCCTCTAGATTGTCATTTTTGTTGGAATATAGTTTTTCAAAATATCCTCTTATGATAGTCTTTATTTCTGTGGGGTCAGTGGTGATATCGCCTTTCTCATTTCTTATTTTGTGTATTTGCATCTTCTCTCTTTTTTTCTTTGTTAGTGTTGCTAAAGGTTTGTCAATTTTGTTAATCTTCTCAAAAAACCAGCTCTTGGTCTTGTTTATCTGTTCAAGTGCTTTCTTATTTTCTATTTCATTTAGTTCTGCTCTTATCTTTGTTATTTCCTTCCTTCTTCTTCCTGTTGGGTTACTTTGTTGTTGTTTTTCTAATTCCTTCAAATGTGCAGTTAGTTCTTCAATTTTTGCTCTTTCTTCTTTTTTGATATATGAATTTATGGCTATAAACTTCCCTCTCAGTACTGCTTTTGCTCCATCCCATAAATTTTGGTATGTTGTGTTATCATTATCATTTGTTTCAAGGTAGTCATTGATTTCTTTTGAGATTTCCTCTTTGACCCACTGTTTTTCTAAGAGTGTGCTGTTTAATTTCCAAATTGTGGTGTGAAATCTGGGCTTCTGTCTCTTGCAAATCTCCATCTTGACTCTACTGTGGTCAGAGATAATGTTTTGTATGTTTTCAATCTTTCTGAATTCGGTTAGCCTTTCTTTGTGGCCTAGCATATGATCTATCGTGGAGAATGATCCATGTGCTCTTGAGAAAAATGTATATCCTGCTGTGTTTGGGTGTAGTGATCTATATATGCCTATTAGATCCAGCTCCTCTAATATACTATTCAGATGTTTTGTTTCTTTGGTGATTCTCTTTTGAGATGTTCTGTCCAGAGTTGATAGTGGTGTATTAAAATCTCCCACTATAATTGTAGATGTATCTATTCTTTCACTTAGTTTTTCCAGCGTTTGCCTGACGTATTTAGAGGCACCCTTGTTAGGGGCATAGATATTTATGATTGTTCGATCTTCTTGACAGATTTTCCCTTTCACTAAAATGTAGTATCCTTCTTTGTCTCTCACAATTGTTTCACATTTGAAGTCTATTTTGTCTGATATTAATATAGCTACTCCTGCCTTTTTTTGGTTATTGTTAGCTTGTATGATTGTTTTCCAGCCATTCACTTTCAATCTCCATGCGTCTCTGGGTCTAAGATGTGTCTCTTGTAGACAGCATATGGATGGGTCATATTTCCTTATCCATTGTCCCAGTCGGAATCTTTTGATAGGTGAGTTTAATCCGTTGACATTCAGTGTTATTACTATCAAGGAATTATTTGTGTTAGCCATATTTTGATTGGATTTGTGTTTGTCATATTTTGTTTGTATATTTTTTTTGTCTTTTTTGTTGTTGTTGTTGGTCTTATACTCTCCTCCAACTCTGTCTTTCCTGTTTTTTCCTTTCTTCCTGCAGAACTCCCTTTAGAATTTCTTGAAGGGGAGGTTTCTTGTTGGTACACTTTTTCAGTTTTTGTTTGTCTGCGAATATTTTGAACTCTCCATCATGTTTGAATGCTAGTTTAGCTGGATAGAGTATTCTTGGTTGGGAATTCTTTTCCTGTAGTACCTTGACTATATCATACCACTGCCTTCTTGCCTCCATGGTTTCAGAAGAGAAATCAGCACTTAATCTAATTGAGCTTCCCTTTTATGTGATGGTTTTCTTTTCTCTTGCTGCTTTTAGGATTTTCTCTTTGTCTTGCGCATTGGATAATTTGACAAGTATATGTCTTGGGGTGGGCCTGTTGGGGTTTATGACTTGTGGAGTGTGCTGTGCTTCTTGGATATGCACATCTGTCTCTTTCAGTAGATTTGGGAAGTTTTCAGCCATTATTTCCTGCAACACTCCTTCTGACCCCTTTCCCTTCTCTTCACCTTCTGGAATGCCTATAATACGTATGTTTGAGCGTTTTGCATTGTCATTCAGGTCCCTAAATCCTAACTGGATTTTTTCTATCTTCTTATTGACCCCTTCTACTATCTGTTTGATTTCTGATGTACTGTCTTCCACATCACTAATTCTCTGCTCTGTCTCTTCTAGTCTGCTGATATTTGCTGCAAGTGTATTTTTGATTTCTTGAACTGTGGTGTTCATTCCCATCATATCTGTTATGTTTTTGCGTGTGTCTGCAATTTCCCCTCCAAGTGATGTCTTCATGTTGTTAACCTCTTTCATTACTTCGTCAAATTTGTCGGTGATAAATGTTCTGAGATCTTTCATTGCTTGTGCCAAGTTTTGCTCCCCTTCGTGATTATTGGTTTGTTGATTGGATTCAGCCATGTTTTCCTGATTACTGGTTTGGTTTGTAGATTTTTGTTGCTTTCTGGTCATCTCTTTATTTTGACGGATTTAATCAGTTCCTTAGCTTCTTTGTCTGCTCTTGGAGGTTAATTAGCTGTTATTTTTGCATAGGTGTTATATCTTCTCTTTGTCACTTTTTTCTTCTTATTCTAGTTACTTGTTGTTGGTTAAGTTCACCGGCTGGGACCGCGTGCCTGCGGTAATGGTCCTGACCGCTCTTCTCCGCTCCCTGAGGCCAGCCTCTTACTCTCTTTAGGGTGCTTGATAAATATTTAGAAAACTTGTAGGAGATAAATATTCTTAAGTATAATAATACCTAACATTAAAAATAAAGTCCCTTTCTAAACCTCACTTTAAATCTGTCAAACTGAAAACCAGACTTTCACTAAATCAGCTGATTAGGGAATGGGTATAAGGGGTTGAGTACTGAGGTGTCTCCATTTCAGGGAATTATGCCTTCTTTCAGTCTGCAAACACCAGCTCTTCTGAGGGTCTGACAATGACCTTCATTTCATGCATGGTTTTCATAGCTGTTGATACTAGGATCTGGAAAACAAACACAAGTTCCAGAATCTGGAAATGCACAGAGATTAATGGCAGAGGAAGCTGTACACGGTGACCCTACTTGCCCTCTTGCCCAAATTAAGGAGTCATTGGATGGATGGCCAAGCAACTTAGGGGCTTTTATGGAAAGGGTTTCTGTCGCCTGGGTAGAAGTTGTCAGGGCATCTTTACCTCCTGTGCCTATTTTTACCAGCTAGTTCCTAGCTCCACTTGCATGTTCACATAAAATGTTAATCACAGTACCTAGTGTTCCCCTCCATTTTGCTGAATTTCCTGAAATGCCAAAAAGAAAGCTAGAAAAGCAGTAGATTCCATATGCACTTGTTTCCCTTCCCCTCTTCTGACCTGCTCCACATTTCCTCCTCTTTCTCTTCATCTCTTTTTTCTTCCCAAGTCTCTTCTCTTTAACCAGTACAGAATAATTTCTGGAACCAGACTTGT
The DNA here is from genome assembly GCF_030445035.2 of Dasypus novemcinctus. Taxonomy (NCBI): domain Eukaryota; kingdom Metazoa; phylum Chordata; class Mammalia; order Cingulata; family Dasypodidae; genus Dasypus; species Dasypus novemcinctus. The sequence continues at coordinate 1,690,351 of NC_080700.1, forward strand.
TCTAGAACAGTGTTGACAGCTGGGGGAGGGAGGGAAGACAACATTTATGCCTGTCGGAGTGACTCAGTGCAGGAAAACTCCTGTGTGGCCTAAGGAAAGTTCACAGGGAGGGGGGTGGTAGAGTTTGGGGGACAGGGCTGACCTGTCTCACTGGAGCTGTGGGTTCTGAGAAGAGCAGGGAGCCCTGGGCCCTGTGGTCCAGAGACTCTGTGGTGGGCCTGTTTCACTGCAGGAGACCATGTCAGCAGGAGTTTGAGAGCCAGTGTGTGGAACAAGCCAGGCAGTAGCCCCTTCACACAAGTCCTCCAGAAAGCCTGCCAGACCTTGGGAAGTATTGAGGGGCAGCTGGACAGCAGTCCCTCTCAACTGAGAGCAAGTTCAGGTTTTATTCCTAATCTTTGGATTTAGGTTCTGGGTGTAGAGTGGAGGCTGGAAGTGTGTTCAAGGATATGCATCCCACTGCCTCTCTCCAGGACCCACACTCACACCCCCTCCCCTGCCCCCACATTCACAAGCACACCACTCAGACTTGCACATAGACAGTCCCCAGGCTGTGTACACAGAGTCCATGCCACCTAAGCAAACACTAATGCTTATAAGAACTAGTTATTTACCTGGAAAATCTCTTTCTTTAACCATGCCCCAAACCTCATTTCTTCTAGAATATGGAAACAGAATGACTATCCAGACAAAGCCAGGAAGAATGCTCTGATTTTCTTATGCAGGTATTTCCTCAAGAGTGAGTGCTTCCAGAATACGTGCTGCTTTTGCTTCCACTTAGCATCATTCCCAATTACAAAAATGAAAACTCCTTATTGGATCATGCTGTGTAGTGTTCACTCAGGTACTTTGTTCCCTGGTGCTTTAGAAGAACATATGGGAAACCGTGGTCAAGTCAAAGGCCCCATAAGCAAATGGAGGGACATCTGTGGCAGAGCACATGCTTTGCTTGAACCTAAATCTCTCAGGTCCATTTTGCTATGTGATTACAAAATTCTTAATCAGTGGAGGGAAAAATGTTGCTGAGGTCAAGACCCCAACCATGTAGTTTATAATCTACTGCCTTTTGTGGATGCCCTTTTAAAGAAGAGGTCCATTTGAAGAGGACCCCACTCGACACTTTTCTCTGCTAGGAAATTGTGTATATCAAATATATTATACATAATTAGATTTCCTTATCTTAAGTCAGTGGAAAGAGAAAGAAACAAAAAAGGTAATATTTATATTTTAGACAAAGAATAGTGACCTCACTGCAGCATTAGATGGGCCACCTCATCATCTTTGTCCTTGGGAAGCTCCACTATCATTTATTCCTTGGGAGCTCAGAGGTCTCAGAGTATCTGTGAGCACATTGGTGTTTAACCATAAATTACTCAGGGAGTATCCTGACCTTGGGCAGGAGGGTAGAGTGGAGTTTGTGGATTAACAAGTACAGTATGAGCTGCTGCTGGGCCATCCTTCTTACTGTAAGAAGAATAGCAAAGACAGTAGAAGAAAAGAATTGTAGTTAATGGCAACCTAAAGTGACTTGTAATAATCAGCCTACAAATGGCTCTAAAATTCAATGACAAGTTCCCATGGTGCCTCCCATTTGTTCTGTATCTCACCTAAATTTCCAAAATTGGCAGTGTCTTGACATCTTCCAGATCATTTCAACCTCCATGGAGTCACAAATGCTGACCCTGCTGATACCATATGTTCTATAGGAATTTCCCTAATGAATAATGACTTTGAATATCTTTTCATGTGCTTATTAGTAATTAATATATCCTCTGGAGAATTATCTGTTCAAGTCCTTTGCCCATTTTTAATTGGGTTTTCTTTTGTTGGTGGTGTTGTAGGTGTTCTTTTATACATACTGGCTATTTAAACCCATACTGGAAATAAGATTTGCATCTATTTCTGTAGGTTCTTTTCACTTTCTTGACAACGTCCTTTGACTGACAAAACTTTTGACTTCTGATGAAGTTCACTTCTATTTTTTGTCATTGTTGCACATAGAATTCTGTACCTCAGTTTTTCCACCTGAGGAGGAGGATAGTAAATTAACCATGACATTTGTCTATGAATGACTTCATGTATGTAAAATGTGTAGTGTAGATGCTGTAGATGCTCAGGAAGGTTAATTAAAGGTCCAATGTCTTGCCTGAGATCTCACAACTTAATAGGACTCAGAGCTGAATTCACACCTGGGAATGGAAACTCCAAGGTCAGTGCCCTATCCATGAAACACAGCTGCTTTGCCAATAAATGACCAATTAATTTTAATCCTTGCTTAAATTTAAGTGTTAGAAATGGTGTAGAGGGTTGTGAGCCAGTGCCCTTACAGGCAAAATTGATGATAAGGTGGAAGGGTGTATCTATCTGTGCAGTGGCTGGGCATGACGATGGTGCAGTGAGGCTATTGGGATGGGTGGTGCTGGTGTGTGAGGGGGTAGGGTTGTGGGTGGGGTGCACTGTCCATGGAACTGGGGCGAGGGTTGGGGGAGGGAACTGATGAGCTCTGGGGATTAGTTGTGTAGTGAAATGGGTGTGATAGCGGTGCAGTGATGCTGTTGGGTTGGTGGTGCTGGTTTGCGAGGGGTTGGGGAGGAGAGGGTGGGTTGGACTGTACATGGAACTGGGGGAGGGTTGGGGGAGGGAGCAGGTGAATACAGGATTTGTGGGTATGTGGTTGAAACAACAATGTTGAGAATGTTATTTTGGCAAATATGGAAGGGAGAGTTATTGGTTTAGGGTTTTGGATGTGGGGAGCATGCAGGAGGACAGGGCCCACCTGAGGCAGGCTTCTAGGGAGTGTGTGAGTGTTCATCCCATCGTAATATGTGTTATCAGAAGGTGGAGACCCAAATAATGGGAGGGAAGTTGTGGCCTCCTGGGGAGTCCTCCTGTGTTCTCAAATAGAGTGGCAGGAGTCTCTTGAGATCATAGGCAGTGCCTTAAATGGGAGGACAGGCCAGTGTATGGAGCCCTTAGTGTTGTAAGGAACTATGAATCTTGTTCTTAAGGAATGGAGCATGATGCTTGCCCAGGTCCCAAGGGGAGGTGAGAGAGGAATAAAATAGGTGGAACTTGGGGCATTTTTGGGGTGATGGAATTGTTCCACATGGTCTTACAGTGATGGATGCAGGCCTTGTTAAATGTCATCAAAATTTATAAAAGTGTAGGGTCCAGATTATAAACCATAATGTAAATCTTTGACCATGGTTAGTAGCAATGCTTCAATATTTGTACATCAATTGTAACAAGTGTACCATCCACATGTAAAATGTTATTGATAGGGGAAACAGGAAAAGGGGGAGGATATTGGGTATATGGGAATACCCTATAGTCTCCACTATAGCCTAAAGATTCTCTGAAGATACAATGAAGAAAATAAGACACTAGGGGAATAAATGGAAGAAAATGTCACTATACATACAAGACAACAGATCTTATAGTGATGGAAGGCATAATGAAAAATTTTTTAAATTTAAAAAAAAAATTTTTTTTAATTTTTATTTTGTTATTTTTTAAACTTCATTTCATTTTCTTATTGTGTTTGGTTATTTCATTGGCTTCATTTTTTGAAGAAATGTTGGATCTAAGAAAGGCTCCAACTGTGGCAGGGGAGGATCATTGGTGTGGGGTTTCAATGATGGGGGATTCATGGGAAGAGGCTCACCTGGGGCATATATGTGAGGCATGTGGTCATATGTTCATGGGCATTGTCACAGTGGGTGAAGAATCACACAATAACCAAGAGAACATTAAATTTCCAGTTCTATCACATTCCCTAATGGGACAGCAAGAATCCCCTGAGTATAGGGGCAGTGACTAGTAAAAGAGAATGGGCCATTGATGGGCCCTTGATATTGATGACTGTACTTATGAACCTTTACTTTTGAAATTGAAACCGAGCTTAGTGTTATAGGCTGCCTAAGAGTTACCTCCTGGGAGCCTCCTTGTTGCTCAAGTGTGGCCTCTCTCTAAGCCAAACTCAACATATAAATGCACTATCTTCCCCCTGGCATGGGACATAATGCCCAGGGATGAGGCTCCCTTACACTGAGGGATTACTACCAAGCACCAAGTAACAATGCACCTGGAAAAAGACATTGACCAAAAGGGGGAAAGAGTAAAGACAAATGAGTTTATATGGTTAAGAGACTTCAAAGTGAGTGGGGAGATCATTCTAGAGGTTCCACTTACACACATCCTAGTAGGATCTGATTGACACAGCAAATAATTGCCTCAAATAGCTGGGTTCTTGAGAGCTCTGGAGGCATTCAGACACTATAGGCTGGGTTGATGTCTGAGGAGTTTGGCACCCCGCCATTGAGTCCTACTTTGGAATTTATGCTCCCCAGTGTGACAGAGTTGGACTCAGTTGTGGTTTCCAAACACGTCGCTCTTCTGCCAATTGTATTTGAGCCTATAGTTAGTAGTAGAATTGATAGGTTTATGTCCAAGAGACTTATAGTTTTGGGCTTTCTGTGTGCCAGTTGGGCTCTGAAACTCAAGAGATTTGTAACACCTACTCTTCTGTTCATTGGGCTCACCAAGGACATCTGACAAGGAGATGAGAATGGACAACAGCCATTCCAAAGAACAGACAGAGTCTGCAACAAGAAGATAGTCCCATCTGCCTGCCCCTTGGGATCTAAGCCTCCTCTCAGAGACAGACTGGGCATCACCATTCCAGAACCCTTGCAATTGGGGGATGAATGATGGACTACAGTAGACTTACTGTTATTCTGTTACAGACTTATTGTGATCTAGTAATGGAAGAACTTTTATCATTAATGAGGAAGCAGTGGCCACCAGATGTTCTGAGGGAAGGGAGAGGGAAAAATAGGTGTAATAAGGGGCCTTTTCAGGACACTGGAATTGTGCTTAATGATGTTGCAGTGTCAGGTGCAGGCCTTTATATATCTTGTCATAACATAAAATTGTATGGGAGAGTATTTAAACTATAATGTAAACTGTAATCCCCACTTAGTGGCAGTGCTCCAATATGTGGTCATCAATTGTAATAGATGTACCACACTAATGAGGGATGTGGTTAATGTGGGAAAGTGTGGGAAGGGAAGGGAGTGGGGCATTTGGGAATTGGGAAAGGGAAAGGTTTTCCTGAGCCCTTTAACCTTCCCAGCCCTCTGGGCCTTCCCTTTGCCAGAGCTCTGAGTGAGGGGCTAGGTGTGGCAGATTAAAAGAATCATCTAGGCTGTGGAATTAAAAATCAGTTTGTCCTGTGGTTCCCCAATTTAAGCCTTTTAATAGCCTTAAAATAAGGGTGGTTAATAATCCTATTAATGAATTTCAGGAAGCAAATGAGAAGTCCTTGAAAGCTATGGAAGATCTTTTCTAAATTATGATTGAAACAAATTAAACAATTGTATTATATTCCAGAATCTAGCATTCAGTATGCTTTTAAGATTATTCACAGTTTTAGAATTTTATTAAACAAGAGAAGTTTTAAACCTTTTGTAAAGGAAGGAAAAAGAACATTCCTGGAATAAACTATAATGATTTCAATTTTATTTAACTTAGATGTAATCTCCCTACATTTATAGGGTGCCAATTAAATAAATATTATATTTATTAAGTCTTTAAGACAATGAAATTCTAACTTCATGTTTAATGGAATTAAGTTGAACAGAGGAAATGTAGATCTGCCCTCTCTTCAATGAATAAAGTAAGCTTCATTGGCTGCCAATTGTAATTTTTTAAAAAAGATTTACTTACTCCCCCCACCTTTTTGTTTTTGCTCTCACATGTGCTTCCCAAGTCTTTTCTTTAAGAGGCTCTGGGAACCGATCCTGGAACCTCAGATGTGGGAGAGAGGCATTCATTTCACAAGCTGCCTCATCTCTCCAGTCTGCTGCATCTCTCAGTGTCTTTCCTCTGTGTCTCACTTTGTTGTGCCACCTTGCTGCACCAGCTGTGTGCAGCATGGGCTGTCAGCTCTCTGCTGTGTGGGCCATCAGCTCTCTATGTCAATGGACTTTCAGCTGTCTACAGTGCTCAGGCCAGTTTGCCTTTACCAGGAGGCCCTGGGAATTGAAGCTGGGGCCTCCTATATGGTAGGTGGGAGCCTGGTCAATTGAGTTACATATGCCTCCCTAATTGTAATTTAATAAGCTTATTTTAATGTGAAGTATCCATTCCATGTGGTTATGGTAAATTATATGGAGTTTGGAAAAGCATCTTCCAAACTGAAGCATTTAAGTGACTAATTCCAGGAAACCATTATTAATTAGAAATGTATTTTGATATAATAATGAAGGGTAAGTTCATAGCAGGGAAACCTATCAGAGGCCACTTCAATCTGCATGTTAAAGTGGTGGTATGGAAAGATAATCTTGATTACTTTGGGAACCCTTAGTTTTCATAAAATAATGGAGAAAGTAGTTTCTCCTATACTGCTAAAGTAAAATACCTGTTCATTTACATAACTTCACAAAAGTAATATCATTTAATATGTTATATATTATATTGGAAGTATTTAGAAAGTATATAAAGATAAACAATATGGAAATCTATCTCTTTTAAACTACTGTGCATCCAAACCTGGCTGAAATACCCTGCATATTGCCTGTCCATTTGAGTTGTTGGCCAGGTTGGTCACTGACCTCTACAAAATAAAGGTATCTATCAGATCTCTGGTTATGCTCCTGAAGTGGATGAAGAGTACATTGCAGCTTCAGACTCCTGCAGCAGCCAGTGATGGATTAATAATGGGGAGATATACAATGGACATTGCCTCCATGGTGGCTCTGTTTCATAGTGTCAAAGGGCACTATGCACCAGGCACGTGAAACACTGGAGCCTTACTTTCCTAGTCTCTCTCTAGGATCAACTGTGCTGCAGCACGCTGGCTGTGTGAAGGACCCACCATGTGGAGCAACAATTATCAGAATACTGTGTGTAGAACTTAAACACAACTGGCATTATGGCCTGCTCCCATGGAGAGATAACATGTATGGTATGGCAAACCTGGAGCTTAAATCTATTAACTGCAGCTCAAAGAGGAATTTGTGCATTGATTCGTGCATTGATTAGTATTAAGTACTTACCTACATACTGATGAATATGATAATATCTCTTCAATTCTAGATCATATACAGAAGGGTTTGAACATGTTAAAAATCTTGGTAAACTTAATTCATTTTATAAGTAGGTAAGGAATGTAGCTGTAAGATAAAGGAATGGCTCTCTTAAGTACCATCTTTATTTTCTTTGCCATGTGCTTGTCTTGTTGCCTATAATGTCTCTGTGAGTTTCTGTCTAGGGCAGTCCCTCTTCACACCTCTCCTAGCTGTCTTAAGCATAACCACTGTTGTAGGAACTGGGATTGAAGTTCATACCAAAACCCAGCAGGTCTACTACAATCTCTCCCTAGAGCTAACCAGCAGCATAAAAGAATTCAAGGAAGAATGCTGTTCCCATCAACTTTGGAAGAAAGCAGCCTCTGAAGGTACCTGGCCTTTCTCACTCTTGTGGTCTAGTATGTCATGACTGCACCCCTTTTTGGGTCTTTTTGGCACCATCTTCATCTCTTTATTGGGACCATGGATTTTCAAAATTCGAATTAAGTTTATTTCTTATGAATCAATGCCTTATTAATCATGTGGGGATTTCATCCAGTTCCAACCAGGATGTGGACCCATCTTTCCTCAAACATAATAGTATAGTGAGAGAGGTTCATGCCCTGTCAGGCAGGGACTACTGCCCTAACCAGCAGGAAGCAACTACAGAAGAATGACCTTGGCCCCTCAGCGCCCCTTTAACAATAATGGCATGAACTCTCTGAGGGGGAGTTGAGACAGTTGAGTACAGGGAAATGAGGAGATGAGCCGCAACGTGGCTAACAGACTATGTGGCCATGAGACCCTACTGAGTCCTTGACCTTGACTTTCAGGTTCCAGTTGGGACTCTTTCCTGGGCTGAGGGGAGGCACTGCATATTCCAAAGAGTACTCAACTTTGGCCCCCATTATTGGTGGGATAACCAATAGCACCTTGGGCCCCTCCCATTAGCATTAGTAAGAGGAGGAAAAATTAATAGCTTTGAAGGTGACCGCACAAGCCAGAACTCACTTTCTCTGCCTAGAGGAGCCGACACTAGTATTGGTGCTTATTTCCATCCTCATTCCATTTCTCAGCAAGTTCTCTTCTTTCTCCCATTTCTAAATAAGATCTTTTTCCTGGCAAAAGAAAAGAAAGAAAGAAAGGGGGGGGGAGAGAGAGAGAGAGAAAGAAAGAAAGAAAAGAAGAGAGATTCCACAATAGATGTTACAGATGCAGCTATGAATAGGGTTTAGTGACTTCCACAAATGACAGTCCACTAATTGGTGCTTATTTCCATCCTCTCCATTTCTCAGCAAGTTCTCTTCTTTCTCCCATTTCTAAATAAAATCTTTTTCCTGGCAAAAGAAGGAAGGAGGGAAGAAGGGAGGGAGGAAGGGAGGAAGGAAGGAAGGGAGGAAGGGAGGAAGGGAGGGGGTAGGAGAGAGGAAGAGAGGGAAGGAGGGAGGGAGGGAGGTATTCCACAATAGATGTTACAGATGCAGCTGTGATTAGGGTTTAGTGACTTCCACAAATGACAGTCCACTTAGCATCAGAATGTATCCAGGGTACAGGAAGCCTGGATGTGCAATTCTGAAATCCCAGAATGTTACCCCATTAGTAGGAGACCAGCATTTTTGTGGTTTGAATTCACATAATTCTGAGTAATGTACATGTTTTCAATATGCTCAGTAAGAGAATCAAGGTGTCTTGTGGCTGGCAGGATTTTTATGTGTAGATAGAAAAATTTAAAATATCAGTAAACAAAATTACATCTATTCTTTCTTGCTAGAGGTTATTTCTAAAATAAAGTGTTTAAATACAGTATGTGCAAAAGTTACTGATGAGTTTTTGGACCATGGGATATATATGTTACTTTGGCAGATCTTTTATATGCCTGATAATAGGAAAACCAATTGTTGGTAAAATTTTAGGTCCTATTAAAATGACTCTGAACCTATATGATTGGGAATCTATAGCACTAGAAATAAAGTTTTTAAAAAAAATTAAAAATAACTGCCACCACTAAAACCGAATTAAAAGCCTAAATAAAAAGAAAACTGAAATTCAAGTGCTTCATATGAATAAGAGTCATTGAAAAGGCAGCACTAAAATACAGTGAGAAACTAAAATTTAATTGTAAGAGTAAAATACTCATAAATATAAGCTTAAGTTCAAAAATAAAATGTATTTGGAGACATGTAATTGAAAACACCTTTCAAGATAATTGATTCCGAAAATATATACACATTTAAAGGTAGTACCTAGACAAGATGGCAGTTGTTCCCTTCCAAAATAAGAGTTTAAATAAGGGGCAATAATAATCAGATGGAGAAAGAAACTAGACAAGGACAGGTGCAGTGGGGAAAAGGGGTATGAAGACCCATACATAAGAGGATAGGAAAAGATCTTGCTGGGGAAGGGGTGAAAAGGGTTTGATGTTGACTATATGGGAGTCCCCTATATTGTATATGTAACTTTACTGTGATCTAAATTTTTTGAAGACAAAATTAAAAATTAAAATAAAAAGGGTGTAGGCACCGAGGAAGGAATGGAAGAGATTGCCTTGCCACTGTACATACAGGGCAACAGCTATTACAGTGATGAAAGGCAAAACATCAAAACCAAAGTTTTATATTTTTTCATTTTTAGTACCCCTGTTTTTTACTTTATTTCAGTTTTTCTAAATATGAATTTTGTTTCTAATCTTGAAACCTACTACTATTTCATTTTCATACTGATGAAATTTAGCAATATATTATGCTTCATTTTTGAAGAAGTTTTGAATCACAGTGGGGTTCATCTATGGCAGGGGAGGAACACTGTTGTGGGGTGTCATTGCTGGGGGGCACATGGTTGGGAGGGAGTTCTCCTGGGCATGTATATAGGGTATATAAAAATGTTTGGATATTCGTTGGGTATTGTCATAGTAGGTAGAGTTACAAACAACTGAGGGAGTGCTGAGTTCTCAGCTAGGGGAGCTCTGTCACATTACCCAGCACAATAGCAACAGTCCCCCTAGTGCACGGGCAAAGACCAGTGAAGAAGGATGGTCCAATGATGGGCCCTTGGTACTGATGACTATGCTTATGAGCCTCTGCACTTGAAATTCTGACTAGCCTAGAGCTGCAGGGTGCATAAGAGTTACTCCATGTTGTTCAAATGTAGCCTCTCTCTAAGCCAAACTCAGCATGTAAATGTGTTACCTTGCCCCAGCATGGGACATGACTCCTGGGGATGAGCCTTCCTTGTACCAAGGAATTACTCCAAGCAGCAGCTGGTGATGCAACTGGAAAAGGCCTTGAATAAAGGAAGGAAATGGTAAAGACAAATGAGTTTATACGGCTAAGAGACTTCAAAATGAGTCGGGAGGTCATCAGAGGGGTTGTGCTTATGCACACCTCAGCAGGATCCCAGAGACTGCTAAAGTAGATAACCCCAGGTAGTGGTGCTCCTGAGGGCTACAGAGGCACACATGTTCCACAGTCATGGCAGATGGCTCTGGTGTTCAATGCCTTGCCAGTGGGCCCTACTTTGGAATTTGTGCCCCCGAGTGTGATAGAGTTGGACTCACATGTGACCTCTCTACACATGCCTCTTCTGTCACTTTTGCTGAACCTGGAGTTGCTGTATACTCAGTAGACTTGAATCTCTGGGCTGTCCATGTGCCAGCTGGGCCCTGAGTCTCAGCAGAGTTGTGGCACCTTACTCTCTGGTTCATTGGACTTACCCAGGTCAGCTAATAGGGAGGTGAGGATGGTGAACCACCACACCAGGGAACCAAGAGAATCTACAACTGCAAACAGGAGAATTGCCTCTGTCAGCCCCCTCTCAGTTTAGAGGTGGAGTGGACATCACTATCCCAGGGTCCACAGGATGGTGGAATAAAATATGGATTAGAGTGGACTTACTGGTATTCTACTATAGAACTGTTGTGACTCTAGCAATGGAAGAAATGATATCATTGATGTGGAGACAGTATACAGGGAAGTTGCTGAGTACAGGGAGAGGGAGGAAGAGGCATGATATAGGGGCATTTTCAGGACTTGGAGTTGTCCTGAATGATATTGTAGGGACAGATGCAGGACATTCTATGTCCTGCCATATCCCACTGAATGGACTGGGGGAGAATGTAATCTTCAATGCAAACTATAATCTCGGTGGTATAGCAGCACTCTGAGATGTATTCACCGAATGCAGTGAATGTGTCCCTGATGAAAGAGGTTGTTCATGTGGTGGGAGTGGGGTGGGATGGGGTATGGTGTAATCAGAACCTCTTAATTTTTTTAATTTTTAAATTTTTATTTGTTTTTTTTAAAAGATAATAGATCACAATAAATGTTACATTAAAATATATAAGTGGGGAAATGGACTTGGCCCAGTGGTTAGGGCATCCATCTACCACATGGGAGGTCCGTGGTTCAAACCCCGGGCCTCCTTGACCCATGTGGAGCTGGCCCATGTGCAGTGCTGATGCGTGCAAGGAGTGCCCTGCCACGCAGGGGTGTCCCCCACATAGGGGAGCCCCCCACACAAGGAGTGTGCCCTGTCAGGAGAGCTCAGGAATGGCACCGCCCACACTTCCCATGCCACTGACGACAACAGAAGCGGACAAAGAAACAAGAGTCAGCAAATAGACACTGAGAACAGAAAACTGGGGGAGGGGGGAATTAAATAAATAAATAAATCTTAAAAATAAATAAATAATAAAATATATAAGTGGCTCCCATGTGTGAGGGACCATGATATGGTGAGAATCATTAGAAAGAAACTTCTGGTTGTAAAGGTGCACAATTCAAAATGTGTGGAGTAACTGTGAAGGTTAGGCTAATGTGTGAACTTGGCCAGGTAATTGTGCCCAGTTGTTTGGCCAAGCAAGCACTGAGCTAATTGTAATACAAGGACCTTTATGGACTTTAGTCACCAGTGACTTTACTGCATAGATGACTGATTGCATCTCCATCAATCAAGGAGATTGTCATCAGCAATGAGTAATGCTTTATCCAGTCAGCAGAATGCCTTAAAAGGGGAAGTGATTCCAGCATTCCAGGACAATTTCCCAGCTCACATTTGGACAACCACTGTCTCCCAGAAACTCATCAAGAACCTTCACTGGACTTTCATCTGAGCCCATGGTTTGCAGCCTGCCTGTGGAACCTGGACTTGTGCATCCCCACAGTCTTGTGAGAGACTCTGATAAAATCTCTTACTATTGACAGATATCTCCTATTGATTCTGTTTCCCTAGAGAACCCTGACTAATAGAGTAACTATGACTATTAAAAAGGTGTCAGAATTTTGAATTGTTATGTAGACTCACAGGTATTTTCAATCTAAGATATGGTATGTGTACTCTCAAATAATTGGATGTTAAGTGAAGGATTATTTCTAGAAACTGGTCAGAATTATGTTGAAGGAATACATTTTATTTCACTATTTTCAGAAACAGAGAAACATTTTAAGAGAAAATACATGTCCCAAAACTCCCAGATCCATTTTTTCCCATATTTTTATTATGTAGTGCATTTAACTCATAAAATGTTGAAATTGAGGCAAGTTCCCTACGTCAATTTTCCCATGAAAACTCTTTAAGGAAGACTATTCAAGAAACATTTTAATCAATGCTATCCCAGTCAATATTTATTATTTAAGCAAAATATTTTAAAGCTGTAATATACTAATTTATGTTAAATTTTCTTTTTTTTAAAGATTTATTTATTTATTTCTCTCCCCTTCCACCCCCACCCTGGTTGTCTGTTCTCTGTTTCAACAACAGAAGCGGATAAAGAAGACGCAGATATTTTGCTACATCATTTTTATCCACCTCTGTTGTTGTCAGTGGCATGGGAATCTGTGTTTCTTTTTGTTGTGTCTTCTATTTGCGTCAGTTCTCTGTGCGTGTGGCACCATTCCTGGGCAGGCTGCACTTTCTTTCAAGCTGGGCAGCTCTCCTTATGGGGCGTACTCCTTGCACATGGGGCTCCCCTATGCGGGGACACCCTTGTGTGGCATCGCACTCCTTGCGCCCCATTAGCACTGCTGGTGGGCCAGCTCCACATGGGTCAAGGAGGCCCGGGGTTTGAACTGCAGACCTCCCATGTGGTAGGAGAATGCCCTAACCACTGGGCCAAGTCATCTGCCCATCTAAATTTTATTTCTTAAAGAATTATTTTTGTCATTTCTGTGTTTAGTTTTCATATCTAAGGATGAAACTTTTGAAATGTTCTTTGATCTTATCTGCCACAGTGACTTTAGTTCATAGTTCTCTGATTCTATGGTCCTACCATAACTATTTTTAACAGGGTAAAATAGAATGGTAGATCTAGTAACACATGATCTGACTTCTAAACTTTTAAAAATTGTGAATAGTTTTAAGTAGATTTATCTTTTACTGAATTCATTTTGCGTACTACAAATGGTCCAATTATTTTTGGTCACAGTTGGCACAAGTATCTATAAGCTATTTGTATGATGGTTTTCCATGGTATAAGTTTTTACTCATATATAAATATATCTCTGGCTTTTGATGAAGGTGTGAGTCAGGAATGGGACCAAAGAAAATGCCTTAAGCAATTTAAACCACTGCTTGGTGTCATTTTGAAGTGACTTTGTACAAATCTAGCCTGTAGTCCTAGAACATGGACCAGAGTTTCATAGGAACAAAAGGATAAATCCTTTGCCTTTAGTAAGTTTTAATAAGGAAATTTCCTTGGACACCTAGTACCTTTTAGTATATAATACTACTACTATAAATACCTATTTTTATATCACACTAACAAAACAATTTACTAAGAATAACTTATTTCCTAGTAAATGTTTTAAATATTTAATTGGGAAAAATGGCTAGATATGAGTCTCTTAAAGGTCTGCATATATCTTTTAATTTTTAACCCATTAATATTGGATTTTTCTATGTAATTGTTTATGTGTATGTCTCAGATGTGCCTGGTTCATTTGGTATCATTAGAGGAGTGATGTGCATTTGTTTTTTTATATTTTAATTTTTACTCATGTTAGACATGTAGCATCAAGGTACCCAAATCCACATACATAGGCAATCAAATATTTAAAAATATATAAATTCCTTCCAGTGAATGATATACACATCAGTTGTTTATGTTTATTTGTAACTCTTCATACAATATGGGTTGAATACTTCAATTTCTGTTTGTGATTCTTTCCATTTCTGATTATTCAAGAGCATTCATTTTGGTATATTTTCATCTGAGCTCTGCAAGCACTTACCTTATTCAAAAGCAAGACTCTCACATGTCTAGAGAAGCACTGGAGAGAAACTTGAATGAAAAGGAAGACATGATTGTAAGTTTGGAATGCTGGTATAGTATTTAGGGCCTGGTCCTAAATTTATTGCATGATTGTGAACAACTCTCAACCTGTAGGACAGCCAGACATTTTGCTTTAGCTTGTAAAATATTATATATAATTATGTAAGTGTATGAAATGTAACTGGAGCTGAGTGAGGCCATAGGCGATAGGAAGATAAAGCTCTAGCAGTTTCTCTCCATACATCAAAAGGATATTGGGAAAGAAGGAATCAGGTTAGCTCTTAAATGGTGTGGGATGTAGTGACATCACATGGAATCTATAGTCCATCTCTTGCAGTATCCTTGAAGATACCTCCAGTTCTAATAGGAAAAATTGGGTTATAAAGGCAGGCAGAATGGGGAGCTTCCCTCCTTCTCTAACTTCTGCATGTACACAGGAGGCAAGTGTCACCAGACAGTCTGCCGCAGAACAGGCAGCAGAGTATGCAGCTAGGGCTGGAGAGCAGAGTGCACACCTGTCAGTGTGCAACCTTCTCAGTAGGAATGGGCTACTGAGAGTTCAGGAATTCTTTCCAGGATTAGAAATGAAAAAAAAAAACAAAAAAACAAAAAACAGATACAGGTGTTGTTTTGTCCTGTTACTAAGAAACTTTAAAAATTTTAACTTGGATGGTAGAACTTCTGCATAGATAACAGTTATCAAATTTGGTATCCAAATTTTGGATGGACAACTCCCATCCAGAAAACCCAAAGAGAGTATATACAACTTCAAGCAAGACAATTCCTTCTATCTGCTGAATAAGATCTAAACCCCCTCTCATTCTTAAGCAGAGTGGATGTCATCCCCAATACCTCAAGACTGAGGGATAAACAAAGTGGGGAAGTGCAACCATGGGCCACTGTAGATTTATTGCTATTATAGTTATTAGCATGTGTAATTGAAGAACTTGTAAAATCGATATAAAATAGTAGTCATGAGAGGAGGAGTAGGGAAGATAGATGGAACATGAAATTGCTTTAAGCTGAAGCAGTTTTGTTAGTATGGGTGCAATGTCTTTAAAGGAGCTCCCAGATAGCCTTTTGATCTGCACCCTGTAGATCCCCCACAGTGGCAGCTACCTGTTTGCCATTTCCCTCGTGGTGGGAAAATGCTTAACCCTGGTAGTATGGCATGTGAGTTTGCCAGTCAGCCCGACTATAGGAGTGGGACAGGTTTTGGAATAAGGGCTAGGAAGAGACCTGGGTTAAGCATGCCTTTCATTAACTACTTAGAAAATGAAGTTTACCAGGACCTTTTAACATGTTCAGTATCCCTCTGCATATTATCTAGAACAGAAATGTCTCATAATTGTTAGGCATATAGGTACTGTGCTTAATATTAATGCACCAACTAATGCATAAGTTTCTTTTTGAGTGGCAATTAATAGATCTAAGCTCTGGGTTTGCAACACCATACATGTTCTCTCTCCATGGGAGGAGGCCATAGTGCCAATTGCGTTTAAGTTCTACTTAAATGTCTCTGGTAATCATTGCTCCACTTGGTATGCCCTTCATACAGCCAGCATGTTGCCGCACCATTGACCCTAGAGAACAGCTAGGAAGGTAGGCTCCAGTATTCCATCAGTCTGATGCATAGTGCCTTTCAGCACCATGAAACTGTGTCAGTCTGGAGGTGATATCATTGTACATCTCACCATTTTGAGCCATTGTTGGCTGCAGCAAGAGTCTGAAACTCTCCCCCACTTTTCTCCTTTAAGAAAATCTTTGATTAGTGTGATACATTGGTTCCAATTGTTGAACACATATTGAAGCATTGCTACTGAGCATGGACTATAGTTTACATTCTGCTTGACACAATTTTATAAGTTATGACAAAATGCGTAGAGGGCTGTATCTGTCATTGCAGTCTTATGCAGGACAATTCCAATGTCCTGAAAATGCACCCACGTTGAATCTATTCTTCCCCCTCAGGACCTCCCCCTCAGGACCTCTGGTGGCCACTGCCTTTACAGTGATCAAAGTAATTTCCATTGCTAGAGTAAAATAGCAATAAGTCTTTAATTGTATACTACGAAGTCTACTTTAGTCCATTGTTCACTCCTCAATGTTGAGGATTTGGGGATGGTGATGTCCACTCTTGTTTCTAATTGAGAGGGGATTCGATCCCATGGGGCAGATGGATGGGACCATCTTGCTTGCAGCTGCATACACTCTCTGTACCTTGGGATGGGTGTTGTCCATCATCATCTCCTCGTTAGTTGTCCTGGGTGAGTCCAGTGAACTGGTGATTAGGTGTTGCAACTCTGCTGAGATTCAGGGCTCAGCCAGCACATGAACAGACCAAAGATTTAAGTCTCTGGGACATGTATGTAAAAGTATAGTGCTAATTTTAGTTTTATATTTTCAAAGAAATGCTTTTAATTCTGAATTAGTGGTATATTTTATTATTACACCCTTCTTTTGGTATAGTTGATGGACCACACTTCTCTTATTATGTAATGTGATTTTTGTGGATGGTGTTTTATTTTGTTTTGTTTTGTTTTTGGATGCTTAGAATGAATTTAGAGGACTTGGAATTTTTCTATTGGAAAAATTGTAGTAGAAGAAGTATCCCTTGGCTACAATATTGAGCCTTGATATGATCCAGTAAATCTTTCTACATGCACTTGTAAGTTTTGGTCATTCATTTATCTATCTATACCTATATAATTTTTTTTGGTGAAAATATTCTGTCGTTCTGATGAACTATGAAGAGTCAAAACAATGATTCAATATCCAGTGTTTCTTCTTACTCTATCACATTGTTTCTCAAAGTGGTTAGAAAGTCAAAAACTTTCAAAGTCATAAAAAGCCCCTTCCATTGCTATGACATAGATTCTTCCTGAATCATTGCTTTTTCTTGATTTCTGCAGCCCCATTGTTCAGATCCTCTTGGGACCTTATTTCTCCCTCCTTTACACTTCCTCCACATTCTCAGTTTAATAGTAGAAGTTAAGGCTTTTTACTTTTGCTTTTTACCTCCTCCAGTCTTCTTCCCTTTGCAGACCTCTTATTTACCTACATTTACTTGTGCTTTTTATACAATTACCCACAAATCTGTAACTTAAGCATTGGTTTTTCATCAATTTGTTTGAATCCAGCATCCATCTTTTTTCTTTGGTAGCTTTTACATGAATGTCCCCTCTTTGGGTCTGATGTGTCTAAAAAGTAATTTCTTATCTTTCTATGAAACAAACTGCCCTTTTGGAACTGATCTTGAATCTCACCTGGGATTGGAAACTCATATGCCATCCTTCACCTTATCCCTGCCTTAAAAAATGCAGCATTTGCTTGAGTTCTGCAAATTCTGTCCTTTTTAAAATTCTTAGTACCACTTCATTGCCCCATGTATTAAGAGGTATTTATCTTTTGCCTTCAAGATTTTTTTTATTAGAGGGGTTGTAGATTTCCAGAAAGGTGCGTTTCCTGCCCACATTTTAAACATTTTACAGTAGTGTGGTACCTTTGTTACAATCATTGAGTAAATATTATTATCAATGTACTATTTTTTATAACCTTATTTCAAATTCAGAAGAATATAACAGAAAAATGCAGCTCAACAAGTTATGGATACATTCCTCCTAAAAAGTTCTTTCTCATCTTTATCTGTTCTAGTTGCAAATTCTAACTCAGTTGTTCCTGTAGTGTTCGTCAAGATACAGAGATTAGTTAAATATCATAATTATGCAGTATTAATGAAAAAATAATGAAGAGAAAAACTGCTTAATCTTATTCAGATTTTACAAAACCAAACTCCTGTCTTTTTTTAACCCTGAGCATTAATGTAGTATCAACCTTGCTTTTGCTAGAAAATCATTGCAATGGTGTTAATTACAGTTCCAAATAATTTATATTTTTCCATCGTATCAGCACATTCTTAACACGTAGTAGAAGTCCATTCCTCTATCTTAATAATCACGATCTCCTATCAAAATCATTGTTCTACATTCCCAATATTATTCTTCAGCTGTCCTTTAACTAACCTTAATTTTCCTAGACATTGTTTTTGGTCACATTCTCGTTCATAAATCATCAGTGTTTGTTACATTCATTATAATGTGTTGCCATCAAGTTCAAGCATTACCATATATGCATTTTACCTGATTAAGCATTCTGTTTATACCCAGCATCATCTTTCCGTTTTCATCCACATTCCATCTCCCACCAAACTTCATTTCATAGTCCCAACTCCATAAATCTACTCATTGTATTTAGATCATATCAGGGAGGCCATAAAATGTGTTCCTCCACATTTTCACTGCCCCCCCAATTGATTTTTTCTTACTTCTGAATAATATTCCACTGTCTGAAAATACCAGATTTAGCTTATCAATTTATTGGTTGATGGATACTTAGGTTTTCCCATCTTTTAGCAATTGTGAATAATATAATTGTCCTATTAATTATAGTACATAATTTCCTTTAGGGTTCACTGTATTGTGTAGTCTTATGGTTGTTTATTTTTAATTTTTATTCTACCAACATATATACCCCCCCAAATTTCCCCTTCTATCTACATTTAGATATGTAACACAGTGGTGTTAATTATATTCACAATGTCTTGTTACCATCACCACTGTACATTAACAAAAGTAAGAGATCTTTTCACTTTACAGTTTCTTCCTTCTTTAGTCTGTAACAGTTCTATTCAGTGTAGACCATTTACTCCTCATGACTTTCCTTTTAGCCCAAAATCTTTAGTTAGTAGCTTGATCTATGCTTATTGGATCAAGTCCAAACTCCATTCTCTGGTTTTCAGACCTCCTCAGGCTTTTCCCTATTGTTTTGCAACTTACAGTTTCTTCTTTTTTAATATAGGCATTTATGGCTATGAATTTCCCTCTTGGTACACCTTTTGCTGCAAAACCATAGGTTTTGATATACTGTTTTGTCATTTTCATTCTTTCAAGGTAGTTACTAATTTCTTTTGTGATTTCCTACTTGATCCACTGCTTGTCTAAGAATGCATTGTTTAAAATGTATATTTTTGTGCCTGATCTGGTTCTCTGCCCTTAACTGATATCCACCTTCATTCCATTTTGGTCAGGAAAATGCTTCTGTATAACTTCTATCTTTCTGAATTCATTGAGAGTTGTTATGTGACCTAGCATGTGGTCTATCCTGCAGAATCATCCTTGTGTGCTTGAGAAGAATGTATATCCTGCTGTATTTGGGTATAAGTTCTGTAATTGTGTATTGGGTCCAGATCCACTAATGTATAATTCAAAGTCTTTGTTTATTAATTCTCTGTCTAGATGTTCTGTCTAATGGTGATAATGGTATATTAAAATCTCCCACTATAATTGTAGAGGCATCCATTTCTCCATTTAGTTTTTCCAGTTTTTGCTTTATGTATTTTGATTCATCCTGGTTAGGTGCCTAAATGTTTATGATTGTTCTTTGTTCTCGATAGAGTGTCCCTTTTATTAATACATAGTGTCCTTCGTGTCTCTTACAGTAGTTTGCATTTAAAGTCTAATTGGTGGATATTAGTATAGCTCCTCCCACTGTTTTTTGGTTATCATTTGCTTGTAAAATTGTTTTCCAACCATTCACTTTCAGCCTCCTTTTGTCCCTGGGTCTAAGGTGCATTTCTTGTAGACAGCATATTGAGAAGTCATATTTCCTTTTCCTTTCTGCCAATCTGTGTCTCTTGATGGGTGAGTTTAATCCATTAATGTTCAACTTTTTACTGTCAAGGAATTACTTACATTATCCATATTTTCTTTAAGTTTATGTATGCTATATATTGTTTTTATTTCTCTTTAAAATGAGAAATTATTGCTCTTACACTCTCCTCCAACTCTCTCCCTCCTGGTTTTTCCTTTCAACCTTGAGAATTCCCTTTAGTATTTCTTGAAAGGCAGGTTTCTTATTGGCATAATGTCTTAGTTTCTGTTTATCTGTGAATATTTTGAACTCTCCCTCATTTTTGAATGCCATCTTTGCTGTTTAAAGTATTCTTGGCTGACAGCTTTTTTCTTTTAGCATGTTAACTATGCCATACTACTGCCTTCTTGCCTCCATGGTTTCAGATGAGAATTTCCACTTCATCTTATCAAGCTTCCCTTGTATGTTATGGATCTCTTTTCTTTTGCTATTTTAGATATTCTCTGTCTTTACCATTGGACAATTTGACAAGTGTATGACTTAGAGGAGTAGGACTGTTATGATTTATACTAGTTGGGGTGTGCTCCACTTCCTGGACATGTACATCCATCTCCCTCAATAGGTTTGGGAAGTTTTCAGCCATCATTTCCTCCAGTACTCCTTCTGTCCCCTTTTCCTCCTCTTCTCTCCCTGGGATGCCTATAACGCATATGTTTGAGCATTTCATGTTGTCATTCAAATTCCTACACCCGTGCTGGATTTTTTTCTATTGTTTTATCTATCTGTTCAACTTTTTTAATTATTATTATTTTATTTTATTTATTCTTTTTTAAAAATATTACATTCAAAAAATATGAGGTCCCCATTCACTCCTGCCGCCCCCACCCCACCACTCCCCCCACAGTAACACTCTCCCCCATCATCATGACACATCCATTGCATTTGGTAAGTACATCTCTGGGCATCACTGAACCTCATGGCCAATGGTCCACATCATAGCCCACACTCTCCCACGTTCCATCCAGTGAGCCATGGGAGGATTTACAATGTCTGGTAATTGTCCCTGCAGCACCACCCAGGACAACACCAAGTCCCGAAAATGCCTCCACATCTCATCTCTTCCTCCCATTCCCCACATCCAGCAGCCACCATGGCCACATTTTCCACACCAATGCCACATTTTCTTGATTATTAAGCACAATAGTTCATGAATAGAATATCATTAAGTCCACTCTAAACTTCACTGTATTCCTCCTTCCTGTGGACCTTGGCTTGGTTGTGTCCATTCCACATCTATGTCAAGAGGGGCTTAGATTCCACATGGATACTGGCTGCAATCCTCCTGCTTTCAGTTGTAGGCACTCTAGGCTCCATGGTATGGTGGTTGACATTCCTCAACTCCATGTTAGCTGAGTGAGGTAAGTCCAGTAAACCAGAGTGTAGGAGCTGAAGTCTGTTGAGGCTCAGGGTGTGGTTATCATATTGTCAGTCCAGAGATTCAAATCCCCTAGATATATCTTAAGCCCCAGCACCAACTACAATTCCAGTAAAGTAGCATGAAAGGCTTGTGAAAAGAGATCCCATCTGAGATCTCCATCACGCAGAAACACCAATTCCAGAAGAGGGCCAGCTGACATGGCAATGACATCCATCTGTCATGACTGTAAAACCTGTGGGTCGCTTTAGCCCTCAGAAGAACCAATACCTGGGGTTGTATCTACTTTATCTGTCTCTGAGACTCTGATCAAGTGTGCATAAGGGCCATCCTTCTGACAACCTCCAGACTCTTTTTTAGAGACTCATAGCCATATAAACTCATTTGTCCTTTCCATTTCCCCCTTAATTTAGGTCAAACAGCATTTTTAACTCCTGTTATTATATGTAGACAGGGATATTCTGCTGGTCTGCATTGAACCTTTAATTCAAGGTCATTTTCTACTTACATCATCAGCTGGTACTTGGTAGTGATCCCTCGGTGCCAGGGAGGCTCATCCATGGGTGTCATGTCCCATGCTGGGGGGAAGGCATTGCATTTACATGCTGAGTTTGGCTTCGAGACTGGCCACATTTGAGTAATACAGAGGCTGTCAGGAGGGATCTCTTAGGCACAGTGCTGCTCTAGGCCTTGTTCTTATTTCAGGTGTATAGGCTCACAAGCATAGTCATTAGTATCAAGGGCCCACTGTTGGACTCTCATTCCTTCCTAGTCGTTGCTGTTGAACCCGGTGGACTGCTGCTGCTCCCCTAGGGACCACGACAGAGCCTCCCCCAGCCAGAAACCCAGTACCCTCCTAGCTGTTGTTTTTAATTGTTTCCACTATGAGTATATCCAAACATTTCCATGCACCATGGACACATGCCCTGTATAACTCCCTATCAACTATATGTCCCCTGTCAATAACATCCCATACCAGTATTCCTCCACTGCCATTGTTGAACCACTCTATGATCCAAAACTTCCTGAAAAGTGAAGCCCAATATAATGCCAGGTTCCCTTAATAGTAAAATGGAATATAGCAGTGAGTTTAAAGGTTAGATATAGAATACATATTGATTTGGAAAAATTCTATATCCTATCTTTTTCTTTTCTTTTTTCCTAATTATTGAGCTTCTCTTCACAAGAGCCATAGATCACAGTAATTCATATATACAATATACAGTACTCCCACATGTCCAATATAAAACCTTTTCCCTTCCACAGCAATAATCTTTTAACATTCATAACATATTTACTGAAACTGATGTACAGATATTGAGACAATAGCTTTCAAACAAGGTAACATTTGTGTTTACATTGTGGTTTATACTTTAGGCTATACAGTTTTCTAAATTTTTAGTTATCCTATGTTTTACATTATGGTTTACATTATTAGTCTGTCATCCCCTATATGTTTTTGGTGTAATATTACATGTTTTATATCCATCCTTGTGTACTATTGTGAAACACTTCTATTGCCCTCCCAGTTACGTTGGTTCCATCTATTCAATATCTATTTCCCCCTCCTCTTGGGGCCCACAGTGACAGTCAATCTTCATTTCTTGAGGAGCCATGTTCAGAGATACTTGCAACAGTGTTGAGGGCTTGACTTGCTGAACAGCCCCAATTCCCTGGGAGCCACCATTTTTCTTGAGAGATACAGTTCCCTCTATTTGATGACATTAGTCCTCCCCAGGTTGTGGCTCTACCTTCACTCTCATTATATGGGTCTCTACTCAATGGTATAACCCACTCTGGCAAAATGAGCATTCAGATATTCCCCAGGAGTCTGTCCTGCCTCAGATTATCCCCTTTAAGTATCTTAAACAGGTAACTTTCCTAATTATATTTTGAAAAGGTTTTCTCAGCATTATACTCTCAACCAAAACCTGACAATCTCCTATGTTCGTATGTTGCCTCACACTCCCCCCAATTTCTTGGGCAATATTACCCATCCCCCCATACCTAGCCCCGCTCAAACCCCCAAAGCCCCACCCAAAGGTAACCCTATGCCCCATTTTATCCCTTCCTTGTACACATACTTACCTCCAGCTTATCATAGATTTCACCCATGTAGATGTCAGCTTACATCCTTCCTGTACCCCCCAATTTCCTGTAAGCCTATCTTCCAGTCTCTAGCTCTCTGAGGCAGCTTGCTTATTTCTTTTTTTTAAATTTTTTTATTGACTTTGTAATAATATTACATTAAAAATATATATGTGAGGTCCCATTCAACCCCACCCCCCACCCCCCCTCTCCCAGCCCCAACAACACTCGTTCCCATCATCATGACACATCCATTGGATTTGGTAAGTACATCTTTGGGCACCTCTGCACCTCATAGACAATGGTCCACATCATGGCCCATACTCTCCTCCATTCCATCCAGTGGGCCCTGTGAGGATTTACAATGTCCGGTGATTACCTCTGAAGCACCATCCAGGGCA
Source organism: Dasypus novemcinctus (assembly GCF_030445035.2). Classification (NCBI taxonomy): domain Eukaryota; kingdom Metazoa; phylum Chordata; class Mammalia; order Cingulata; family Dasypodidae; genus Dasypus; species Dasypus novemcinctus. The sequence goes on from NC_080700.1 coordinate 1,714,258, forward strand.
GCTCCATGTCCCAAAGACGCCTCCACCTCTCATCTCTTCCTGCCTTTCCCCATACCCATCGTCCACCATGTCCACTTTTCCCAATCCAATGCCACCTCTTCTATGTGGACATTGGATTGGTTGTGTCCATTGCACCTCTATATCAAGAGGAGGCTCAGATTCCACATGGATGCTGGATGCAATCCTCCCATTTTCAGTTGTAATCACTCTAGGCTCCATGGTGTGGTGGTTGTCCTTCTTCAACTCCATCTTAGCTGAGTGTGGTAAGTCCAATAAATCAGATTGTAGGTGCTGGAGTCGGTTGAGGCTCAGGACCTGGCTATCACATTGTCAGTCCAGAGATTCAAATCCCCTAAATATATCTTAAACCCCAACATTAACTGCACCTCCAGCACATTAGCATGAAAGTCTTATGAAGGGAGATCCCATCTGAGTCCAGATTCATCACACATAAACACCATTTCCAAAGAGGGGCCATCTGACCTGGTAGTTAACCCCATCGGCCATGACCATAACTCCCATGGGTCTCTTTAGCCCTCAAAGGAACCAATATCTGGGGGTTGTATCTGCTTTATCTGTTTCTCTGACTCTGCTCAATTGTGCATGAGGGCAATCCTTCTGCCAGCCTCCAGACTCTTTTTTAGAAACTCGTAGCCATATAAACTCATTTCTCTTTTCCATTTCTCCCTTACTTTAGGTCAAACAGCATTTTAAAGTCATGTTATTTTATGTAGACAGGGATATTCTGCTGATCCGCATTGAACCTTCCGTATAAGGTCATTTTCCAGTTGCATCATCAGTTGGTAGTTGATAGTGGTCCCTCGGTGCCAGGGAGGCTCATCCCCGGGTGTCATGTCCCACGCTGGGGGGAAGGCATTGCATTTACATGCTGAGTTTGGCTTCGAGACTGGCCACATTTGAGTAACATGAAGGCTGACAGGAGGAAATTCCCAGGCACAATGTTGCTCTAGGCCTTGTACTTATTTTAGGTTTATCAGCTCACAAGCATAGTCATTAGCATCAGGGGCTCACTGTTGAACCCTCACTCCCTCCCGGTCCCTGCCGCTGTACCTGGGAGACTGTTGCTGCTCCCCAAGGGACCACGACAGAGCACCACTGGCCAGGAACCCAGTACCCCCCCTGCTGTGGTTTTTAATTGTTGCCACTATAAGTATATCTAAACATTACCATGCACCCTGGACATATGTTCTGTACAGCTCCCTGTCAGCCATATATCACCTGTCATTGGTATCCCATACCAGTATCCCTCCATTGCCATTGTTGAAACACTCTGTGATCCAGAACTCCCCGAAATTTGAAGCCCAATATAATGTCATGGTCCCTTACTAGGGAATGGCATATAGCGATGGGTTTAAAGGATAGATAAAGAACTTGGATAAAGTTAGATAAAGAACTTAGATAAAGAATGTTGACTTGAAAAAATTCCACATCCTATCTTTTTCTTTTTTTTTTTTTTTTTCCCCCTAATTATTCAGCTTTTCTTCACAGGAGTCCTAGACTACAGCAATGCATATATATAATATACAGCACTCCCACACATCCACCAGAAAACCTTTTTCCTTCCACAGTGATACTCTTACACCCTATTCATATCATATGTACTTAAGGTGATGTACAGAGTCTGAGACATTAGCTTCCTAACAAGGTGACATCTGTGCTTACATTATGGTGCATACTTTAGGATACACAGTTCTTTACATTTTTAATTATCCTATGTTTTACATTATGGTTTACATTATCAGTCTGTCATCTCCTATATGTTATGGTGTAATATTACATGTTTTATATCCATCCTTGTGTACTCTCAAGAAACTCCTCTCTTACCCCCCATTTACTTTGGATCCACATATTTAACGTCCATTTTCCCTTCCACCTTGGTGCCCACAGTGACAGCCAACCTCCGTTTCCTGAGGAGCCACTTCCAGAGATACATGGAATAGTGTTCAAGGCCTAACTTGCTCAACTGCCCCAATGCCCTGGGAGCCACCCTTTCTCTCAAGAGATACAGTTCCCTCTATTTGATGGCATTAGTCCTCCCCAGGATGTGGGTCCACCCCCACTCTCACTACTTGGGTTTCTACCCCATGGTGCCACCCACTCTGGCAGAATGAGCATTTAGACATTCCCCAGGAGCCCGTCCTGCATCAGACCCTCCCCTCCGAGCATTCTAAACAGGTAACCCTCTTTATGATATTTTGATATGATTTTCTCGGCATTTTACTCTCCACCAACACCTGACCCTCTCCTGTGTTCATATGCGCCTCCTCCCTCCCCCCACTTTTGGGCAACGTTACCCATCCGTCCCTCCCCAGCCACCCTCAAACCCGCAAAGCCCCAAGCAAAGGCAACCCCTTGCCCCCCTTTTATGTCTTCTTTGTGTTCATACTTACCACCATCTCGTCTTAAATTCCACCCCTGCAGACATCGGCTCATATCCTTCCTCCACCCTCCGATTTCCTGTAAGCCTATCGTTCAGTCTCTTGCTATCTAGGGCAGCTTGTTTATTTCATATCATTGAGGTCATGTAGTATTTGTCCTTCAATGTCTGGGTTGCTTCACTCAACATAAGGTTCTCAAGATTCATCCATGTTATCACATGTGTTTGTAGTGTGTTTGTTCTTACAGCCGAGTAGTATTCCATTGTGTGTATAAACCACATTTTATTGATCCACTCATCTGTTGATGGGCATTTGGGTTGATTCCAACTTTTGGCAATAGTGAACAATGCTGCTATGAACATTGGTGTACATATATCGGTTTGTGTCCTTGTTTTCAGTTCTGCTGGGTATATACCCAGCAGTGGTATTGCTGGGTCATATGGCAAATCTATGGCTAGTTTTTTGAGAAACCACCCTACTGTCCTCCAGAGTGGTTGGATCCTTCTGCATTCCCACCAGCAGTGGATGAGTGTTCCCCTTCCTTCACATCCTCTCCAGCACTTGTATTCTTCTGTTTTTTTCATAGCTGCCAATCTTATGGGTGTAAGATGGTATCTCATTGTAGTTTTGATTTGCATTTCCCTGATAGCTAGAGATTTGGAACATTTTTTCATGTACTTTCTTGCCATTTGTATTTTTCTTCGGAGAAGTGCCTGTTTAAGTCTTTTTCCCATTTTTTAAATGGGTTGTTTATCTTTTTATTTTCAAGATATAGGAGTTCTTTATATATGCACGTTATAAGTTTCTTATCAGATATATGATTGCCAAATATTTTCTCCCACTGTGTGGGCTCCCTTTTTACTTTCTTGACAAACTCCTTTGAGGTGCAGAAGGCTTTAATTTTGAGGAAGTCCCATTTATCTATTAGTTCTTTTGCTGCTTGTGCTTTTGGTGAGATATTCATAAATCCATTTATATTACAAGGACCTGTAGATGTTTCCCTACACTGCTTTCTAAGGTTTTTATGGTCTTGGCTCTTATATTTAGGTCTTTGATCCATCTTGAGTTGATCTTTGTATAAGGTGTGAGATGGTAATCCTCTTTCATTCTTCTACATATGACTATCCAGTTCTCCAGACACCATTTGTTGAATAGGCCACTCTCTCCCAATTGAGAGGGTTTGGTGGCTTTATCGAATATTATGTGGCTGTATATGTGAGGTTCTATATCAGAGCTTTCAATTCGATTCCATTGGTCTATGTGTCTCTCCTTATGCCAATACCATGCTGTTTTCACCACCGTAGCTTTATAGTATGTTTTGAAGTCAGGTAGTGTGATTCCTCCAATTTCGTTTTTCTTTTTCAGTATGTCTTTGGCTATTCGGGGTCTCTTTCCTTTCCAAATAAATTTCATAGTTAGTTTTTCTAGTTCCTTAAAGAAGGCTGCGTTGATTTTTATTGGGATTGCATTGATTGTGTAGATCAGTTTTGGTAGGATAGACATCTTAACAATGTTCAGTCTTCCTATCCATGAACAAGGAATAGTCTTCCATTTATTTAGGTCTTCTTTGATTTCCTTGAACAATCTTGTATAGTTCTCGGTGTATAAGTTCTTTACCTCTTTAGTTAAATTTATTCCTAAGTATTTGATTTTTTTATTTACTATTGTGAATGGTATTTGTTTCTTGATTTCCTCCTGATCTTGCTCATTATTGGTGTACAGAAATGCTACTGATTTTTGCGCATTGATCTTATAACCTGCGACTTTACTAAACTCATTTATGAGTTCTAGAATCTTCGTTGTAGATCTCTCAGGGTTTTCTATGTATAGGATCATGTCATCTGCAAATAATGAAATTTTGACTTCTTCCTTTCCAATTTGAATGCCTTTTATTTCTGGTTCTTGCCTCAGTGCTTGAGCAAGTACTTCTAAGACAATGTTAAATAGGAGTGGAAACAGTGGGCATCCTTGTCTTGTTCCTGAGTTTAGAGGGAAGGAGTCTAGGATTTCTCCATTGTAAACAATATTGGCTTTAGGTTTTTCATATATACTCTTTATCATGTTCAAAAAATTTCCTTGTATTCCAATCTTTTGGAGTGTTTTTATCAAGAAAGGGTGCTGTATTTTGTCAAATGCTTTTTCTGCATCAATAGATATAATCATGTGATTTTTTCCCTTCAATCTGTTTATATGGTGTATTACATTGATTGATTTTCTTATGTTAAACCATCCTTGCATACCTGGGATGAATGCCACTTGGTCGTGGTGTATAATACGTTTAATGTGTTGTTGAATACGATTAGCAACTATTTTGTTAAGTATTTTTGCGTCTAGGTTCATTAGAGAAATTGGTCTGTAATTTTCCTTTCTTGTGATGTCTTTGTTTGGCTTTGGTACTAGGGTAATGTTGGCATCATAGAAGGAGTTGGGTAATGTTCTTTCTGTTTCGATGTTTTGGAATAGTTTCAGCAGGATTGGTGTCAGTTCTTTCCGGGATGTTTTGTAGAATTCACCTGTGAAGCCATCTGGCCCTGGGCTCTTCTTAGTTCGGAGATTTTTAATAACTGATTCTGTCTCTCTGCTTGTGATTGGTTTGTTAAGATCATCAATTTCTTCTTTTGTCAATATGGGCTGCTTATGTGTTTCTAGGAATTTGTCCATTTCCTCTAGATTGTCATTTTTGTTGGAATATAGTTTTTCAAAATATCCTCTTATGATAGTCTTTATTTCTGTGGGGTCAGTGGTGATATCGCCTTTCTCATTTCTTATTTTGTGTATTTGCATCTTCTCTCTTTTTTTCTTTGTTAGTGTTGCTAAAGGTTTGTCAATTTTGTTAATCTTCTCAAAAAACCAGCTCTTGGTCTTGTTTATCTGTTCAAGTGCTTTCTTATTTTCTATTTCATTTAGTTCTGCTCTTATCTTTGTTATTTCCTTCCTTCTTCTTCCTGTTGGGTTACTTTGTTGTTGTTTTTCTAATTCCTTCAAATGTGCAGTTAGTTCTTCAATTTTTGCTCTTTCTTCTTTTTTGATATATGAATTTATGGCTATAAACTTCCCTCTCAGTACTGCTTTTGCTTCATCCCATAAATTTTGGTATGTTGTGTTATCATTATCATTTGTTTCAAGGTAGTCATTGATTTCTTTTGAGATTTCCTCTTTGACCCACTGTTTTTCTAAGAGTGTGCTGTTTAATTTCCAAATCGTGGTGTGAAATCTGGGCTTCTGTCCCTTGCAAATCTCCAGCTTGACTCCACTGTGGTCAGAGATAATATTTTGTATGATTTCAATCTTTCTGAATTCATTCAGCCTTTCTTTGTGACCTAGCATATGATCTATCTTGGAGAATGATCCATGTGCGCTTGAGAAAAATGTATATCCTGCTGTGTTTGGGTGTAATGATCTATATATGTCTATTAGATTGAACTCCTCTAATATACTATTCAGATGTTTTGTTTCTTTGGTGATTCTCTTTTGAGATGTTCTGTCCAGAGTTGATAGTGGTGTATTAAAATCCCCCACTATAATTGTAGATGTATCTATTCTTTCACTTAATTTTTCCAGCGTTTGCCTGACGTATTTAGAGGCACCCTTGTTAGGGGCATAGATATTTATGATTGTTCGATCTTCTTGACAGATTTTTCCTTTGACTGAAATGTAGTATCCTTCTTTGTCTCTCACAATTGTTTCACATTTAAAGTCTATTTTGTCTGATATTAATATAGCTACTCCTGACTTTTTTTGGTTATTGTTAGCTTGTATGATTGTTTTCCAGCCATTCACTTTCAATCTCCATGCGTCTCTGGGTCTAAGATGTGTCTCTTGTAGACAGCGTATGGATGGGTCATATTTCCTTATCCAATGTCCCAGTCTGAATCTTTTGATAGGTGAGTTTAATCCGTTGACATTCAGTGTTATTACTATCAAGGAATTATTTGTGTTAGCCATATTTTGATTGGATTTGTGTTTGTCATATTTTGTTTGTATATTTTTTTTGTCTTTTTTGTTGTTGTTGTTGGTCTTATACTCTCCTCCAACTTTGCCTTTCTTGTTTTTTCCTTTCTTCCTGCAGAACTCCCTTTAGAATTTCTTGAAGGGGAGGTTTCTTGTTGGTATACTCTTTCAGTTTCTGTTTGTCTGTGAATATTTTGAACTCTCCATCATGTTTGAATGCTAGTTTAGCTGGATAGAGTATTCTTGGTTGGAAATTTTTTTCCTTTAGTACCTTGACTATATCATACCACTGTCTTCTTGCCTTCATGGTTTCAGAAGAGAAATCAGCACTTAATCTAATTGAGCTTCCCTTTTATGTGCTGGTTTTCTTTTCTCTTGCTGCTTTTAGGATTTTCTCTTTGTCTTGAGCATTGGATAATTTGACAAGTATATGTCTTGGGGTGGGCCTATTGGGGTTTATGACTTGTGGAGTGCGCTGTGCTTCTTGGATATGTACATCTGTCTCTTTCAGTAGATTTGGGAAGTTTTCAGCCATTATTTCCTGCAACACTCCTTCTGACCCCTTTCCCTTCTCTTCACCTTCTGGAATGCCTATAATACGTATGTTTGAGCGTTTTGCATTGTCATTCAGGTCCCTAAATCCTAATTGGATTTTTCTATCTTCTTACTGACCCCTTCTACTATCTGTTTGATTTCTGATGTACTGTCTTCCACATCACTAATTCTCTGCTCTGTCTCTTCTAGTCTGCTGATATTTGCTGCAAGTGTATTTTTGATTTCTTGAACTGTGGTGTTTATTCCCATCATATCTGTTATGTTTTTGCATATGTCTGCAATTTCCCCTCCAAGTGATGTCTTCATGTTGTTAACTTCTTTCATTACTGCATCAAATTTGTTGGTGATAAATGTTCTGAGATCTTTCATTGCTTGTGCCAAGTTTTGCTTCCCTTTGTGATTATTGGTTTGTTGATTGGATTCAGCCATGTTTTCCTGATTACTGGTTTGGTTTGTAGATTTTTGTTGCTTTCTGGTCATCTCTTTATTTTGACGGATTTAATCAGTTCCTTAGCTTCTTTGTCTGCTCTTGGAGGTTAATTAGCTATTATTTTTGCATAGGTGTTATATCTTCTCTTTGTCACTTTTTTCTTCTTATTCTAGTTACTTGTTGTTGGTTAAGTTCACTGTAGAGGAAAGTATTAGTGTTGGGGAAAGGCAATTGTGTAAGCAAGGGAAAAGTGTAAAGTAGTATTGGTGATGTATGTTAACAAAGCAAGAATATGAGATCTGGGAGGATGGAGGTTAGATTCATGTAGATTGTATAGAGTTATAGCTGTAGGTAGAGTACCTTTTATGAAGTAGATGACTGAATATGGGCGGAATATGGTATGAACTACAAAGCTATTGTTTTCATGAGAGAGGGAAAAAGAAAAGAAAGGTAATAGTTTCAAGAGTGGATAACAGATAGAAAACAGAACAAAGGTATTAGAAATTAAGAGTTAGACACTTTGTGGATCAAAGAACGGGAGGTGGGGGGTGGAATATAGGAGAGACAGTAGATGATAGTGGATATCAAGATGCAGGGGAAGGGGGATAGTGTAGGTAGCCTAAATCAGTTCACACAGAAATGAGGCAGTGGAGGATGGGAAAACCCAGCAAATGTGAGGTGTTCCCTGTAGCACCAATTGTATACTTGAATTAAAATAAAGTAAGTGGAAAATGAGGGACAAGAGGGAAAGAGAAAACCGAAAAAAAAAAAAACTGATTATAATAAAGAAGAAAAGAAAGACAAGAAGAAAGGAAGAAAGAAAAAGAGGATGGGCAAACGGTGGGGAACAGATAGGGGGAAGAGAGATACAGGTATACACGTGTCAATTGCAACACTCTCTAAAACAACAACCAAAAAAACCCTAAATAACTGTATTAAAAAAAGGACTTTGGGGGACACGCTCGGACAAAAGACTAGGGGATAGTGCAATATTAGCAATCAGGGCATCAAAAAGAGTAAAAAATAAGATAAACTGAAAATAAAAACAAAACAATATGAACCAATAAAGATAAAACGCAAACGTTAAGGTCCAGGGCACTCAAGGACCCCAGGTAGACCCCAGGGCGTGATGGATTCAGGGGTGGAAAGTCTGAGATACTGAAGACTCAAGAGGTGTGAGTCTGGGGTGTGGACCGCCAGAGTCCAGGGGACCCAGACCTGGCAACCTCAAATCTGGTCCACAGAAAGCTTAGGAGCCCTGCAGTGAAACACAGCCCTCAGGGATCCCCGTAGCTGGGTGCCAGCCCCATGGGGGAAGCCAGGTCCGCAAACTCTATATTGAATGTCTGATCCCTGCAATTCACCTACTCCTCAGGGTTTCAGCCTTTGGACAGCTCCCTCCCTGTGCTCCCACAAAACGGCCACTTGAGGGCGCCTCTACACCACAGCCAGTTCAATGACCCAGATCCCAAGCCCCGCCGGTTGGGGTGGGCTTCAGCTGGAAACGCCGAAAACAGACTCTAAGACCCGAAATCCCAAACTTCGCAAAATATTCCCCAATCAGCTTCCAGACGTGTCCTCCTCCCTCACTGCACCCTACAACAGTCTCCCAATTGTGTCCCCTTATTGCCCAAAATCCAATTCCGTTGTAGATCGGCAGCCGGACCTGTGGGGATGGGGCTCCAGGTGGAAGCGCTACCCGCCCTGTCCGGCGACCAAAACGTCCCCCGCTTCACAACAAAACACCGTCTGTCTCCCCAAATCGATCTGCAAAGGAGTCTTGTCCCAACAACCCCTCACCAGCCAGCCCAGTATCCGCGAATTCCTCAGCACCGCAAAGCCTCCAGAAAAAGGAAAACAAAAAACAAAAAAAAACAAAAAAAACCCTGGCTGCCACAGCTCCGGAGCTGCAGGAGCGCCCGCCACCGCGGCTCTGCCCACCCAAGGAGGGAACTTCCCGCACCCAGCTGGGACCTCCGGTTATATATTATAGACATATCCTCTCTGTTACCTTCCCACCGAATTGACGTCCAGACACCTTCCAACCAGCAAAAATCCCCGAAACAGCGCGGTCCCAAAGAGCCTTCAACACTGCCCAGCTGCCCCCTGCAGAGACATTACCAGGCAAGCTCACGCAGCCACCATCTTGCCTCCTGTTTCGCTTATTTCATATCATTGAGGTCATGTAGTATTTGTCCTTCAATGCCTGGGTTGCTTCACTCAACATAATATTTTCAAGATTGATCCATGTTATCATGTGTGTTTGTAATGTATTTGTTCTCAAAGCCGAGTAATATTCCATTGTATGTATATACCACATTTTATTGATCCACTCATCTGTTGATGGGCATTTGGGTTGATTCCACCTTTTGGCGATAGTGAACAATGCTGTTATGAACATTGGTGTGCATATATCAGTTTGTGTCCTTGTTTTTCAGTTCTGCTGGGTATATACCCAGCAGTGGAAATGCTGGGTCATATGGCAAATCTATGGTTAGTGTTTTGAGAAACCACCGAACTGTCCTCCAGAATGGTTGGATCCTTCTGCATTCCACCAGCAGTGGATGAGTGTTCCCACTTCTTTACATCCTCTCCAGCATTTGTATTCTTCTGTTTTTTTCATGGCTGCCAATCTTATGGGAATAAGATCGTATCTCATTGTAGTTTTGATTTGCATTCCCTGATAGGTAATGATTTGGAGCATTTTTTCATGTGTTTTTTAGCCATTTGTATTTCTTCTTTGGAGAAGTGTCTGTTTAAATCTTTTTCCCATTTTTGAAATGGGTTGTTTATCTTTTTATTTTCAAGATATAGGAGTTCTTTATATATGCAAGTTATAAGTCTCTTATCAGATGTATGGTTGCCAAATATTTTCTCCCATTGTGTACACTCCCTTTTTACTTTCTTGACAAACTCCTTTGAGGTGCAGAAGGCTTTAATTTTGAGGAAGTCCCATTTATCTATTTGTTCTTTTGCTGCTCGTGTTTTTGGTGTGATGTTCATGAAGCCATTTCCTATTACAAGGTCTTGTAAATGTTTCCCTACACTGCTTTCCAAGGTCTTTATGGTCTTGGCTCTTATATTTAGGTCTTAGATCCATCTTGAGTAGATCTTTGTATAAGGTGTGAGATGGTGATCCTCTTTCATTCTTCTACGTATGGATATCCAGTTCTCCAGCCACCCATTTGTTGAATAGGCCATTCTCTCCCAGTTGAGAGGGTTTGGTGGCTTTATTGAATATTATATGGCTATATATATGAGGTTCTATATCAGAACTTTCAATTCGATTCCATTGGTCTGTGTGTGTCTCCTTATGCCAATACCATGCTGTTTTCACTACTGTAGATTTGTAGTATGTTTTGAAGTCAGGTAGTGTGATTCCTCCAGTTTTGTTTTTCAGTAAGTCTTTGGCCATTCGGGGCCTCTTTCCTTTCCCAATAAATTTCATTGTTGGTTTTTCTAGTTCCTTAAAGAAGGCTGTGTTGATTTTTATTGGGCTTGCATTGAATGTGTAGATCAGTTTTGGTAGGATAGACATCTTAATAATATTTAGTCTTCCTATCAATGAACAGGGAATATTCTTCCATTTATTTAGGTCTTCTTTGATTTCCTTGAACGGTGTTGTATACTTCTCAGTGTATAAGTTTTTTACATCTTTAGTTAAATTTACTCCTAAGTATTTGAATTTTTTATTTACTATTTTGAATGGTATTTGTTTCTTGGTTTCCTCCTGATCTTGCTCATTATTGGTGTACAGAAATGCTACTGATTTTTGTGCATTGATCTTCTAACCTGTGACTTTACTAAACTCATTTATGAGTTCTAGAAGCTTTGTTGTAGACCTCTCAGTGTTTTCTGTGTATACGATCATGTCATCTGCAAATAATGAAATTTTGACTTCTTCCTTTCCAATTTGAATGCCTTTTATTTCTGCTTCTTGCCTCAGTGCTCGAGCAAGTACTTCTAAGACAATGTTAAATAGAAGGGGAGAGAGTGGGCATCCTTGTCTTGTTCCTGATCTTAGAGGGAAGGATTTTAGGATTTCACCATTGTAAGTGATGTTGGCTGTGGGTTTTTCATATATACTCTTTATCATGTTCAAAAAATTTCCTTGTATTCTGATCTTTTGGAGTGTTTTTATCAAGAAAGGGTACTGTATTTTGTCAAATGTTTTTTCTGCATCTATAGATATGATCATGTGATTTTTTTCCCTTCAATCTGTTTATATGGTGTATTACATTGATTGATTTTCTTATGTTGAACCATCCTTGCATACCTGAAATGAATCCCTCTTGGTCGTGTTGTATAATTCATTCAATGTGTTGTTGAATATGATTAGAAAGTATTTTGTTAAGTATTTTTGCATCTATGTTCATTAGAGAAATTGGTCTGTAATTTTCCTTTCTAGTGGTGTCTTTTTTTGGCTTTGGTTCTAAGGTAATGTTGGCATCATAGAATGAGTTAGGCAGTGTTCCTTCTGTTTCGATTTTTTGGAAGAGTTTCAGCAGGATTGGTGTTAGTTCTTTCTGGAATGTTTTGTAGAATTCACCTGTGAAGCCGTCTGGCCCTGGGCTCTTCTTAGTTGGGAGGTTTTTAATGACTGATTCTATCTCTTGTGATTGGTTTGTTGAGATCATCAATTTCTTCTTTCATCAATATAGGCTGCTTATGTGTTTCTAGGAATTTGTCCATTTCCTCTGAATTGTCATTTTTCTTGGAATATAGTTTTTCAAAGTATCCTCTTATGATAGTCTTTATATCTGTGGGATCAGTGGTGTTATCTCCTTTCTCATTTCTTATTTTGTGTATTTGCATCTTCTCTCTCTTTTTTTTTTGTTAGTCTCCCTAAAGGTTTATCAATTTTATTGATATTCTCACAAAACCAGCTCTTGGTCTTGTTTATCTTTTCAAGTGGTTTCTTATTTTCTATTTCATTTAGTTCTGCTCTTATCTTTGTTCTTTCTTTCTTTCTTCTTCCTCCAGGATTACTTTGTTGTTTTCTTACTAATTCCTCCAAATGTGCAGTTAGTTCTTCAATTTTCACTCTTCTTTTTTGATGTATGAATTTATGGCTATAAATTTCCATCTCAGTACTGCTTTTGCTGCATCCCATAAATTTTGGTATGTTGTGTTATCATTATCATTTGTTTCAAGGTAGTTATTGATTTCTTTTGAGATTTCCACTTTGACCCATTGTTTTTCTAAGAGTGTGCTGTTTAATTTCCATATCTTGGTGTGAGATCTGGGCCTCTGGCCCTTGCAGATTTCCAGCTTCACTCCACTGTGGTGAGAGATATTATTTTGTATGATTTCGATCTTTCTGAATTCATTAAGACTTTCTTTGTGGCCTAGCAAATGATCTATCTTGGAGAATGATCCATGTGCACTTGAGAAAAATGTATATCCTGCTGTGTTTGGCTGTAATGATCTATATATGTCTATTAGATCCAGCTCCTCTATTATACTGTCATAATATTTTGTTTCTTTAATGATTCTCTTTTGAGATGTTCTGTCCAGAGTTGATAGTGGTGTATTAAAATCCCCCACTATAATTGTAGATGCATCTGTTCTTTCACTTAGTTTTTCCAACGTTTCCCTCACATATTTAGAGGCGCCCTTGTTAGGAGCATAAATATTTTTGATTGTTTCTTCTTCTTGAGAGAGTATCCCTTTCACTAATAGGTTGTATCCTTGTCTCTCACAGTTGTTTCACATTTAAAGTCTATATTGTCTGATATTAATATAGCTACTTCTGCCTTTTTTTTGGTTATTGTTTGCTTGTAAGATTGTTTTCCAACCATTCACTTTCAGCCTGCATGAATCTCTGGGTCTAAGATGTGTCTCTTGTAGACAGCATATAGATGGGTCATATTTCCTTATCCAGTGTCTCAGTCTGAATCTTTTGATAGGTGAGTTTAATCCATTGGCATTCAGTGTTATTACTTTCAAGGAATTATTTATGTTATCCATATTTTGATTGGACTTTGTCATATTTTCTTGTTGTTTTTTCTCTTTTTGTCTTTTTTGTTGCTCTTATACTGTCCTCCAACTCTGTTTTTTCCTGTTTTCCTGCAGAACTTCCTTTAGAATTTCTTGAAGGGGAGTTTTCTGTTTGGCATACTCTTTCAATTTCTGTTTATCTGTGAATATTTTGAACTCTCCATCATTTTTGAATGCTATTTTAGCTAGATAGAGTATTCTTGGTTGGAAATTTTGTTCTTTTAGTACCTTGACTATATCATACCACTGCCTTCTTGCCTTCATGGTTTCAGATGAGAAATCAGCACTTACTCTTATGGAGCTTCCCTTATATGTGATGGTTTTCTTTTCTCTTGCTGCTTTTAGAATTTTCTCTTTGTCTTGAGCATTGGATAATTTGACAAGTATATGTCTTGGGGTGGGCCTGTTGGGGTTTATGATGTTTGGGGTGTGTTGTGCTTCTTGGATATGTACATCTGTCTCTTTCAGTAGATTTGGGAAGTTTTCAGCCATTATTTCCTGCAACACCCCTTCTGACCCCTTTCCCTTCTTTTCTCCTTCTGGGATGTGTATAATACATATGTTTTTGCATTTTGCCTTGTCATTCAGGTCCCTAAGTCCTAGCTGGATTTTTTCTATCTTTTTATTGATCAATTCTACCATCTGTTTGATTTTTGATGTACTGTCTTCCACATCGCTCTCTCCTCTGCCTCTTCTAATCTGCTCCTGTTTCCTGCGAGTGTATTTTTGATTTCTTGAACTGTGGTGTTCATTCCCATCATGTCTGTTATCTTTCTGTGTATGTCTGCAATTTCCTCTCCAAGTGTTGTCTTCATATTGTGAACCTCTTCCTTTACTTCATTAAATTTGTCTGTGATATATGTTCTGAGATCTTTAATTACTTGTGTGAAGTTCTGCTCCCCTTCCTGGTTTTTAGTTTGTTCATTGTATTCAGCCATGTTTTCCTGATTACTGGTTTGGTTTGTAGATTTTTGTTGCTGTCTGGTCATCATTTTATCTTGATGGTTTTAATCAGTTCCTTAGCTTCTTTGTCTAGTCTTGGGGATTGATTAGCTGTTGTTTTTGCATAAGTGTTACATCTTTTCTTTGTCACTTTGTTCTTCTTATTCTAATTTCTTGTTGCTGGCTGAGTTCACTTTGAAGGAAAGTATTAGGGCCAGGGAAAGGCAATTGTGTAAGAAAGAAAAATGTGTAAAGTAGTATTGGTAATAAATGTTAACAGAGCAACAATATGATAACTGGGAGTATGGATATTAGATTCACGTAAGTTGTGTAGAGTTATAGCAGTAAGTAGAGTACCTATAATGAGGTAGTCGACTGATATGGGAGGAATATGGTATGAATTAAAAAGCTAGTGTTTTCATGAGAGAGGGAAAGAGAAAAGAAAGGCAATAGTTTCAAGAGTGGATAAAAGACAGAAAACAAAACAAAGGTATTAGAAATTAAAAGTTAGACAATTTGGGGATCAAAGAAAGGGAAGTGGAATATAGGAGAGACAGTAGATGATGGAGGATATCAAGATGTGGGGGAAAGGGGATAGTGTACGTAGCCAAAATCAATTCACACCAAAATGAGGCAATGGAGGATGAGGAAACCCAGCAAATGTGAGGTGTTCCCTGCAGCACCTGTTGTATAATTAAGATAAAATAAAATAAGAAGAAAATGAAGGACAAGAGAAAAAAAAGAGAAGAAATAAAGTAAGAAAAAGGGGGTGGGTAAAGGGCAGGAACAAGGAAGGAAAAGAGAAGAAGATATAGAACAGCAACAGCAAAAAAAAAAAACCCTTAAATAAATGAAAAAAAAAAAAAAAAGACCTTAGGGGATACAATGGGAGGACAGACTAGGAGATAATGCAATATTTGCAACTGGGACAATAAAAATTGAAAAATAACAAAAAAACAAAATCATAAAAAAGAAAAAAGAAGAAATGCAAGCATTGAGGGCTAGGACAATCAAGGACCTCAGATGGACCTCAGGGTGTGGTGGATTCAGGGATGGAAATTCTGTGATATTGCAGACTCAAGGTGTGAGTCTCTGGGGTGTGGGCCACCAGGGTTTAGGGGACACAGACCTGGCAACCTCAAATCTGGTTAACAGGGAGCCTGGGAGCACCACAGTGCAACACAGCCTTCAGGGATCCCCACATCTGGGTGTCAGCCCTATGGGGGAGGTCACATCTGCAAACTGACCTATGTGTCAGAAACCCGCTATTTCCCCTCTCACTAGGGTCTCTTCTATGGCTGTATCACCAATTTGACTTCAGGACACCCCCCGCCCTGCAAGCCCCAAAACAGCCAGCTGGGGGCGCCTCTATACTGCAGCCAATTTAAGGACGCTGCAGATCAGCAGCCAGGCCCAGGGGGTGGGGCTCCAGCCAGAAGCACTGATATCAGTGTCAGAAACTGAAAATCCCACGCCTTGCAAAAGATTCCCCTAATCAGCTTCCAGACGCCTCCCACCCTGCAAGCCCCCAAAACAGCCTCCTGGTGACGTCTCTTCACTGTGAGTGGTCCAAAGCCACTGCAGATTGGCAGCCAGGCCCAGGGGGTGGGACTCTAGCCAGAAGCGCTATTATTCATGTCAGAAATCAAAAATTCCCTGCCTCACGAAATACTCCATCTGTGCCACCAAATCAGTTTCCGAAGGCCTCCTGCCTTGCACGCCCCTGAATCGCCCACTCAGGGCTTATGAATTCCCCAGCACCACAGAGCTTCCAGGAATCACCACCACGGTGTTGGTGCCACAGTGCCACCCGCCCCCAGGGGGGAGCGTCCTGTGCACAGCCCCTAACTCCGTGTTAGAGAGCCCCAATTTTATCTTTTACACGAATCTTCTCTGTTACCGTCCCATCAAATCAATGTCCAGATACCTCCTGCCCTGCAAAATCCTGAAACAGCCTGGTCCTGAAGAATTTCTAATGCTGCCCAGCTGCTCCTTTGCTGGAGAGACTATAAGGTGCACTCACTCAGCCACCATCTTGCCCCACCTCCCTATCTGTTCTACTTTCTGCTTCCTTTCGGATGTACTGTGTGCCACATCATTGATCATTTCTTCTGCTTGTTCAAATCTGATGTGCTTCCAGTGTGTTTTTGATTTCTTGGGTTGTGTCATTCATCACCATCATATCCGTTATCTATTTAATGTGTATTTAGAATTCCTTCAGTATGTTTTCCCAGTGTCCTCTTAATATCCTTAATCTCTTCCTTCCCTTCATTAAGCTGCTCATGATACTTATTTGGACATGTCTGATTGTTGTTCCATGTTCTGCATCTCCTCCTGCATTTTAGTTTGTTCATTTCACTGGGCCATGTCTTCCTGTTTCTTATGGGTGAAACTTGGATGTTGTTTAAAGCTGTTACTTTTGTGATAACTTGGTATGTGGCCAAAAAAAGAAAACCAAAATAAATAAACAAAAGGTAAAAAAAGCAAAAAACCAACCAAGCTTCTTGATAGACTTTCACTGAGTGAAACTTAAAATAGGATATATCTTCATATGTGTGTACCTATTCCCAATTTTTTTTTACTAGAAAAATGTTTGGTTTACAGAACATTCATAAATTATGGGATTCCCATATACCACCCCATTATTGACACTTTGGTGAAAATCTTATGATATGCTCAAACCCCTGGTCTCCATTTAAGAAAAGTTTGCACACAGAACATTTTAAAATGTAACAATGCTTACTATTTCCCTAAAAATATTTTCCCTGTGACCAGTAGATGGCAGTAGGTGTAGTTTTTTCCCCTTCAATGTACTCAATACTGGAAATTGAGGTTTATGTAAAAGGCAGAGCTGGTTTAGGTTTTTGAATAGAATTAAAGTAGCACTACTACCCCACTTCCCCATCTGTACTTTTTTTTTGCTTTGTTCAATGAGGACAGTTATAGTTAATTTAATAAAAGTAATGCTTTTTTCATTTTGTAAATCTTTATTATTTTTCCTATTTTGAAATAGTGAAATTGACAGAAAAGCAGTTTCAGTACAGGGACTTCATTTATCTAGACTTATTTGAGAGTAAGTTGTCAATGTCTATTTTCTACAAATCAGGACATTTTAATACATGGCCACAATAGTCAACATCTGGAAATGAACATTGTCAAATTAATACCAGCAATTCTCTGATATCATTCAAGTTTCAGCAATTGTTCCAGTAATGTCTTCTTAGCAAAAGGATGCAGTAGAGTATTATCTGTTGTATTTAGTTTTCATGTCTTAGTGTCTTTCAAACTGCTCATGTTCCACAATATTTCTAGAATTCCATGACCTTGGTACCTTGGAGAATACAGCCCAGCTATTTGTAGAATACCCCCCAATTTGAGATTCTGTTTCTTATATTAGATCAACCTATGCATCTCTGACAGGAAAATAACAAAGTGATGCTGTATTCTTATCATTGCCTCCTGTCAGGGAGCACCTGGGTTCAATTTGTCCCATTAGTGGTGATGTTTGCTCCCATCATTCGATTGCATTGGTGTCTGCCAGGCTTCCCCTTTATTCTTTTCCTTTTTATAATTAAGAATTTTGTGGGGAGTTAGAGACTGTAGCAGTTTGATATTATTGATGAATTCCAAAAAGAAATATTGCATTATGTTTGTAAATTCATCTTTTCCTTTGGGCATATTAGATTATATTGGATTCATAGGTTTCCTTGATTACATAATTATATAAGCCTCTTGTGCCAGTAGGGTGTTGAGGGACTCACAGATAAAAGGCATGGCAAAGGACCGAGTTGAGGACTTTTAATGTTGGAGTTTGATGCTGAAGCTGGAGCCCCAGGGAGAGAGGCAAAGCCTAGAGAGCCTCATCATCTACAGCTGACCTTGTGGAGCTAACACAGGAGCTGAGCCCAAAGGAACCTAGGAAGCCTGAGCCCTTGCAGACTTCGGCAGCCATCTTGCTCCAACATGTGAAAATAGACTTTGGTTAAGGAAGTGATTTATGCCTAATGGCCTGGTAACTGTAAGCTCCTACCCCAAATAAATACCTGTTATAAAAATGAACCAATTTCTGGTATTTTGCATCAGCACCCCTTTGACTGACTAATACAGAGACCATGCAAATATCCTCTTCTTCATCAAACTTTCAAATTACCCATTCATTTATTTCTTTTGGTGTGGATTCATGAATTCCTATTACATGCAAGGGGTTATCATTGTATATTTTGATTCTCAAAATGTTTCAGATTTGATCAGTGGAATCCACTTCAAACTGTCTTCCATGTTCTCTTGATAGAATTCCTTCATTAATTTATGGCAAAACCAAGTCTTCAAGGCTCAGGAAGTACTTTCCCTGCCCCAGCCTGGAACCAGCTATTTTTCCAAAAGGGATGTGTGTTTTTAGTGGAGATTGGTATTGAGATACCAAGATCTAGGTGATAGGGAGCTCAGTGCTATTTGGTTGTCACTGTTTACAGTTCTCAGTAGACAGAGCTAAGTAATATATGAATATTTATACTGTGTTTGTATATATCTGTATGTATATATGTAAGTGGGTAAGTTTACATCTATATTTATTTCTATATCTATATATATTGAAAACCACAAATTCACCCAAAACCACCTACTTAATTAGCAGGTCCCAGTAAAAAGTGATAGCAGGACCCTTGTTGTAAAAGGAGGAAAAATTGACATTAAAGATTTTAAAATATAAGGCTTTTTTTCCTTCTCCCACAGTATCTCTACTTTTCATGGTATGTTTTACTTACTACTTAATACCATTCTAACTAAAGAAAATTTTAAAATTTAATTACCATGAGTTGTACTGTTACTCTTTATATCGTGCAGTGTCACTTATAAATACAAATACAAGAGCATTTATCTTGTATGTGGAATCACGAAAATTACACAATTCTTGGTTCAAAGCTGTATTTCACTGTGCATATGTTTAGTTCTTACCAGAATAGTGGGATCCTAAACAAAACTACCTCAACTGTTTATTTTTAAAGATTTATTTTTATTTCTCCCCACCCCCTTGTTTGCACTTGCTGTGTCTGTTTAGTTTGTTCTCATCTTCCTTTCAGGAGTCATGGGAACCGAACCCAGGACCTCCCATGTGGGAGGGATGTGCCTCATCACTTGAGTCTTGTCTACTCCCACCTTTGTTGTGTCTCTCATTATGTTTACCCTCATTATGTCTCTTGTTGCATCATCTCATTGCATCAGCTCACCAAGCCAGCCCATCACATCAGCTCACTGTCTTGGATGCCTTCTTTAGGAACCGATCCCAGGACCTCCCATGTGGTAGGTGAGAACTCAGTTGCTTGAGCCACATCTGCTTCTCTCAATGCTTTTCATTTTATTTATTAACATATATATTTTTATTAGATAAGTTGTGAGTTTGCAAAACAATCATGCATGAATGTGCAGAATTCCTATACATCACATCTCGATCAACAACTTACATTGTTGTGGAGTATTTATTATACATTATGAAGGAACATCATCAGATTTTTACTACTATGATCCATAGTGTACATTTGGTATATTTTTTTAATATATCACATTAGCACAAGCTATTACTATTGTACATTTGTTATAGTTCATGAGACAACCCTCACATATTTGCAGTGCTAACCACAGTCCACCTTCCACTACATGGTTCACTGTGTAATATAATCCAGGATGTGCAGGGCTGTTTTTCCTGGAGGGCCTAGGGAAAGTCCACTTCTAAGGCCATTCAAGAGGTTGTTCATTTCTTCTTAATATTCCATCATATGAATATATGACATTTCGTTTATCCATTCTTTGGTTGATGGACACTTGGGTTGTTTCCATCTTTTGGCAATTGCAAATCATGCTGCTATGAACATCGGTGGGAAATTGTTTGCATCACAGTTTTCAGTTCTTCTGGGTATATTCTTAGTAGAGAAATTGCTGGATCATATGGCAGTTGCATATGTAGCTTCCTAAGGAACTGCCTAACTGTCTTCCACAAAGGCTGCACCATTTTACAATCCCACCAACAGTGAAGGCGTGTTCCTATTTCTCCATATCCTCTCCAGTGCTTATTGTTTTCTCTCTCTTTTATTTTATTTTTTTGTTTTTTGTTTTTGGCTTTTATAAGGGATATTTATTTGGAGTGGAAGCTCACAGTCAATGCCTTAAAGAGTCCAAATCAAGGTACAATAAAAGGTACTTTCTTACCCAAAGTTATTTGCCACATGTTGAAGCAAGATGTCCATGGGGGTTGAGCCTTCCTTTTTCCTCTTTTTTTTTTAAATTTAATTTAATTTTTTTTAATTGACTTTGTAATAATATTACATTAAAAATATATATGTGAGGTCCCATTCAACCCCAACCCCCACCCCACCTCCCCCCCCCCCCCCCCAGCAACACTCATTCCCATCATCATGACACATCCATTGGATTTGGTAAGTACATCTTTGGGCACCTCTGCACCTCATAGTCAATGGTCCACATCATGGCCCATACTCTCCTCCATTCCATCCAGTGGGCCCTGTGAGGATTTACAATGTCCGGTGATTGCCTCTGAAGCACCATCCAGGGCAGCTCCATGTCCCAAAGACGCCTCCACCTCTCATCTCTTCCTGCCTTACCCCATACCCATCAGCCACCATGTCCACTTTTCCCAATCCAATGCCACCTCTTCTATGTGGACATTGGATTGGTTGTGTCCATTGCACCTCTATGTCAAGAGGAGGCTCAGATTCCACATGGATGCTGGCTGCAATCCTCCCACTTTCAGTTGTAATCACTCTAGGCTCCATGGTGTGGTAGTTGTCCTTCTTCAACTCCATCTTAGCTGAGTGTGGTAAGTCCAATAAATCAGATTGTAGGTGCTGGAGTCTGTTGAGGCTCAGGACCTGGCTATCACATTGTCAGTCCAGAGATTCAAATCCCCTAAATATATCTTAAACCCCAACATTAACTGCACCTCCAGCACATTAGCATGAAAGTCTTATGAAGGGAGATCCCATCTGAGTCCAGATTCATCACACATAAACACCATTTCCAAAGAGGGGCCATCTGACCTGGTAGTTAACCCCATCGGCCATGACCATAACTCCCATGGGACTCTTTAGCCCTCAAAGAAACCAATATCTGGGGGTTGTATCTGCTTTATCTGTCTCTCTGACTCTGCTCAGTTGTGCATGAGGGCAATCCTTCTGCCAGCCTCCAGACTCTTTTTTAGAAACTCGTAGCCATATAAACTCATTTCTCCTTTCCATTTCCCCCTTACTTTAGGTCAAACAGCATTTTAAAGTCATGTTATTTTATGTAGACAGGGATATTCTGCTGATCCACATTGAACCTTCCATATAAGGTCATTTTCCAGTTGCATCATCAGTTGGTAGTTGATAGTGGTCCCTCGGTGCCAGAGAGGCTCATCCCCGGGTGTCATGTCCCATGCTGGGGGGAAGGCATTGCATTTACATGCTGAGTTTGGCTTCGAGACTGGCCACATTTGAGTAACATGAAGGCTGACAGGAGGAAATTCCCAGGCACAATGTTGCTCTAGGCCTTGTTCTTATTTTAGGCTTATCAGCTCACAAGCATAGTCATTAGCATCAGGGGCTCACTGTTGAACCCTCACTCCCTCCTGGTCCCCACCGCTGTACCTGGGAGACTGTCGCTGCTCCCCTAGGGACCATGACAGAGCACCACTGGCCAGGAACCCAGTACCCCCCCTGCTGTGGTTTTTAATTGTTGCCACTATGAGTATATCCAAACATTACCATGCACCCTGGACATATGTTCTGTACAGCCCCCTGTCAGCCATATATCACCTGTCATTGGTATCCCATACCAGTATCCCTCCATTGCCATTGTTGAAACACTCTGTGATCCAGAACTCCCCGAAATTTGAAGCCCAATATAATGTCATGGTCCCTTACTAGGGAATGGCATATAGCAATGGGTTTAAAGGTTAGATAAAGAACTTGGATAAAGTTAAAGAACTTAGATAAAGAATGTTGACTTGAAAAAATTCCACATCCTATCTTTTTCTTTTTTTTTTTTTCCCCCTAATTATTCAGCTTTTCTTCACAGGAGTCCTAGACCACAGCAATGCATATATATAATATACAGCACTCCCATACATCCACCACAAAACCTTTTCCCTTCCACAGCGATACTCTTACACCCTATTCACATCATATTTACTTAACGTGATGTACAGAGTCTGAGACATTAGCTTCCTAACAAGGTGACATCTGTGCTTACATTATGGTGCATACATTAGGATACACAGTTCTTTACATTCTTAGTTATCCTATGTTTTACATTATGGTTTACATTATCAGTCTGTCATCTCCTATATGTTATGGTGTAATATTACATGTTTTATATCCATCCTTGTGTACTCTCAAGAAACTCCTCTCTTACCCCCCATTTACCTTGGTTCCACACATTTAACGTCCATTTTCCCTTCCACCTTGGTGCCCACAGTGACAGCCAACCTCCGTTTCCTGAGGAGCCACTTCCAGAGATAGATGGAATAGTGTTCAGGGCCTAACTTGCTCAACTGCCCCAATGCCCTGGGAGCCACCCTTTCTCTCGAGGGATACAATTCCCTCTATTTGATGGCATTAGTCCTCCCCAGGATGTGGGTCCACCCCCACTCTCACTACTTGGGTTTCTACCCCATGGTGTCACCCACTCTGGCAGAATGAGCACTTAGACATTCCCCAGGAGCCCGTCCTGCATCAGACCCTCCCCTCCGAGCATTCTAAACAGGTAACCCTCTTTATTATATTTTGATATGATTTTCTCAGCATTTTACTCTCCACCACCACCTGGTAATCCTCTTTCATTCTTCTACATATGGCTATCCAGTTCTCCAGGCACCATTTGTTGAATAGGCCACTCTCTCCCAGTTGAGAGGGTTTGGTGGCTTTATCGAATATTATGTGGCTGTATATGTGAGGTTCTATAACAGAGCTTTCAATTTGATTCCATTGGTCTATGTGTCTCTCCTTATGCCAATACCATGCTGTTTTCACCACCGTAGCTTTGTAGTATGTTTTGAAGTCAGGTAGTGTGATTCCTCCATTTTCGTTTTTCTTTTTCAGTATGTCTTTGGCTATTCGGGGTCTCTTTCCTTTCCAAATAAATTTCATAGTTAGTTTTTCTAGTTCCTTAAAGAAGGCTGCGTTGATTTTTATTGGGATTGCATTGAATGTGTAGATCAGTTTTGGAAGGAAATACATCTTAATAATGTTCAGTCTTCCTATCCATGAACAAGGAATAGTCTTCCATTTATTCAGGTCTTCTTTGATTTCCTTGAACAATCTTGTATATTTCTCAGTGTATAAGTTCTTTACCTCTTTAGTTAAATTTATTCCTAAGTATTTGATTTTTTTATTTACTATTGTGAATGGTATTTGTTTCTTGATTTCCTCCTGATCTTGCTCATTATTGGTGTACAGAAATGCTACTGATTTTTGTGCATTGATCTTATAACCTGCGACTTTACTAAACTCATTTATGATTTCTAGAATCTTCATTGTAGATCTCTCAGGGTTTTCTATGTATAGGATCATGTCATCTGCAAGTAATGAAATTTTGACTTCTTCCTTTCCAATTTGAATGCCTTTTATTTCTGGTTCTTGCCTCAGTGCTCGAGCAAGTACTTCTAAGATAATGTTAAATAGGAGCGGAGACAGTGGGCATCCTTGTCTTGTTCCTGAGTTTAGAGGGAAGGAGTCTAGGATTTCTCATTGTAAACAATATTGGCTTTAGGTTTTTCATATATACTCTTTATCATGTTCAAAAAATTTCCTTGTATTCCAATCTTTTGGAGTGTTTTTATCAAGAAAGGGTGCTGTATTTTGTCAAATGCTTTTTCTGCATCAATAGATATAATCATGTGATTTTTTCCCTTCAATCTGTTTATATGGTGTATTACATTGATTGATTTTCTTATGTTAAACCATCCTTGCATACCTGGGATGAATGCCACTTGGTCGTGGTGTATAATACATTTAATGTGTTGTTGAATACGATTAGCAACTATTTTGTTAAGTATTTTTGCGTCTAGGTTCATTAGAGAAATTGGTCTGTAATTTTCCTTTCTTGTGATGTCTTTGTTTGGCTTTGGTACTAGGGTAATGTTGGCATCATAGAAGGAGTTGGGTAATGTTCTTTCTGTTTCGATGTTTTGGAATAGTTTCAGCAGGATTGGTGTCAGTTCTTTCCGGAATGTTTTGTAGAATTCACCTGTGAAGCCATCTGGCCCTGGGCTCTTCTTAGTTGGGAGATTTTTAATAACTGATTCTGTCTCTCTGCTTGTGATTGGTTTGTTAAGATCATCAATTTCTTCTTTTGTCAATATGGGCTGCTTATGTGTTTCTAGGAATTTGTCCATTTCCTCTAGATTGTCATTTTTGTTGGAATATAGTTTTTCAAAATATCCTCTTATGATAGTCTTTATTTCTGTGGGGTCAGTGGTGATATCGCCTTTCTCATTTCTTATTTTGTGTATTTGCATCTTCTCTCTTTTTTTCTTTGTTAGTGTTGCTAAAGGTTTGTCAATTTTGTTAATCTTCTCAAAAAACCAGCTCTCGGTCTTGTTTATCTGTTCAAGTGCTTTCTTATTTTCTATTTCATTTAGTTCTGCTCTTATCTTTGTTATTTCCTTCCTTCTTCTTCCTGTTGGGTTACTTTGTTGTTGTTTTTCTAATTCCTTCAAATGTGCAGTTAGTTCTTCAATTTTTGCTCTTTCTTCTTTTTTGATATATGAATTTATGGCTATAAACTTCCATCTCAGTACTGCTTTTGCTGCATCCCATAAATTTTGGTATGTTGTGTTATCATTATCATTTGTTTCAAGGTAGTCATTGATTTCTTTTGAGATTTCCTCTTTGACCCACTGTTTTTCTAAGAGTGTGCTGTTTAATTTCCAAATCGTGGTGTGAAATCTGGGCTTCTGTCCCTTGCAAATCTCCAGCTTGACTCCACTGTGGTCAGAGATAATGTTTTGTATGATTTCAATCTTTCTGAATTCGTCCAGCCTTTCTTTGTGGCCTAGCATATGATCTATCTTGGAGAATGATCCATGTGCGCTTGAGAAAAATGTATATCCTGCTGTGTTTGGGTGTAGCGATCTATATATGTCTATTAGATCCAGCTCCTCTAATATACTATTCAGATGTTTTGTTTCTTTGGTGATTCTCTTTTGAGATGTTCTGTCCAGAGTTGATAGTGGTGTATTAAAATCCCCCACTATAATTGTAGATTTATCTATTCTTTCACTTAGTTTTTTCAGTGTTTGCCTGACGTATTTAGAGGCACCCTTGTTAGGGGCATAGATATTTATGATTGTTCGATCTTCTTGACAGATTTTTCCTTTCACTAAAATGTAGTATCCTTCTTTGTCTCTCACAATTGTTTCACATTTAAAGTCTATTTTGTCTGATATTAATATAGCTACTCCTGCCTTTTTTTGGTTATTGTTAGCTTGTATGATTGTTTTCCAGCCATTCACTTTCAATCTCCATGCATCTCTGGGTCTAAGATGTGTCTCTTGTAGACAGCATACGGATGGGTCATATTTCCTTATCCAATGTCCCAGTCTGAATCTTTTGATAGGTGAGTTTAATCCGTTGACATTCAGTGTTATTACTATCAAGGAATTATTTGTGTTAGCCATATTTTGATTGGATTTGTGTTTGTCATATTTTGTTTGTATATTTTTTTTGTCTTTTTTTTGTTGTTGTTGGTCTTATACTCTCCTCCAACTCTGCCTTCCCTGTTTTTTCCTTTTGTCCTGCAGAACTCCCTTTAGAATTTCTTGAAGGGGAGGTTTCTTGTTGGAATACTCTTTCAGTTTCTGTTTGTCTGCGAATATTTTGAACTCTCCATCATGTTTGAATGCTAGTTTAGCTGGATAGAGTATTCTTGGTTGGAAATTTTTTTCCTTTAGTACCTTGACTATATCATACCACTGCCTTCTTGCCTCCATGGTTTCAGAAGAGAAATCAGCACTTAATCTAATTGAGCTTCCCTTGTATGTGATGGTTTTCTTTTCTCTTGCTGCTTTTAGGATTTTCTCTTTGTCTTGAGCATTGGATAATTTGACAAGTATATGTCTTGGGGTGGGCCTATTGGGGTTTATGACTTGTGGAGTGCGCTGTGCTTCTTGGATATGTACATCTGTCTCTTTCAGTAGATTTGGGAAGTTTTCAGCCATTATTTCCTGCAACACTCCTTCTGACCCCTTTCCCTTCTCTTCACCTTCTGGAGTGCCTATAATACATATGTTCGAGCGTTTTGCATTGTCATACAGGTCCCTAAATCCTAATTGGATTTTTCTATCTTCTTACTGACCCCTTCTACTATCTGTTTGATTTCTGATGTACTGTCTTCCACATCACTAATTCTCTGCTCTGTCTCTTCTAGTCTGCTGATATTTGCTGCAAGTGTATTTTTGATTTCTTGAACTGTGGTGTTCATTCCCATCATATCTGTTATGTTTTTGCGTATGTCTGCAATTTCCCCTCCAAGTGATGTCTTCATGTTGTTAACCTCTTTCATTACTGCATCAAATTTGTTGGTGATAAATGTTCTGAGATCTTTCATTGCTTGTGCCAAGTTTTGCTTCCCTTCGTGATTATTGGTTTGTTGATTGGATTCAGCCATGTTTTCCTGATTACTGGTTTGGTTTGTAGATTTTTGTTGCTTTCTGGTCATCTCTTTATTTTGACGGATTTAATCAGTTCCTTAGCTTCTTTGTCTGCTCTTGGAGGTTAATTAGCTATTATTTTTGCATAGGTGTTATATCTTCTCTTTGTCACTTTTTTCTTCTTATTCTAGTTACTTGTTTTTGGTTAAGTTCACTTTAAAGGAAAGTATTAGTGTTGGGGAAAGGCAATTGTGTAAGCAAGGGAAAAGTGTAAAGTAGTATTGGTGATATATGTTAACAAAGCAAGAATATGAGATCTGGGAGGATGGAGGTTAGATTCATGTAAATTGTGTAGAGTTATAGCAGTAGGTAGAGTACCTATTATGAGGTAGATGATTGAATATGGGAGGAATATGGTATGAGCTAAAAAGCTATTGATTTCGTGAGAGAGGGAAAGAGAAAAGAAAGGTAATAGTTTCAAGAGTGGATAACAGACAGAAAACAAAACATAGGTATTAGAAATTAAGACTTAGACCCTTCGTGGATTGAAGAAAGGGAGGTGGGAGGTGGAATATAGGAGAGCCAGTAGATGGTGGCAGATATCAAGATGTAGGGGAAAGAGGATAGTGTAGGTAGCCTAAATCAGTTCACACAGAAATGAGGCAGTGAAGGATGAGAAAACCCAGCGAATGTGAGGTGTTTCCTGCCGCACCTATTGTATAATTGAGTTAAAATAAACTAAGTAGAATATGAGGGACAAGAGGGAGAGAGACAACAGAAAAAAAGGGGAAAAAAAGAGGGGGAGGAAGGGACGAGAGGAAGAAAGGAAAAGAGGGTGGGCAAGGGGTGGGGAACAGGTAGGGGAAAAAAAAAAAAAAACAGATATACACGAACCAGAATTAAAACACCCACTACACAGCACCTACCACAGAAAAAAAAACCTTAAATAACTGAGTAAAAAAAAGACTTTGGGGGATACGCTGTGAGAGAAGACTAGGGGATAATGCGGTGTTAGCAATCAGGAAATTGAAAAAAGTAAAGAATAAGTCAAAATGAAAATAAAAACAAAACAAAATGAAACGATAAAGAAAAAATGCCAACGTTGAAGGCTAGGGCATTTAAGGACCTCAGATGGACCTCAGTGCGTGGTGGATTCAGGGATGGAAAGTCTGAGATATTGAGGACTCAAGAGGTGTGAGTCTCTGTAGTGTGGGCCACCAGAATTTAGGGAATTCAGACCTGGCAGCCTCCAATCTGGTCAACAGGAAGCCTGGGAGCCCCACAGTGTAACACAGCCCTCAGGGATCCCCACAGCTGGGTGCCAACCCTATGGGGGAAGTCAGATCCACAAACTCTATATTGTGACTGAACCCTGCAATTCACTTTGCTGGGCTCATTAGTATGTTATCCTTCACTTCAGCTTTTGGACAGCTCCCGTCCTGTGATTCCAAACCACTGCCACTAGAGGGCGCCTCTACACCGCAGCCACTTTGCTAGTACAGATCCGAAGCCCGGCCAGTGACGCGGAAAACAGATTCCAATACCAGAATTCTCAAGCTTCGCAGAATATTCCCTAATCGGCTTCCATACGTGTCCCCCCCCCCCCTTGCCGCAGCCTAGAACAATTTTCCAATTACTTGTCTTTATTGCCTACAGCCTATTTGGGTTGGAGAACGGTTGCCGGGCTTTTGGGGGCGGGGCTTCAGGCAGAAGTGTTATTGTTTATATTCGCACTCAAAAGTTTCCCCCGCTTCACAACAAAACACCGTCTATCTTCCGAAATCGATCCACAAAGGCGATCTGTCACATCAACCTGTCAACAGCTCACCCAGAGCTCCCGAACTCCTTAGCCCTTCAGAGCCATCCAAAAGCGGAACCCCAGGACAGGACCGCGGTTCCCCCCACCCCCAACAGGGAGGAGCCCGTGTGCAGGTCTCACCTGCAGGCAATAGAACCCAAATTATATCTACTAGACCAATCCTCTCCGTTACCTTTCCACCCAATTGATGTCCTGACACTTCTGCCCTGCAAAAATCCTGAAAAAGCCTCGCCTTGGAGAACCTGCCGCCGCGCCCAGCCGTCTCTTCCTGGGACAGACCACAAAGGCAAGTTCACTCAGCGACCATCTTGTCTCCTCTCTCTCTCTCTTTTAGTAATGGCCATTCTACGAGGTATGGGATTGTATCTCATTGTAGTTTTGATTTTTATTTCCCTAATAGCTAGTGATATGGAACATTTTTTTCATGTGCTTTTTTGCATTTGTATTTCCTCTTTCAAGTAATGGCCATTTAAGTCTTTTGTTCATTTTTAAATTGGATTCCTTGCTGTTTTATTTTTGAGTTGTAGTATCTTTTTATATAGCATTGAAATGAAACCCTTAATGGATATTTGGTTTCCAAATATTTTCTCCCATTGAGTGGGCTGCCTTTTCACCTTCTTAACAAAATCTTTGGAAACACAAATTGTTTTACATTTTGATATGTACACATTCAAACACTTCCCCCTCTGCTTAATCAGGAAGGGCTAGAAGGAAAGGAGCTATTAGTTGCCCTATCTTTCCCTTCCCTTTTTAAAAAAAGATTTATTCCTCTCCCCTTCCCCCCCCAACCCCCTTGTTGTCTGCTCTTTGTGTCCATTTGCTGTGTGTTCTTCTGTCACTGCTTCTATCCTTATTAGCAGCACCAGGAATCTGTGTTTCTTTTTTTGTTGCATCATCTTGCTGTGTCAGCTCTCTGTGTGTGCGACACCATTCCTGGTCAGGCTGCAATTTCTTTTGTACTGGGTGGCTCTCCTTATGGCGCATGCTCCTTGCACATGGGCCTCCCCTATGCTGGGGACACCCCTGTGTGACAGGGCACTCCTTGGGTGCATCAGCGCTGCACATGGGCCAGCTCCACACAGGTCAAGGAGGCCCAGGGTTTGAACTGCAGACCTCCCTTGTGGTAGGCAGATGCCCTATCCATTGGGCCAAGTCCGCTTCCTCCCTTTCCTTTTGTCATTTTCACTGTAAGAGGTTGCTTACAGGAGGAAGAAAGGATTTGATAGGAATCCTTGGTGGTTTTGTATTTCTTTGAAGGCCATTTTCTACCTTCTGCTTTGGAAGTAGCTCTAGTTTGAAAGAAAAGCATGGCCTTTCAGAGCAGAGACTTGCTGAACCTCCACCCATCATAGACTCATTGTAATTTTGTGCTCATGGGATGTTGTGAATGTGACATGCTAATGGGGTGGCAAAGAATAATGGCAGACTTGCATAATGTGTGTATCTCTTTGGCTCCACTACACCGTTGTACTTCACAGACAAAACACAGTGCCTGCCCTATGGAATTTGGACACATGAATAGAAAACCCTGACTGATAAACATTTGCAGTTAAGTTGTTATCACATCAAACTATTGTTGTTGAGTTAGGATGTTGAATCTAAGCCCCCTGTATCCACAAAACAATCACCTGAAAAATATACAGAGAAAGAATGGAGAAGGGACTAAAAATGGTTCACTTCATAAATCAGTATGAAATAGGCAATAATGAAAGAATTGAGGTATCAAAAAGAATGAAGACTTGCAAAGCCAAGTGGTACAGCTATATTATATTTCAGAGAAGTTTTTAAGAATTATATAGGAATTACCATTTTCTCCCATGAAGTGTCAGTGCCATGTGCACATCCCAGACACCACCACCATGCTGAGTTAAGAGGGAGGCAGAGCACAGATTGTTGACTTGGAGAAGAAAGGGTAGAAGACTTTCTTTCTTCATGCACAGCTTCACTCTCTACTTGTAAAGACAGGAAAAAGGAGGTCTTCCAGTGAGTTTTCTGGCTTGTGGAAGGGAGACAGCTACAACAGAGAACCTGGGCAAAACTGAAAGTAAGAAATGAAAATAGGATGAAAGCAATCTTTCCCTCAGCATTATAGATGCCAATAATGTACCTTATTATGCTTAAACAACAGAACATTTTCAGAGAGAACCACGCTATCACTTGAGTTGTGGATCACATTGAGTCAGATCGTGTAGAGTTATAGAAAAAGAATTGGATATTTCCAGTGTAGATATTCTGAGCTCTCTCAAAGCCAGATATCACTAAGGTTTTCAAACTAGAAATGTAGAAACCACTGAGTCATTCTAGGTTATAATTTTTGATAAGGAACTAGGAAGAGCTAGAACCCACATAAACCCAAAGTTCTGTGGGGTCCTCCATAATTTTGTGGCAAGTGTAGAGGGTTTCTGAGACCAGAAAGTGAGGAGAAACCCCTGAGGATGACCACAGCCTGGATTGGCCCATTGCTTGGATGACCTCACAAGGAGCCATTGTGTGGGACCTGCCACCCCTATATAAGGCCCTGCAGCTTTGGGGCTCATGGTCTGCTTACCCAGGAAGCAGTTTTTGGTGACCTGTGGACTAGGACTGCTCTTTGCTGGTTTATTTCTCATTTGTGGATTCATTTATTTTGTTTCTTATTTTTTCTTTGTCTTAATACTTTTTTCCAGATTTTGTTTTCTTTATTCTTTCCTTTTTTAAAAAATTGTTTTGCTGTTTTCTTTTGCCTATTTGTTGTTTTATCTTTTCCTTTGTCTCTTACTCCTGTTTATTTTTTTATTTTCGTTTTTTTTTATTTTCATTTTTTTCTAGCATTTGATTTTTTTTATTAGATAAGTTATTCAGTCTTTCCTGTTGGAAAGTCTGCCTAGAGTGACCGGGTCTCCAGCCCGGCATAAACTCCAGCATGCTGTGGCCTCTTGCAGCCTTGAGGGCTAAGGAGGAAACCCACCTCAAGAACTACCAGTTCCTTAGAAGAATAGGCAAGGGTGCCTTTTCTGTGATTTTTTTTTAGCACAGCACATCCTCACTGGCCATGAGGTAGCCATGAAAATCATACGCAAGAAAGATGATGACCCCAGCAGCCTCTGCAAGTGCTCCAGAAAGGTGAACATAATGAAGAGCTTGAGCCATCCCAACGTCATCCGACTCTTTGAAATCATTGACAGCACCAAGGAGCTCTACCTCATCATGCAGTACGCCCATGGAGGTGATCTCTTTCACTACCTGGTGGCCCATGGCCCTCTATTAGAAGAGGGAGCCCAAGCAGAATTTCGCCAAGTCTTATCTGCTGTCCAGTACTGTCACCAGAAGTTTATTTTGCACAGAGACTTGAAAGCAGACAACCTCCTTTTGGATGCTGCTGGGAATGTGAAAGTTGCCAATTTCAGCTTGAGTAACACATTTGACATCAGCCAGAAGCCAAAAACCCTGTGTGACACTCCCTGTTATACTGCCCCCAAAATACTTAAGAGGCACACATACAATGGGCCAGCCGTGGACATCTGGAGCCTGGGGGTGAGTCTGTACACCATGGTTAGAGGGAAGGTCCCATTTGTTGCACAGAGCTTCAAGCACCTGTGGGAGCAGGTGCTCAGTGGGGAGCTCCGCATCCCAGACCACCTGTCTGTGGACTGTAAGAATCTCCTCCAAAAGTGTCTGACAGTAGATCCCTGTAAGAGGTCAAGCCTTCCAGACATAATGACTGACCCGTGGGTCAATACGGGCTATGAGCACATAAAGTTGAAGCCGTATGTGGAGCCCCTCCCAGCTTGCCAGGACCCCCACTGGATAGCAGTGATGGTTACCATGGGCTACAAAGAGGAGGAGATACAGTCATCCTTGAGAGATGGTAGACATAATGAAATTATTGCCATCTGTCTCTTGCTGGGCCACAGCAGATGGGAGCAGGAGACCTCTACCAGTGCCCCGCAGACCCAGCCCCCTGCCAGGCCAGGAGTGGGATAAGCTCACCTCTGTGCCCTCCCACCAGAGCCTGCCCCCTGCCCCAGTCCACTCTGCAGCTCTCCTCTCCTACAGAGGACCATCCTCAGCCAGGCCTTCATGGATGAGGGCTGGGAGAGCCAGCCCACACCAGAGACAGGAGCCTCCAAGATGTCGGCTTAACCCACAGGGCCCCTGGCCCTGCCTCATGTGCACCAGCAGCCCCGGATGGCCTGGGTGAAGCCCAGCCAGGCTGCCAGGCCCTGCCCCCAGGAGCATCAATTAGGAGGGTCCCCTGCTTGGCCCTGTGGTTACCACCTCCTCCCACATCATCAGCAGTAGGAAGGAGGCTCTGAAGGAAGCACTTCTGCCTGCTGTTGGCATGGGTGAAGCCATCCCTGGGGGAATACCCCAAGTCAGGGGTGAGCAGCAGAACTTGCCCTGCAGGGGGAGGCCCACCTCCCCTCTCACCAACAGCCAGGGCCAGCCGAGCACCTGGAGGCAATTCTGGACTTTTCTGAAGCATCACCTGTGCCTAAGGTGCACCTGCAAGGAGCAGCACCAGGGGAGGAATGACCAAGTGGGCCCTCAGGGGGCCCTGCCACAGTCACGGGACCCAGAGTGGAGGATGAAGGTCACAAGCTCCCTGGAGCCACACGAGATAATGGAGGAGATCTACTTATATGTAGAATTTCTGGAATTATTTCTACCTTAGGTCCCTTTGCAGAAGTTGGATGAAGTTTTCATATGGTTAATAGGATATTCATTCTGAAAGAAACAACTTAATTGTAAAAGCGTTGCTTAAACTGAAATATTCAAATGGCTAAGTGCAAAAAATCATTATTAAACAAAAACGGAATTGATAATTAGAAGCCACCTCAATCTGCATATTACAGTGGTAATAGGGAAAAAATAATTTTAATTCCATTGGAAATCTTTTTTCATAAAATAATGAGAAAAGCAGTTTTCTGTTAAAATACCTGCTAATGTAATCATGACAATTATATGTTCTAAAAAATTTGCTTTGGGATAGTTTCCAAAATCATTTTAATAACTTATGTATGTTGGGTATATACAATGTGTTTTGTTGTTAAGGAAAAAGATAATTTTGTCCAAAAATAAAACTGGTTTATCTTAAGAAACTGAAATTAGGCAAAAAATTAGGACAAGCTACAAAGTCCTGTCTAAATGGTGTTTAGTTAAGTAAAAGAAAAAACTGTACCCTCTGTTGTAACTGATAAGGTATGTTTTCTCATGTTACTGAAATACTGAAAACCCTTCATCCCTCATTTTGCTCAGATATTAAAACTATTATATGTTAATTAGAAAAAGTTGTGCATAGAAATAAAAACCTTCCCCAAGCAGAGTGCTTTTAAAACAAGAACACAATCTCAAGCTTGCCCTGTAAATTGGATGTAGCCTGTACCAATATTGCCTCTGGGTGGGGTTTGTGGCAAAGGCAACTTTCTAAGCAAATACCACTTGAGTTTTAGTCACTATTGCAAGAAAACAGTGCAAGACAAAAACAATGAACCATTGTGAACTACTCTCTGTGGAGAAGAGAAATTTGTGGAAGAACATCTGGAATGATAGCCAGCAGTGACAGGTAACTGTCTGTCATGTCCCTGCTCCTCCTCTAACATCTCTCTTGGAACTGTTAAGGCAAATGCCCTCATAAACATCCAGAGCCATACCATTGAAACCCAAAAAGCAGCAGAGTGGCTCCACCATAAAAGCAAATATCATGTATACCAGACCTTGTAGTGCCTAGGCCAGCAGTTCCAACTGCCTGTCAGTCTCCAGCAGCTCATGAACATCACCCATGAGTGCCCACCATGCTCACTCCAATGCCTGTGACAATTACCTCACTGAATGAGACATACTGGCCAAGCACAGACTCCAGTAGCAAGATGGCAAGTGGATTACATCATTCCCCTCCCTCTCTCAGAAGGGACAAGGTATGCTTTCAGTGCTGGAAACACAGCAATGGGACTCTTGTCACCTTATAACTGAATCCTTACAACAATGGACTAAGTCTAAATTACTAGTTAAAGTGCTAGCTGCCCCAAGCCAAAAGGGTGACATAAAAAAGTAATTTGTCATTGCCTCTCCTTCAAACTATATAAAGTGAGGAAAATGTAGTCATTTTGATCACTGTACTCATCTATGCAGCTCTGCTGGTTGGAAATCTTAAATCCATGAAAAAATCACTCAAAAACGCTGTTATGAAATCACATTTAATAATCTAGTCTTTTATTCCAGCTAAAATTCTATGTGTATAAGCCCATCAAATCATGTAATTTCACTAGCAACCATTAATGCCATTAGTGTTCAATGCTGAATGTGTAATATTATTATTCCTTCTCCTCAGACTCCTGGAGGTGATAACCTCACAGCCCACCCTAAATTTCATGGTTAATTCCTACCTTTACCATAATTATAACTCTCATTCTCCTTCCATCAGTGGGTCCGCATATCTTCCATGCAATAACTCAGTTTATCCAGACAGCCGTCCAAGATGTCACCCATGATCATCATCTTGTCCAATTTATACACTGAATCATACAGCCAACAACTCAGGAATACATAAATGGCATCTTTCCACTGCATGAACAATGATATCAACCCCTGCAGGACCTGAAACCACAGCCCACCATACAGGATGGAAGAGAACCTCTTTTCTCCACCCCTTGATAGCAGAAAGTAGGCAGATCAAGCTGATACCCCAAGTCCCCTAAACCTCCCATCCCGTGCAGTACCATATACCCCAATACCAAGGTCCCCCTATATATGTATATATAAACAGAGTTAGGAATGTTAGAGGTTTGAAATAATTAACAAACTGTAGCTCAATTTCCCCTGATATGCATTGGGAAAAAGGCTAACCTATCCCGCATAAGCCTGTGTGTCTAAGGGCATGGAATGTCCCCACAGGTTAAACAAAGAAACCACATGGAGACAGAAGTAAAGGGAAATGGAAACCTTCCCTACCTGCATATCAGAGGGAGATCAAGAAACCCTTTAGCCCTGTAGATCAAAGAAATATCTGCTCCTGCAGCATTCCAAGAAACCATAGCTCCCTAATCCACTATCTTCTAGTCATTATCAGGGAAAATTTTCACTTCTAGGGCTTCCTATTTGTCCTTGAACCTCACTCGGACCCTCAACCCCCTCCTACCAACTGTCATTTCCCCACCTAGGAAAGTTCTGTATAAATTCAAATCTCCCCTTCCAAGAGTGGGCTAAATTCTCTCTTCAGAACCCCACCATGCTGGTGGGGGGGCTGAAGTCTTCTTCAGACCCCCTCCTTTGGGAGAGCTTCTTTGCCTATGGTCATATCAGTCTCTGTGTCCCAGTCCGTGCCATTTTTCTCCAACACAATTACAATGGTTTTACTGGCAGCCACAGAGAAGGAAAGCTTCCCTCCCATGCAGGCTTGGTACACAGCCAATGCATTGCTATCTCTGAAGAGAGTCACAGTCAAGGATTCAGGCCCCCTTGCCAGGTCTGCTCTTGTGCATTTATGAACTCCTAGGGGAGGTTTCTCCACTTGGAGACCTCCCTCCTGACTGCTCAAAGCCAAGGCCTTCCTCAGGTACCACAGCTAGAATCCCTTCCCATCTCCCATCCCCAGACTCTGCGTCTTCATCCATTTGACTCTCTCCTGAGGCACATTCCACAGGGAAATGAACAGGAGGGAGCAGCCATCTTTCCTCCCTGTGTGCTCTTACTTGTACTATCACAATAAGGGATTGGAGGCTTCACTGTCTACTTCCACTTTGACTTTGACTTTTTAAAATCTACTTTTGTCAACTGGCATTTCACATCAATCTGGTTTAGCTGTGCTCAGGGATCTCTCAGTTCAGCTCTCTCAGCTCTTGGTACCCTTAAGAGCACAAATTTCTTTCAGTTAAAAACATTCTTACAAAACAACTATCACTTTAATTCACCTCATCTGTGGAAACTATCTAAAGTAATATTTCACTTGGTGTTTTGTCCTCCTAAAATCTTAAGTTTATTAAACACAGTAGTTCTGTTGTATGTCTAATAAGTATATACCACTCTGCTCAGATATATTTCCCCAAAGCATTATCTACTCATTTTTAAAGAAAAATATACATTATAGAACTTCACATCTTAAATTCAACCATTTCCATGGATTTTATGGAAACATTTCAAGGTGTAATTTATTTTTTTAAATTTAGCTCTCATTTTCCAAATATAATCTATGTTAAATCATTTGAATTTATGTGGTGTGGATTTAAGAAATAAAATAAGAGACCACTGCAAAAGAATAAAGGGCACAATTACAAACACCCTGAGACACATGCCCTTAATACAGAGATCATGTGTGATAATACAATAAAAATAAACACTTTCAATGAATGGTGTTTTGACAGATAATCATATTGGATAAACTAAAATTTGACTCTTATTTCTAACCACAAAAAGATGCAAATTAAAGGAAAAGATATGTAAATCAAAATTGTAATTATTTTTAGAGAATATCAAAGGACACTGTCTTCGTGATACAGGGTAGGTAAGGAATTCTTAAGAAATAAAACACAAACCACAACAAAATATTGATACATTTAATTATATTATAGTTGATAATTTCTCTTCCTCAAAGAATAAAGACAAGCACAAAATTCTATGTAATGGCCTCAAAGAAGTGAGGAGCTGGAACCCAGCTAGCAGTGAAGCAGCTAAATATCTCATGCCAATGGCGACTGTGGAAGCCAGCAACAGCCTCAGGAAAGGGCAAAATGTCGAAACTTTAGTCACCTGTCAAAAAGTTGGAAAAAGGGGTAAAGCACAACTCTTTGAAGAAATTATGGCTGGTGATCCACGGTGGAGTCTACGATGTCTCTGGTTTCCTTGCTGAGCATCCTGGTGGAGAGGAAGTTCTGTTAGAACAAGATGGTACAAATGCAAGTGAGAGCTTTGAAGATATAGGCCACTCCTTTGATGCCACGGAAATGCTGAAGCAGCATTATATTGGTTATTTCCATCCGAATGACATTAAAACTGAAAATGATAGCAAGCATCTTTCAAAACATAATACATGCAAAAGTTGCTGGTCAAATTGGGTTTTCCCCATCGTAGGTGCTATTCTCTTAGGTTGCCTGTTTCTTTACTGTACATCCCAAAGCAGATCGTCCAGAGGAGACCAGGTTGAAGTCTGGAAAACACATCCACTTAGGAATGAAAACTAGAGATTTGCTTTGGGGTTGCAGCATTGCCCTCTCCTTGAATCCTTCCAGTTGTATGTACCCCTTCTAGCCAAGATGGCTGCTCAGCCATGCACCTCGGACATGGGTGCAGATTCCATCATCTATCAGAGTCTCACTCCCAAAGTATCTCTTTACTGTTCTGTGTCCTTGCCAGTGTTTATTCCCTTCACTGGTTTTTCACAAGTACCTTTACATTTCAAATGTTCTGTTTATAATTACAATTCTTATGTTCTAGTTAGATTGTCCTTCAGTTAAAATGCCTCCTTTCTAATACTTTGAATTGAAAAGTAAATTAGACATTCTTAACCGGGTAGCATACTCTGGTTTTGAAGGTTTTCTTTCCCATTTTCCCTTTAAGTATTTTAAATTCTGAATTCAATTATTTGACCTACTTATCTAAGGGATTTAAATGATGAAGTTAAGGTGTATACCTGCTGCTTAAAACACAAGTGCCAACCAATATTGTTGTCTATATTTGTTAAAACCAGAAAGAACTATGAGTTCACCTTCTATTTTGTGTTTCTTTCCTAGCTGCCATAGCAAGTATCTCTTCTCGCTCCCAAATCCAGCCCCTTTTCTTCCCAAGTGGTGTCGGATAAAATTATCCTTCCCTTTTATTTCTTGGCTCTGGGGAGACATAGGGATAAAGAGGGCATGAATTGGGATGACAGGGTCTAGGAAATATATTGGAAAACACTATTTAGGGGTAGCAGTTAAGAAAAACACTCAAGACTAGTCTTGGGTTTGGCAGGAGTTTCTAGCCATCAGTTCTTTCCTCCTAGTCATCTTAAATATAATGCACATTTTTTTTTTTTTGAAACACCATGTCTTTAATGACAAACACATGCCTTGGAGTGCTAAAGAAAACTCATTGGGGTGAGGGAGTGGGGGTATATGAAACCTCTTATATTTTTTAATGTAACGTCTTTTGTGATCTATGTATTTTCAAAAAAACAATGATGGGGTAGAGGGTGGGGAGTGGGGTATATGGGAACCTCTTATGTTTTTTTTTTTCTTTTTTTTTTTATTGACTTTGTAATAATATTACATTAAAAATATATATGTGAGGTCCCATTCAACCCCACCCCCCCACTCCCCCTCTCCCCCCCCAACAACACTCGTTCCCATCATCATGACACATCCATTGGATTTGGTAGGTACATCTTTGGGCATCTCTGCACCTCATAGACAATGGTCCACATCATGGCCCATACTCTCCTCCATTCCATCCAGTGGGCCCTGTGAGGATTTACAATGTCCGGTGATTGCCTCTAAAGCACCATCCAGGGCAGCTCCATGTCCAAAAGACGCCTCCACCTCTCATCTCTTCCTGCCTTTCCCCATGCCCATCGTCCACCATGTCCACTTTTCCCAATCCAATGCCACCTCTTCTATGTGGACATTGGATTGGTTGTGTCCATTGTACCTCTAAGTCAAGAGGAGGCTCAGATTCCACATGGATGCTGGATGCAATCCTCCCATTTTCAGTTGTAATCACTCTAGGCTCCATGGTGTGGTGGTTGTCCTTCTTCAACTCCATCTTAGCTGAGTGTGGTAAGTCCAATAAATCAGATTGTAGGTGCTGGAGTCTGTTGAGGCTCAGGACCTGGCTATCACATTGTCAGTCCAGAGATTCAAATCCCCTAAATATATCTTAAACCCCAACGTTAACTGCACCTCCAGCACATTAGCATGAAAGTCTTATGAAGGGAGATCCCATCTGAGTCCAGATTCATCACACATAAACACCATTTCCAAAGAGGGGCCATCTGCCCTGGTAGTTAACCGCATTGGCCATGACCATAACTCTCATGGGTCTCTTTAGCCTTCAAAGGAACCAATATCTGGGGGTTGTATCTGCTTTATCTGTCTCTCTGACTCTGCTCAGTTGTGCATGAGGGCAATCCTTCTGCCAGCCTCCAGACTCTTTTTTAGAAACTCGTAGCCATATAAACTCATTTCTCCTTTCCATTTCCCCCTTACTTTAGGTCAAACAGCATTTTAAAGTCATGTTATTTTATGTAGACATGGATATTCTGCTGATCCACATTGAACCATCCGTATAAGGTCCTTTTCCAGTTGCATCATCAGTTGGTATTTGATAGTGGTCCCTCGTTGCTAGGGAGGCTCATCCCCGGGTGTCATGTCCCACGCTGGGGGGAAGGCATTGCATTTACATGCTGAGTTTGGCTTCGAGACTGGCCACATTTGAGTAACATGAAGGCTGACAGGAGGAAATTCCCAGGCACAGTGTTGCTCTAGGCCTTGTTCTTATTTTAGGTTTATCAGCTCACAAGCATAGTCATTAGCATCAGGGGCTCACTGTTGAACCCTCACTCCCTCCCGGTCCCCGCCACTGTACCTGGGAGACTGTCGCTGCTCCCCTAGGGACCACGACAGAGCACCACTGGCCAGGAACCCAGTACCCCCCCTGCTGTGGTTTTTAATTGTTGCCACTATGAGTATATCCAATCATTACCATGCACCCTGGACATATGTTCTTTACAGCTCCCTGTCAGCCATATATCACCTGTCATTGGTATCCCATACCAGTATCCCTCCATTGCCATTGTTGAAACACTCTGTGATCCAGAACTCCCCGAAATTTGAAGCCCAATATAATGTCATGGTCCCTTACTAGGGAATGGCATATAGCGATGGGTTTATTTTATTTTATTTTTTTTTACAATAGAATCATATTTATTTATTTATTTATTTATTTTTAAATTTTTTTTATTTTTTATTGACTTTGTAATAATATTACATTAAAAATATATATGTGAGGTCCCATTCAACCCCCCCCACCCCCCCCTCCCCCCTCCCCCCCCCAATAACACTCGTTCCCATCATCATGACACATCCATTGGATTTGGTAAGTACATCTTTGGGCACCTCTGCACCTCATATACATTGGTTCACATCATGGCCCATACTCTCCTCTATTCCATCATGTAGGCCCTGTGAGGATTTACAATGTCCGGTGATTACCTCTAAAGCACCATCCAGGGCAGCTCCATGTCCCGAAGACGCCGCCACCTCTCATCTCTTCCTGCCTTTCCCCATACCCTTCGTCCACTATGTCCACTTTTCCCATTCCAATGCCACCTCTTCTATGTGGACATTGGATTGGTTGTGTCCATTGCACCTCTATGTCAAGAGGAGGGTCAGATTCCACCTGGATGCTGGATGCAATCCTCCCATTTTCAGTTGTAATCACTCTAGGCTCCATGGTGTGGTGGTTGTCCTTCTTCACCTCCATCTTAGCTGAGTGTGGTAAGTCCAATAAATCAGATTGTAGGTGCTGGAGTCTGTTGAGGCTCAGGATCTGGCTATCACATTGTCAGTCCAGAGATTCAAATCCCCTAAATATATCTTAAACCCCAACATTAACTGCACCTCCAGCACATTAGCATGAAAGTCTTATGAAGGGAGATCCCATCTGAGTCCAGATTCATCACACATAAACACCATTTCCAAAGAGGGGCCATCTGCCCTGGTAGTTAACCCCATCGGCCATGACCATAACTCCCATGGGTCTCTTTAGCCCTCAAAGGAACTAATATCTGGGGGTTGTATCTGCTTTATCTGTCTCTCTGACTCTGCTCAGTTGTGCATGAGGGCAAACCTTCTGCCAGCCTCCAGACTCTTTTTTAGAAACTCGTAGCCATATAAACTCATTTCTCCTTTCCGTTTCCCCCTTACTTTAGGTCAAACAGCATTTTAAAGTCATGGTATTTTATGTAGACATGGATATTCTGCTGATCCGCATTGAACCTTCCGTATAAGGTCATTTTCCAGTTGCATCATCAGTTGGTAGTTGATAGTGGTCCCTCGTTGCCAGGGAGGCTCATCCCCGGGTGTCATGTCCCACGCTGGGGGGAAGGCATTGCATTTACATGCTGAGTTTGGCTTCGAGACTGGCCACATTTGAGTAACATGAAGGCTGACAGAAGGAAATTCCCAGGCACAAAGTTGCTCTAGGCCTTGTTATTATTTTGGGTTTATCAGCTCACAGGCATAGTCATTAGTATCAGGGGCTCACTGTTGAACCCTCACTCCCTCCCGGTCCCCACCACTGTACCTGGGAGACTGTCGCTGCTCCCCTAGGGACCACAACAGAGCACCACTGGCCAGGAACCCAGTACCCCCCCTGCTGTGGTTTTTAATTGTTGCCACTATGAGTATATCCAATCATTACCATGCACCCTGGACATATGTTCTTTACAGCTCCCTGTCAGCCATATATCACCTGTCATTGGTATCCCATACCAGTATCCCTCCATTGCCATTGTTGAAACACTCTGTGATCCAGAACTCCCCGAAATTTGAAGCCCAATATAATGTCATGGTCCCTTACTAGGGAATGGCATATAGCGATGGGTTTAAAGGATAGATAAAGAACTTGGATAAAGTTATATAAAGAACTTAGATAAAGAATGTTGACTTGAGAAAATTCCACATCCTATCCTTTTTTTTTTCCCCCCTGATTATTCAGCATTTCTTCACATGAGTCCTAGACCACAGCAATGCATATATATAATATACAGCACTCCCATACATCCACCACAAAACCTTTTTCCTTCCACAGCGATACTCTTATACCCTATTCACATCATATTTACTTAAGGTGATGTACAGAGTCTGAGATATTAGCTTTCTAACAAGGTAATATCTGTGCTTACATTATGGTGCATACTTTAGGATACACAGTTCTTTACATTTTTAGTTATCCTATGTTTTACATTATGGTTTACATTATCAGTCTGTCATCTCCTATATGTTATGGTAAAATATTACATGTTTTATATCCATCCTTGTGTACTCTCAAGAAACTCCTCTCTTGCCCCCCATTTACTTTGGTTCCACACATTTAACGTCCATTTTCCCTTCCACCTTGGTGCCCACCGTGACAGCCAACCTCCGTTTCCTGAGGAACCACTTCCAGAGATAGATGGAATAGTGTTCAGGGCCTAACTTGCTCAACTGCCCCAATGCCCTGGGAGCCACCCTTTCTCTCGAGGGATACAGTTCCCTCTATTTGATGGCATTAGTCCTCCCCAGGATGTGGGTCCACCCCCACTCTCACTACTTGGGATTCTACCCCATGGTGTCACCCACTCTGGCAGAATGAGCATTTAGACATTCCCCAGGAGCCCGTCCTGCATCAGACCCTCCCCTCCGAGCATTCTAAACAGGTAACCCTCTTTATTATATTTTGATATGATTTTCTTGGCATTTTACTCTCCACCACCTCCTGACCCTCTCCTGTGTTCGTATGCTACCCCTCCCTCCCCCCACTTTTGGGCAACGTTACCCAACCGTCCCTCCCCAGCCACCATCAAACCCGTAAAGCCCCAACCAAAGGCAACCCCTTGCCCCCATTTTATCTCTTCTTTGTGTTCATACTTACCACCATCTCATCTTAAATTCCACCCCTGCAGACATCGGCTCATATCCTTCCTCCACCCTCCGATTTCCTGTAAGCCTATCGTTCAGTCTCTTGCTATCTAGGGCAGCTTGTTTATTTCATATCATTGAGGTCATGTAGTATTTGTCCTTCAATGTCTGGGTTGCTTCACTCAACATAAGGTTCTCAAGATTCATCCATGTTATCACATGTGTTTGTAGTGTGTTTGTTCTTACAGCCGAGTAGTATTCCATTGTGTGTATATACCACATTTTATTGATCCACTCATCTGTTGATGGGCATTTGGGTTGATTCCAACTTTTGGCAATAGTGAACA
Organism: Dasypus novemcinctus; assembly: GCF_030445035.2. NCBI lineage: Eukaryota > Metazoa > Chordata > Mammalia > Cingulata > Dasypodidae > Dasypus > Dasypus novemcinctus. The sequence continues at coordinate 1,757,911 of NC_080700.1, forward strand.
ATGCTGCTATGAACATTGGTGTACATATATCGGTTTGTGTCCTTGTTTTCAGTTCTGCTGGGTATATACCCAGCAGTGATATTGCTGGGTCATATGGCAAGTCTATGGCTAGTTTTTTGAGAAACCGCCATACTGTCCTCCAGAATGGTTGGATCCTTCTGCATTCCCACCAGCAGTGGATGAGTGTTCCCCTTCCTTCACATCCTCTCCAGCACTTGTATTCTTCTGTTTTTTTCATAGCTGCCAATCTTATGGGTGTAAGATGGTATCTCATTGTAGTTTTGATTTGCATTTCCCTGATAGCTAGAGATTTGGAACATTTTTTCATGTGCTTTCTTGCCATTTGTATTTCTTCTTCGGAGAAGTGTCTGTTTAAGTCTTTTTCCCATTTTTTAAATGGGTTGTTTATCTTTTTATTTTCAAGATGTAGGAGTTCTTTATATATGCAAGTTATAAGTTTCTTATCAGATATATGATTGCCAAATATTTTCTCCCACTGTGTGGGCTCCCTTTTTACTTTCTTGACAAACTCCTTTGAGGTGCAGAAGGCTTTAATTTTGAGGAAGTCCCATTTATCTATTAGTTCTTTTGCTGCTCGTGCTTTTGGTGAGATATTCATAAATCCATTTCCTATTACAAGGTCCTGTAGATGTTTGCCTACACTGCTTTCTAAGGTTTTTATGGTCTTGGCTCTTATATTTAGGTCTTTGATCCATCTTGAGTTGATCTTTGTATAAGGTGTGAGATGGTAATCCTCTTTCATTCTTCTACATATGGCTATCCAGTTCTCCAGACACCATTTGTTGAATAGGCCACTCTCTCCCAATTGAGAGGGTTTGGTGGCTTTATCGAATATTATGTGGCTGTATATGTGAGGTTCTATATCAGAGCTTTCAATTTGATTCCATTGGTCTATGTGTCTCTCCTTATGCCAGTACCATGCTGTTTTCACCACCGTAGCTTTGTAGTATGTTTTGAAGTCAGGTAGTGTGATTCCTCCAATTTCATTTTTCTTTTTCAGTATGTCTTTGGCTATTCGGGGTCTCTTTCCTTTCCAAATAAATTTCATAGTTAGTTTTTCTAGTTCCTTAAAGAAGGCTGCGTTGATTTTTATTGGGATTGCATTGAACATGTAGATCAGTTTTGGTAGGATAGACATCTTAATAATGTTCAGTCTTCCTATCCATGAACAAGGAATAGTCTTCCATTTATTTAGGTCTTCTTTGATTTCCTTGAACAATCTTGCATAATTCTCGTTGTATAAGTTCTTTACCTCTTTAGTTAAATTTATTCCTAGGTATTTGATTTTTTTATTTACTATTGTGAATGGTATTTGTTTCTTGATTTCCTCCTGATCTTGTTCCTTATTGGTGTACAGAAATGCTACTGATTTTTGTGCATTGATCTTATAACCTGCGACTTTACTAAACTCATTTATGAGTTCTAGAATCTTCGTTGTAGATCTCTCAGGGTTTTCTATGTATAGGATCATGTCATCTGCAAATAATGAAATTTTGACTTCTTCCTTTCCAATTTGAATGCCTTTTATTTCTGGTTCTTGCCTCAGTGCTCGTGCAAGTACTTCTAAGACAATGTTAAATAGGAGCGGAGACAGTAGGCATCCTTGTCTTGTTCCTGAGTTTAGAGGGAAGGAGTCTAGGATTTCTCCATTGTAAACAATATTGGCTTTAGGTTTTTCATATATACTCTTTATCATGTTCAAAAAATTCCCTTGTATTCCAATCTTTTGGAGTGTTTTTATCAAGAAAGGGTGCTGTATTTTGTCAAATGCTTTTTCTGCATCAATAGATATAATCATGTGATTTTTTCCCTTCAATCTGTTTATATGGTGTATTACTTTGATTGATTTTCTTATGTTGAACCATCCTTGCATACCTGGGATGAATCCCACTTCGTCGTGGTGTATAATACGTTTAATGTGTTGTTGAATATGATTAGCAAGTATTTTGTTAAGTATTTTTGCATCTAGGTTCGTTAGAGAAATTGGTCTGTAATTTTCCTTTCTTGTGATGTCTTTGTTTGGCTTTGGTACTAGGGTAATGTTGGCATCATAGAAGGAGTTGGGTAATGTTCTTTCTGTTTCGATGTTTTGGAATAGTTTCAGCAGGATTGGTGTCAGTTCTTTCCGGAATGTTTTGTAGAATTCACCTGTGAAGCCATCTGGCCCTGGGCTCTTCTTAGTTGGGAGATTTTTGATAACTGATTCTATCTCTCTGCTTGTGATTGGTTTGTTAAGATCATCAATTTCTTCTTTCGTCAATATGGGCTGCTTCTGTGTTTCTAGGAATTTGTCCATTTTTTCTAGATTGTCATTTTTGTTGGAATATAGTTTTTCAAAATATCCTCTTATGATAGTCTTTATTTCTGTGGGGTCAGTGGTGATATCGCCTTTCTCATTTCTTATTTTGTGTATTTGCATCTTCTCTCTTTTTTTCTTTGTTAGTGTTGCTAAAGGTTTGTCAATTTTGTTAATCTTCTCAAAAAACCAGCTCTCGGTCTTGTTTATCTGTTCAAGTGCTTTCTTATTTTCTATTTCATTTAGTTCTGCTCTTATCTTTGTTATTTCCTTCCTTCTTCTTCCTGTTGGGTTACTTTGTTGTTGTTTTTCTAATTCCTTCAAATGTGCAGTTAGTTCTTTAATTTTTGCTCTTTCTTCTTTTTTGATATATGAATTTATGGCTATAAACTTCCCTCTCAGTACTGCTTTTGCTGCATCCCATAAATTTTGGTATGTTGTGTTATCATTATCATTTGTTTCAAGGTAGTCATTGATTTCTTTTGAGATTTCCTCTTTGACCCACTGTTTTTCTAAGAGTGTGCTGTTTAATTTCCAAATCGTGGTGTGAAATCTGGGCTTCTGTCCCTTGCAAATCTCCAGCCTGACTCCACTGTGGTCAGAGATAATGTTTTGTATGATTTCAATCTTTCTGAATTCGTCCAGCCTTTCTTTGTGGCCTAGCATATGATCTATCTTGGAGAATGATCCATGTGCGCTTGAGAAAAATGTATATCCTGCTGTGTTTGGGTGTAGCGATCTATATATGTCTATTAGATTGAGCTCCTCTAATATACTATTCAGATGTTTTGTTTTTTTGGTGATTCTCTTTTGAGATGTTCTGTCCAGAGTTGATAGTGGTGTATTAAAATCCCCCACTATAATTGTAGATGTATCTATTCTTTCACTTAGTTTTTCCAGTGTTTGCCTGACGTATTTAGAGGCACCCTTGTTAGGGGCATAGATATTTATGATTGTTCGATCTTCTTGACAGATTTTTCCTTTGACTGAAATGTAGTATCCTTCTTTGTCTCTCACAATTGTTTCACATTTAAAGTCTATTTTGTCTGATATTAATATAGCTACTCCTGACTTTTTTTGGTTATTATTAGCTTGTATGATTGTTTTCCAGCCATTCACTTTCAATCTCCATGCGTCTCTGGGTCTAAGATGTGTCTCTTGTAGACAGCATATGGATGGGTCATATTTCCTTATCCATTGTCCCAGTCGGAATCTTTTGATAGGTGAGTTTAATCCGTTGACATTCAGTGTTATTACTATCAAGGAATTATTTGTGTTAGCCATATTTTGATTGGATTTGTGTTTGTCATATTTTGTTTGTATATTTTTTTTTTGTCTTTTTTTTTGTTGTTGTTGTTGGTCTTATACTCTCCTCCAACTTTGCCTTTCCTGTTTTTTCCTTTCTTCCTGCAGAACTCCCTTTAGAATTTCTTGAAGGGGAGGTTTCTTGTTGGTATACTCTTTCAGTTTCTGTTTGTCTGTGAATATTTTGAACTCTCCATCATGTTTGAATGCTAGTTTAGCTGGATAGAGTATTCTTGGTTGGAAGTTTTTTTCCTTTAGTACCTTGACTATATCATACCACTGTCTTCTTGCCTCCATGGTTTCAGAAGAGAAATCAGCACTTAATCTAATTGAGCTTCCCTTGTATGTGATGGGTTTCTTTTCTCTTGCTGCTTTTAGGATTTTCTCTTTGTCTTGAGCCTTGGATAATTTGATAAGTATTTGTCTTGGGGTGGGCCTGTTGGGGTTTATGACTTGTGGAGTGCGCTGTGCTTCTTGGATATGTACATCTGTCTCTTTCAGTAGATTTGGGAAGTTTTCAGCCATTATTTCCTGCAACACTCCTTCTGACCCCTTTCCCTTCTCTTCACCTTCTGGAATGCCTATAATACGTATGTTTGAGCGTTTTGCATTGTCATTCAGGTCCCTAAATCCTAATTGGATTTTTTCTATCTTCTTATTGACCCCTTCTACTATCTGTTTGATTTCTGATGTACTGTCTTCCACATCACTAATTCTCTGCTCTGTCTCTTCTAGTCTGCTGATATTTGCTGCAAGTGTATTTTTGATTTCTTGAACTGTGGTGCTCATTCCCATCATATCTGTTATGTTTTTGCGTATGTCTGCAATTTCCCCTCCAAGTGATGTCTTCATGTTGTTAACCTCTTTCATTACTGCATCAAATTTGTCGGTGATAAATGTTCTGAGTTCTTTCATTGCTCGTGCCAAGTTTTGCTCCCCATCGTGATTATTGGTTTGTTGATTGGATTCAGTCATGTTTTCCTGATTATTGGTTTGGTTTGTAGATTTTTGTTGCTTTCTGGTCATCTCTTTATTTTGACAAATTTAATCAGTTCCTTAGCTTCTTTGTCTGCTTTTGGAGGTTAATTAGTTGTTATTTTTGCATAGGTGTTATATCTTCTCTTTGTCACTTTTTTCTTCTTACTCAAGTTACTTGTTGTTGGCTAAGTTCACTTTAGAAGAAAGTATTAGTGTTGGGGAAAGGCAATTGTGTCAGCAAGGGAAAAGTGTAAAATAGTATTGGTAATGTATGTTAACAAAGCAAGAATATGAGATCTGGGAGGATGGAGGTTAGATTCATGTAGATTGTATAGAGTTATAGCTGTAGGTAGAGTACCTTTTATGAAGTAGATGACTGAATATGGGCGGAATATGGTATGAACTACAAAGCTATTGTTTTCATGAGAGAGGGAAAAAGAAAAGAAATGTAATAATTTCAAGAGTGGATAACAGACAGAAAACAGAACAAAGGTATTAGAAATTAAGAGTTAGACACTTTGTGGATCAAAGAATGGGAGGTGGGGGGTGGAATATAGGAGAGACAGTAGATGATAGTGGATATCAAGATGCAGGGGAAGGGGGATAGTATAGGTAGCCTAAATCAGTTCACACAGAAATGAGGCAGTGGAGGATGGGAAAACCCAGCAAATGTGAGGTGTTCCCTGTAGCACCTATTGTGTACTTGAATTAAAATAAAATAAGTGGAAAATGAGGGACAAGAGGGAAAGAGAAAACCGAAAAAAAAAACATTAATTATAATAAAGAAAAAAAGAAAGACAAGAAGAAAGGAAGAAAGAGAAAGAGGATAGGCAAACGGTGGAGAACAGATAGGGGGAAGAGAGATACAGGTATACACGTGTCACAATTGCAACACTATCTAAAACAACAACCAAAAAAACCCCTAAATAACTGTATTAAAAAAAAAAAGGACTTTGGGGGACACGCTAGGAGAAAAGACTAGGGGATAATGCAATATTAGCAATCAGGGCGTCAAAAAGAGTAAAAAATAAGATAAAGTGAAAATAAAAACAAAACAATATGAACCAATAAAGATAAAACGCAAACGTTAAGGTCCAGGGCACTCAAGGACCCCAGGTAGACCCCAGGACGTGATGGATTCAGGGGTGGAAAGTCTGAGACACTGAAGACTCAAGAGGTGTGAGTCTGGGGTGTGGACCGCCAGAGTCTAGGGGACCCAGACCTGGCAACCTGAAATCTAGTCCACAGAAAGCTTAGGAGCCCCACAGTGCAACACAGCCCTCAGGGATCCCCGTAGCTGGGTGCCAGCCCCGTGGGGGAAGCCAGATCCGCGAATTCTATATTGAATGTCTGATCCCTGAAATTCACCTAACTCCTCAGGGTATCAGCCTTTGGACAGCTCCCTCCCTGTGCTCCCACGCAACGGCCACTTGAGGGCGCCTCTACACCATGGCCAGTTCAGTGACCCAGATCCCAAGCCCTGCCGGGTGGGGTGGGCTTCAGCTGGAAATGCCGAAAACAGACTCTAAGATCCGAAATCCCAAACTTCGCAAAATATTCCCCAATCAGCTTCCAGACTTGTCCTCCTCCCTCACTGCACCCTACAACAGTCTCCCAATTGTGTCCTCTTATTGCCCAAAATCCAATTCTGTTGCAGATCGGCAGCCGGACCTGTGGGGATGGGGCTCCAGGCGGAAGCGCTACCCCCCCCTGTCCGGCAACGAAAACGTCCCCCGCTTCACAAGAAAACACCGTCTGTCTCCCCAAATCAATCTGCAAAGGAGTCTTGTCCCAACAATCCCTCACCAACCAGCCCAGTATCCGCGAATTTCTCAGCACTGCAAAGCCTCCAGAAAAAGGAAAAAAAAACCAAAAACCCTGGCCGCCGCGGCTCCGCCCACCCAAGGAGGGAACTTCCCGCGCCCAGCTGGGACCTCCGTTTATATATTATAGATGTATCCTCTCTGTTACCTTCCCACCGAATTGACGTCCAGACACCTTCCAACCAGCAAAAATCCCCGAAACAGCGCGGTCCCAAAGAGCCTTCAACGCTGCCCAGCCGCCCCCTGCAGAGACACTACCAGGCAAGCTCACGCAGCCACCATCTTGCCTCTCTCCTCTATAATGCACATTTATGTCTGTAAACCTTTACCAAGGATTTTTGCTGCTTTTCTTATTTGCTTATTGAAAAGAAATTTTTTATTACTCATTTTATAAAAATAAGACTCCAAATTGATCAAAGTTACAGTTTTTTATTTGTTCCCCACCCAGTGCAATAACTTTCACAGTAAAATGACATTTGAAAGGGGGAGATCATATAAGAGTATGCTTTCGATTTGGTCTGTATTTTACCTCTGTGACTTCAACATTTGTTTTGTTCTATTTTCCATTGAGAATAACAATATTTTTAAAATAAATAAATACATTTTATGTAACAATCTGAGTGAATTTATCTGCCTCAAATCATGTAGATAGGAATTACATGTATATTTATATGTAATATACATTTATATAAATGTAAATTCAAATTTAAAATCACCACCAGATTATATATGTGCATGTGTGTCTGTTATGCAAATGTTCAACATACTAGAAAAAATTTAAATATCCAACAACATAAAGCATTTTTAATTATTAGAGCAAAAAGAACTCTTGAACTTTGCTTAAGAAATTAGTGTGGTGTTGTTTTAATGTACTTAGGCTATGTTATACTTTAATGAAACCTCAATATTCAATATAGAATTAGTTTTAATTCCTGGTTAATAGCCATTTTATGTTAGCTATAGCTCTTTCCTCTGGAACCAGATCTGAACAGTTCTACCTAAGTGTCAAGAGGAGACAGTTTATGGTAAAGATAATCAAGTTCTTATATCCACACTCTTCCCTTCCTTTGTCTTTTTTTTGGTCCTAAGCTTGCTACATACTTAAGTTTTATGTCAATGGAGTATTTAGAACAATCATCTTAAAGGAAGGTAGCACTAAAATATTAAGAATAACAAAAACTACTTCAAATATACTTTATAAAAATGAAAGATTTGTATAGGTACAATACAATGGGCATACATTATAAACAAGAATCAAATTTTTTAATTGTTGGCCACTGAGACTAGGGTTCCTGGGATAACCCAACATTTAAAGCCAGTAATGTACTTAATTATGAAGAAGAGTTCAATATTATTACCTTATCAATACTTAATTCTTTTAAAATTGACTCACTCATCCTGTTCACATTTCCAAGAGTTATATGTTCATTTTCTTCTGTGTAATAGGTAAATATGCATGACCCTATGCTTCCAGAGCAAGTTTGTGCCTTGTTAACTACTCTATATTTGAGAAGATTCATCTGTGAGCCACTGGCCATACTGAAAGCTTAGAACACAACCATGTGATACAACCATGTGATAGAAGAGCATAAGACTGGAACTGACTTCATGAGGTGGGTTTTACCAATCTACTAGTTCACTAGTGGATTTTGTGTTTCTTCCTCAGATGTATTTAAACTCTAAATTTCCTGATCTCTAGAATGGTGGGAGGAGGCAGGTATTTCTAACCAGGGACATACAGATTAACTAGACCTGAAGCCAGAATTGTAACATGCTAACATAATGAATTAAAAAATAAGGATTTAGGTGTAGATATAAATTCTCTTGAAATGAAACTGTAGTTCCTGTGTTATTGTAAGAATCAATGAATTGAAATCTAATTAGTGTCCAACCATCTGTTTATCTCATTAATATTTGAAATAATTAATTTTCTTATGAAATATATGTCTTCTTGTCATCTTTCCTTAAAATCTTTCATAGACATTTAGTCTAAGATAAGCACATTTTTCTCATCTTGATGAAGAAACCATCAAAATAATAAAGAAAAATTATGACTATCAGTGATGAAAACAATAGGGAGGTAGTGATGAATTGACTTTCATAAACTTTGAAATCAACATAAGAAAAGTAGTGTCCACTGAATTTGGTGATAGGAGAGATGGAAACAGAATAAAAGAAAGATGTTATTTGACATGTTAAAAATCAGAAATGTATAGCCTATTGGAAAAGGAAAGAACATGCAATGCTAACACATGGTATTTGAGTTTTGTTCAGAGAAGAATCAAGTACCTTACCTCATCCTGCTAACACCAGAGCACCAAACAGACAGCCATGTGAACATTAAAACTATTTGAATGTTCCTGTTTATGGAAATAGATACTGAGTAAATTGTCAGGGGAACTAGCAGCAATTTTGGACTGATGTCTGAGAGGAAAGAATCTTGCAATATGGCATTGATGGGACACACCAAATCATGTCCTGCTCTATACCTACATATCATTAAGCAGAACTCACCAGTTGTTTACCTCCAAGGTGCAGAGCTCCTCAGTATCTTCCAGTCACCTCAATTATAATTGTGAACCAACATCTCAATAGAACAGACTGAAATTAAGATTTTAAATGAAAAAGAACATAAAGAAAACATTTGAAAATGACCACAGTATATTGAGGCAATTGATGAGAGAGTGTGACATTTTAATATCTCTAATTTATCTTTTCAAAGAGCTGAGGGGCAATTTTTCATTGCATCATTCTATAAAGAATATATATTACAGACTAAATGTAGCTAGAATACTAAGGCCATTACATATTTGTACATACAGAATTTCTAATATTAAAAGTTAATTTTTATGTTTGAAGAAATCTTGAAGAATACTTTTCATATATATTTATAATTAAAGTATGTTGAAAATACAGAAAAAGTAAACAATCACTCTAATCCAGAGATAAAAATTAAATTATGATTAATTATTATGAAAATCAAATACAAAGAAAAAATTTTCAGGAATTAAAAACTTAATATGCTGAGTAATATAGTATACTACTTGCTGGGCACATTAATCAAATAACACATTAAAAATATCAAGAAATGAATAAAATACAATATCAAATAAAAATTTTTAAATGAAAGAAAAAGAATCAGAAAGTATTCAATTTTTATCAGTTTCTTCTGACAATGAGAATAAAACTGAACCAAATATTCAAATATCTGGAAGGAAATAATTTGGACAGTTATTCTAAATGAGAATATGAATTTAAATATGAATTAGAGATCATGAAAATAGACATTCACATATGTGATGATTCAGAGCAGCAAAATCTAATCTTTGTAAGTTTATTACCTAAATATAAAATTAATTGGTAATGTCTTTACCTAGGAAACAACTTTGAAGAAAACCCAGATGAGAAAAAGTTTTAAAAAGACATATGATGGATTCCTCAATTATCAAAGCATTACAATATAAGTATCATAAATATGAGTATATATTTTAGACATTGGTAAATATGAGCAAAGTTCATATTTTTACTAGGATTATGTCACAAGTGCTGTGTTCATCATTAACTTCTTTCCTCTAAATCAAATAAAACTGACCCATAATGAGACTGTTTTGCAAACTGTACAATGTGCAGCTGAATATAAATGTGCATAAGTGCCTAAGAAGTAATTGTTTTCTAGATGGAACACAGAATTAAACAGGAAGCCTTCAAGGAATTAAATTCTAAGACATAAAAGACTAACAACTTTTTAAGGTGCTAGAAGCTTTAAAAAGACTAATCCTCTAGAAATAAAAAAATAAAGCTTAATCTTCAGGGTACAACTTTTCTGTCTTATTTTTGGAAAAAGTGAGTCACATAGTATTAGCAAGATTATTGTTCTGCAGGCCAGTGCTTCACTGCATTCTATACTAAGGAATCTTGTTTTTTCATCTTGCAGAAGGTTGAATGAAACAAGGGCAGCACACATCTTTCATACAGAGCTGAGGAAAGACCTAAAACATGCAAACTATATTCTGTGTTAAAGGTCAGGGTTTTTACAGGCCTTCTTTTGAACACCTCAAGGGTTATAGCATTAGTAGAGTTCTAAGTGCTATATCCATCTAGAACCCTCAATTCCATAGTTGTCTCTTAGTTCTAATCACTTTATTACTTAGACCAGGCATATGTACATGACTGAATGCAAGAAGAGGAACTCTAAAAGCATGCTGATCTAACACAAAAGACTCCATATTTTCTTCCAGGGTAGATGTATTTATTACCATGAAATTATGTAAAAAGCATAGGGATCGGTTTAGCTACTGATGTATTAGGCATATTCATATATAATGCCATACAGTATTTTTACTAAACCATCATCATAATTTTCCAAAACACTTTGAAAATATAGAAAGCCTTCTCAAGGAGAATACCTGAGTTATACAAATATAGAATAGAGTATGAAAAACTATGACAGAGATATATAGCTGATGGCCACATGTAAACAGTAAAATATAATGAGACAAGATAACTCTATATATTTTCAAGGAAAGATTCAAACCTAAAAATATACATCAAATATAAATGACACTTCCTTAAAATTTTGTTATTATGTATTTTTTAATCACAGATAACCCTGGTTGGAAACTCTAAAAATCTGTTGAACACTCTGCCTAGCGCAGTGTTAATCTCTCTGTTCTGGAGACTATAGATGAGGGGGTTTATGAACGGGGGCACCATGGTGTAGAACATGCCTGTGAGCAGACTGCTAAGAGATGCTTTATCTGCAACGGGACCTAAGACAGCAAGAAATCCAGAAATTGTAAATATAAGTAGAACTGCCAACTGTGGAGTGCAAGTTGATAAGGCTTTATTACGGGCTTCCATGGAATGCATGCTAAGGACCATTGAAAATATATTAATGTATGATATAAACAACAAAGCAGAACTTATTAATCCTATGCATAGATTTAGAGCTAGTAACACAAATTCAGAAAACTGAACATCTGAAGATGAGATCCTCAAAATTTGAGGTATATCACAGAAATATTGATAGATTACATTTGACCCTGTGAAGGGAAGTCTGAATATGGTGACTATGTGGATGGTAGAGTTGACCAACCCACTTGCCCATGAGCCACCAGCTGCCTGTGTGCACATACGTGGGGTGATGGTGAGCCCATAGTGCAGAGGGTGGCAAATGGCAACATAGCAATCATAGGACATCACCACCAGGAAGGCAAAGTCTGTGGTTCCAAAGAAGATAAACAGGAAAATTTGAGCAGCACGTGCTGTGATAGAAATTGATTTATTACATGAAAAAGAATTCACAACCACTTTGGGAACAGTAACTCAAATGTAGCAAAGATCTATTAGAGATAAATTACCTATAAAGAAATACATTGGAGAGTGTAGTCGTGGGTTGGTCACTATGACAGTAATAGTTAGAAGATTCCCAGTCAATGCTCCCAGATAAATCATTAAGAACAGCAGACCTTGCACAACTTGTAGAGCCCAGGAGCTTGAGATATCCATGAGAATGAATTCTGTGATGACAGTGATGTTGCTCATATCTACTTACATGCTATAGTCTCCCTGGGAGTCAAGTTTAAAATTTTAAGATAATGCAAAAAAAAAAAAAAAAGAATGAATAAATAAAGTAAATACACAATATCACAAAATAATATGCAAATTTTTACATCAAAGAAAGACTTCTAACCTGGAAATCATGATACAGGAAATAAACAAATGGCAGATTTTAAAAATCAGTCAATACACATATTTCCATTTTCATCTTGGTCCTGTATACTCCAGCATTCACAGGATGAAATAATCTAAGAAAATAAATGTACTTACTATGAGATCAAGGTCCAGCAGCCTTTCAATCATTCAGATACATTTCCAATATTTATTTAAATACATTTTAAAACTCAGCTTAAACACATGCAGTTATTATTTTCTCATTTTCTTTAGTATCAAATGATAAATGGGACAGACTCTCTAAGAAAACTTATATATCTACCATTGGGTTTGAACATGTGCCAGGGAAGTAGGATGACTTCTGCTATCTCCCCATCTATGACAGGAAGACCTAGAAAATTTTTCTGTAATAAAGTTAATGAATAGTTCCAAGGATCTTCTGAGAATGGTTTTATTCTAAATGAGACCACATATAATTCCTTAACTTTCCTTAATCTTACTTTCTTATAAGAAATGCAGACAAGTCCTTTCTTTCCTCTATAACAATTTTCATAACAATTATGTTTATTCAAGAATGTAATCATTCTTCATGGCAGTGTGAATCCAGAGTTCCTTTACTGTCATTCTAGTTAACCATCTCTCCTTCACATGGTATCTAAGAAGAGAATTCCAGCTGGCATTACTCTACCACAAAGCATCCTCTCACAATCACACATGAACTTCAATATTTAATGAAGGGTTAACACACTGCCAGTTTTCTCACATATATACTTTTCTAGGTTGCAGTAATCTCCTCATTCATAAATAATTGTGCTTACTTTAACTTACTTAATTGTGCTTTCCTGGGGCATTTCAAAGCTTATTGATATCTTATTTCCTATTATTATTTTAATGATAAAACTAGCTATTACAAAGTGGATTTTTGGCCTTATTTAATTTTCATTTGTGGAAAACCTAGATTTAAAGATTATAAATATAAAAATATGGAATTTGTATTTTACTATTTTATTTATATATATACAATCCCTTTGTCTCTACAAAGATACTTTACAATTTTAACAATGATTTTAATAAATTATAATAATAATAGCATTGACTTGCTTATGTTGGTTATATCCAGATGAATTTCTATTGCATTGCAAAATATTTTGTCCAAATTGATTGATATAATATCCATCCTATTGTATGTGTTTTCTTACAATGTCCTCATTTTTCATTACATTAGGCAGGTAATTTTATTAACTACCAAAATTTTACTCAGTGCTTAAGGTGATAAAATTCACCAGTAGTGTATATTACTGAATTAACCCACACTTACAACTATTGTTTGATTTTTAATATTTGCTTTATCAGAATCACGTGTTAACATTTCATCATTAAATTATCCTTTCTATCTTCCATCTCTTCAGATTGCATCTTTCTTCCTAGTCTAGAAATTCTTAAGTTTCATTATGCTAAATTTGCCATGCATCTTCCTCAAAATGTATCATGATGATTAAATGAATACATTTGGCCTCAAAGAGAGTTGAGGGTTTTCCACCTATTTTTCTATAACCTCTTGGATATTTAGAAAGTATTTTCTTCACAGTTTTAAAATGTGGGCAATAATATATAGAGGGAGTTGCTAATTCCTTGTCTATTGTTAAAAAGTGATAAACAGTATTATATTAAAATGATCAGCATACAGCAATGACACATTGTAAAATCAAGCAAATAGGTATCAGAAATTGTTCAATGTAAAAAGTACATTGGAAATCTTATCAATTATTGGATGTTGTAACATTATTGAACTATTTTTATTTAGACTGATAGATTTACAAGAAATTCTATCATAACTTTTGTTTACCTATAAATTTCTTAGCTCTTATTTATGATCTAACTCTAGAACTATCATATTCTTTTTGTTTCCAATACTTCAATTTCAGTGAATTTTGGTATCAATATATTTCCAATCTTTTAAGTCAAACTGTATATTCACAAACAGACCTTCTGCTATCATTTTAAAACATGAATAACATTTAAGTCAGAAAAAATCCAGCCTACCTTATAAGCAAAAATATAATATGTCATATGGGAAGTAAGTTATAGTTAAGTATGCAAATGATCTTGAAGCATGGCAGGCTGTTTCAGAGAATTATTCATTAGTAATATCAAAGAAATTAATCAATCAAATATAATATACAAATAAACCTGAAAGGTGAGGCAAGTGATCCTCCCTAACATGGCTATAACTTTTGAAATATTTAAATAATTTTAAAAATTCATGATCCTGTCACATCCTTCAACAATAAAATTCATTGAGTCTCTTCCAGTGAGATATGCTCCTAATAACCAGTCTACTTCTGGATTGTTTATAAACACATATTTTTTCTTTAGAATGGATACATATATGTCTTACCTCTCATGAGCCCTGGTTAACTGTCAAGGTTAACCTCAAAAGGCCAGATTTCCTGTAATTGCTGCTTGGTAAGGAACCTTCCTTATACACTGGAGATTAATTAACTTTGCATTGGTGTTTCTTTGAAAAAGATTGTAATTTTTTGTTAAACATAAAAGAAATATTCAGTAATGTTTTTCTAATTCACAGGAGGTTCAATACATTTTTAATTTTGTATCAGCTTGTAAAAGTAATTTATTTACATACATAAAATTCATAAAATTGTGTTACCACTAATAAAATACACATTCTGAAGATTTTTGGACTGGTATTATGGCATTGAGGAAATTCATATACAGTTTAAATTTAACTAAAAAATTAAAAACCAATAATTGGCCAGCAGCTACTAAACTAAAAATAAATGAGTAAGTAAAGGCAACATTTAAGAATAGATTTGCAGGGAGGAGTGGGTTGGGGGGGTATATGGGGACCTCATATTTTTTTAATGTAATTTAAAAAAATTAAAGACAAAAAAGAATACATTTTTAATATAGTTTATTTTGTAAACATATACTTCACGAATAGGATTTAAAAGGTAAAGAAGTAAAAAAAAAAGAGGTTTAGCAAAGAATGAGACTTACTCACAAAAACTGGAGTAAATAGACCCTTGCACATGAGGTGTGAGCAGTAAAATTAGGTTGCACTTAGACTGTCAATTTTTACCCTTCAAAAGACTTTTTTAGAAAAGGAGACAACTGAGAGTTATTGTGAAATTTTCATTAATGACTGCCAATCTGGAAAGAAGCATAATTTGGGAGAGGCTAAGAAGCTCCAAAGAAATCTTAGAAAAGAAGTCTCAAAAACCTCTACTTACCACTACAAGATATCAATTTAATTATAAACTTCTTCAGGGAAGTTTTAAACAGTCAAATATTTTGAAGCAGAAATCTTTTCATTTTGAAAAGTTCTTTAACATCTGAATTGTCAAATAAGTTTTTCTTTCAAACTTTTGCAACAAGATTTTTTAGTTGAGATGATGAAGAAAATGTGGTTCCACACAAAAGGAATGTTTACAAAAATATGGTTATAAAAGGAAAGGAGTATATTAATAGCACTTTCAGAAAACCAATGGTAATCTGGGATTCTAAACCAAAGTTCAACAAATCCACAAATGGTGGTTTCTTCAATCATTTCAATTTGTATTCTACAACCACATATGAAGTTTTCATATACTGTTGTATTTAATTCCATTGATATTTTTAGGCATTTGAGTGGGTCCTTTACACATGCATGATTTTAGACATAAAGTTTCATCTGGAAAATGTTGTCTCACAGAGTGTTGTACATCATCCAATATGATATAATTCTGTACATAATACCAAAAACAATTCAAATTTATAAATATTATCAAAAATCCTATCAGAAAAGTCTTTAAGTTTTGGGAAACTTTAATTCTTATGTGAAGGTCACTAATTCTCTAAAACACAAAATCATGTGAAAATCATTTTTTTACATTTATACATAATTTTTTAGGATTTTCTTATCATTTTTTTCTTTATTAGAGAAGGGCGTTCACAGAACAATCATTCATAAAATATAGACCTCCATATACCACCCTTAAATTAATGCCTTGCACTGGAATATAATATTTGTTGCAATTGATAGCACATTTTTATAATTATAGTATTTTTTTCTTCTCTCTCTCATTTAAATGTTACATTAAAAAATATGAGGTCCCCCTACACTCCCACCCCCCTCACCCCACTCCTCCAACATCAACAACCTCTTTCATCATCATGGGAAATTCATTGCATTTGGTGAATATATTTTGGTGCACTGCTGCAACACATGGATAATGGTTTATATGTAATTTACACTCTCCCCCAGTCCATCCAGTGGGCCATGGCAGGACATAAAATGTCTAGCACCTGTCCCTGCAGTACCACCCAGGACAACTCCAAGTCCTGAATATGCCCCCACATCATATCTCTTCTTCCCTCTCCCTACCCTCAGCAGCTACCATGCCACTTTCTCCACATCAGTGCTACAATTTCTTCCACTACTAATCACAGTAGTTCCATAGTAGAATATCTGTAAGCCCCCTCTAGTCCATACTCTATTCCTCCATCCTGTGGACCCTGGGATGGTTATGTCCACTCCCCCTCTATATCAAGATGGAGCTTAGATTCCACATGGATGATGGATGCAATTCTCCTGCATTTGTGGGCACTCTTGGCTCCCTGGTGTGGTGATTGACCTTCTTCATCTCCCTGTCAGAAGGCCAGGATAAGTCCAATAAACCAGAGGATAGGAGTTGCAAGTCTGCTGAGGCTAAGGGCCTGGCTGTTACATGGACAGTCCAGAGATTCAGGTCTTCTGAGTATACAGGTCCAGTAAAAGTAACAGAACAGTTATGTGTAGAAAGGTCACATCTGAGTCCAACTCCATCACACTCAGGAATACAAACTCCAAAGTAGAGCCAACTGACATGGCACTGAACTCCAGAGCTACCTGCCATGACCATAGAACCTGTGGGTCTCTGTAGCCCTCAGGGGAATCTGTACCTGGGCTTGTATCTACTTTGGCT
Organism: Dasypus novemcinctus; assembly: GCF_030445035.2. Taxonomy (NCBI): domain Eukaryota; kingdom Metazoa; phylum Chordata; class Mammalia; order Cingulata; family Dasypodidae; genus Dasypus; species Dasypus novemcinctus. Next base: position 1,774,971 of record NC_080700.1, read on the forward strand.
GTCTCTGGGACCCTGCTGAGGTGTGCATAAGCATTACCCCTCTGATGACCTCCTGACTCTTTTTTGGAGACTCATAGCCATATAAACTCATTTGTCCTTTCCATTTCCCCCTTTTATTCAAAGTCAAAAAAGCAGTTTTTAACACCTGATATTACATGCAGGCTGAGATATTCTGCTGGTCTAGCTGTAGTATCAACTGTAGTCCATGGTCTAATTTAGAGATTGCTGTTTAGTGTAGTCCCATGGATTTTTATAATTATTATTCTGTTACCATCCATACAGGCTAACATTTCCTCTTTTAATCAAATATAGATATATATTTCAGTGTTTGTAATTAATTTCACAATGTCATGCTACTGTTACCACCATCCATTACCAAAACATTCCCATCATTCCAGGTAAGTACCTTGTACATTTAAAACCTTTTTTTTTTTCCTTTTTTTTTAAAAAAAGATTTATTTATTTATTTAATTTCCCCCCCTCCCCTGGTTGTCTGTTCTTTGTGTCTGTTTGCTGCGTCTTGTTTCTTTGTCCGCTTCTGTTGTCGTCAGCAGCACGGGAAGTGTGGGCGGCGCCATTCCTGGGCAGGCTGCTCTTTCTTTTCACGCTGGGTGGCTTTCCTCACGGGTGCACTCCTTGCACGTGGGGCTCCCCCACGCGGGGGACACCCTTGCGTGGCAAGGCACTCCTTGCGCGCATCAGCACTGCGCATGGCCAGCTCCACACGGGTCAAGGAGGCCCGGGGTTTGAACTGTGGACCTCCCATATGGTAGACGGATGCCCTAACCACTGGGCCAAAGTCCGTTTCCCCATTTAAAACCTTAATGTCACCTTCTCTGTCCCCACCTCATCACATAATAACATATATACTAGATTTTGTCTCTACGAGTTTGTTTATTCTAGTTGTTCAAATCAATGAAATCAAACAATATTTGTCCTTTTGTATTTGGCTTATTTCATTTATGATGATTTCTTCCATGATCAGCCCTGTTGTCATGTGTATCAGGAGTTCACTGTTTCCTACAGCTGAATAATATTCCATTGTATGTATTTACCATATTTGCTTTACTCATTCATCAATTGATGGACACTGGGTTGCTTCAATCTTTTGGAAATTACAAATAATGCTGCTATGAATATGAGGTTAGTAATAGCTGTTTCAGGCCCTGCTTTCAATTATTTTAAATATATAACAAGTAGAAGGATTTCTGGGTCATACAGTAATTCTACACTTAGCTTTCTGAGGAACTGCCTGATTTTTTCCACAGCAGCTGCACCATTTTACATCCCTACCAGCAATGAGTATTTATATTTTTTATTCATATATCTCCCTGCTTATAATTTTCTGATTTCATTTTTTTAAATGGTAGTTGTTCTAATATATCTGAAATGGTATCTCATTGTGGTTTTAATTTGTATTTACCTGATAACTAATGATGTTGTGCATGTCTTCATGTACTTTCTGTTCAAGGTTTTTGCCCATTTATTTATTTTTTATTGGTTTCTTTCTCTTTCTGTTAAGTTATAGGATCTCTTTATATTTTCTTGATATTAATCTTTATCAGATATGTGCATTCCAAATACTTTTCTCATTGTGTAGGTTGTCATTTTATTTTCAGGGTAAAGTCATTTGAGGATAAATTTTTAAAAAATTTATGAGGTAGTATTAATTTAAATTTTCTTTTGTTCTTTGTGCTTCAGATATAAAGTCAAAGAAACCATTGCCTAGCCAATGTCCTCAAGAAGCTTCCCTACATTTTCTTTTCAGAGGAGTTTGATAGTTCTGGCTCTTTTCTTTAGGTTTTTTATCCATTTGACTTTATATTCTCATAAAGTCTGAAGTACAGATACTTTTTTTCCCCTGTAAATAGAAATGCTGTTTTTCTGGCACCATTTGTTGAGGAAACATTTCTATAACATTTGAGTGGTCTTTGTTCCCTTGTCAAAAATCAGCTGGTCATAAAAGTGAGGTTGGATTGCTAAGGTCTCAAACTACCCTGTTCCTAACACTGTGTATTGTACATTGTGATAGTTCATGAGAGAACCTTCTCATATTTGTACGGTTAACTACAGTTCATCATCCACCATGGGGTTCTCTGTGTTATGCAGTCTCATGCTTTGAGTAATTCATCCAAAGTGGACAATCAGTGGCTCTTTTTCATCACAGAGTTCTGCTGTCATTTCTAGAACACTTTCATTACTCCAAAAAGAAAAATCCCATATGCTGTATCATCTCCTATTGTTAACCCTTGGCATTGATATAGTACCTTCTCTGCCACTGATGCAAGTATATTAAAATATCACCACTAATAACTGTAGCCCATAAGTTACATTTGTTGCATTTTCCAATGTCTCACCATATTCCTAATACCTTGTAATACAGACAAACATTGATTCTACTTCATAAAAGATCATTCTTTCATAGGTACTATTAACCACAATCCTTATCTACCACCAAGTTCACTATGTTACAAGGACCTAGTTTATCTCTAACTTTCTTTCAGATGACATTTATGTCACTAGCCTACTCTATCAGTCACAATCACATTTATAAATCAGCAATGATAGTTATACTCACTATAATGTCCTTCCACCTACTCTATATATTTGCACACATTAAAGTCAACCTTATTAAATATTGTACATATTTAAGCATCAGTGTCCCTTTCAAAACCTTCATTCTATCTCTTACTAATCTATACTGCAGATTTTAACTCTTTGAGTTTAATAATTGTATTTATTTCATATTAATGGAACCATACAATATTTCTCCATTGATGCTGACTTATTTCACTGAGCATAATGTCTTCAAGGTTTCTGCTGTCAAATACTTAATAAATTCATTTATTCATAAAGCTGAATAGTATTCCTTCATATGTATATAACACACTTTTAAATCCATTCAACAGTTGATGGACACTTGGGTTTTTTCCCCCATCTTTTAGGTACTGTGAATAAATCTACAATGAACATTGGTACACAAATATGAGTTTTTATCCTTGCTTTTAGTTCATCTGAATATATTCCTAGTAGCAGGATAGCTGGATCATAAACCAGGTGTATAGATAGCTTCCTGAGTAACTGCCAAACAGTCTTCCACAAAAGCTACACCATTCTACATTCTGACCCACAGTGAAGGAATATTCCTCTTTCCCCAAATCTTCTCCAGCACTTATAGTTTTCCAAATTTTAAAAAGGTGTGAAATATCTCATTGTAATTTTGATCCACATTTCCCTAATAGCTATGACATTGACATTTTTTTCATGTGCTTTTTGTTTATTTATATTTCCTCATTGGAAAAAATGTCTATTCAAGTCTTTTGACATGTGTTTAATTGGGTCACTTGTCTTATTATTATTGAGTTATGTGATTTCTTTATATAATATGGATAACAATCCCTTGGCAGATATGTGGTTTCCAAATATTTTCTGCCATTGATTAGCCTGCATTTTTACCTTCTTGAGAAAGTCTTTTAAAGTTCAAAATTGTTTAATTTTGAGGCATTCCCATTTATCTATTTCCTTCTTTCAGTGATCATGTTTTGTGCATACGGTTTATATAGATCTTAGAAGAAATAGAAGCCTTCAGCAAACCTATCACAAGTAAGGAGATGGAAATAGTCATCAAACCCTATCCAAAGTGAAAAACCCAGGACCAGATTGCTTTACAAGTGAATTCTGCCAATCATTGAAAGAAGATCTATTACCAATCTTGATCAAAATCTTCCAAAAAAGCAGTCAAAATAGCTGCCAAACTCCTTCTATGCACCAACATCAGCCTAATAAAAAAGGCTAATAAGGATAAAATGAAGAAAATTATAGACCGATTTCTCTAATGAATGTAGATGTAAAAACTCTTCAACAAAATACTTGCTAATTAAATCCAAAAGCACATTAAAAGAATTATACATCATGAGCAAGTGGCTTTTATCAGAAGTATGCAAGAAAATCAATCATTGTATTATGTCACAACACTAAACTGAAGAGTAGAAATGACATGACTATTTTGATTGCATGGAAAAGGCCTTTGACAAAATCCAATATCTTTTCTAGATAAAAATACCCTGAAAGATAGGAATAGAAGGATATTTTCTCAACACTATACTGTGCTACATGAAAAATCCACAGTTAACATTGTACTCAATGGAGAAAGACAGGAAATGTTCTTGCTATCAGGAAGATAACAAGGATGTCCACTCCCACCATTTTTTGATATGGTGCTAAAAATTCTAAATACAGCAATTAGGCAAGAAAGAGAAATAAAAGGCATCCAAATAGGAAAGGAAGAAGAAAAACTTTCACTGTTTGCTGATGACATGTTCCTATATCTAGAAAATCATGAAAAATCCACAAAAAGTCACTGGAGCTAATAGATGAGTTCAGCAAATTGTCAGCATACAAGATTAATATGCAAAAATCAGTTTCATTTTTATACACTACTAATGAGAAATCTGAGGTGGGAGTCAGGAAAAATATCCCATATAAATAGTGACTCAAATAATATAATATTTATGAATAAACTTAACTGAAGATAGGAAAGATTTGTATTCAGAAAACTTCATCTCTTCCTCCCATTCCCCACACCCAGCAGCCACCATGGCCACTTTTTCCACACCAATGCCACATTTTCTTCAATTACTAACAACTCGTGTGTCTTCTAGTCTGTGAATACAGAATGTCCTTCCATTTATTTAGATCATCTTTGGTATTTCAGCAAAGTGTAGTAGTTTTTAAAATAAAAGTCCTTTAAGTGCTTGGTTAAGTTTATTCCTATATCCTTGATTTCTAGTCACCATTGTAAATGGAAATTTTTCTTGACTTAATCCTCAGATTGCTCATAAATAATGTACACAAACACTTTTGACTTTTGTGTATTACTCTTGTGTCCCATCCTATTGAAGTACTCATTTATTAATGCTAGTAGCAATGTTGCAAAATTTTCAGGACTTTCTAGCTGTAGGGTCATGTCTTCAATGAAAAGCAGGAGTTTTACTTGTTCTTTCTCTATTTGGATGCTTTTTATTTCTTTCTTTTTTTTTTTTTTTTTTGCCAGATTTCTCTAACTAGAACTTCACGCACAATAATGAATGATAGGAAAGAGAGTGAGCATCTTTATCTTATTCTTAATATCAGTGGGAAAGCTTTCAGTCTTTCACCATTGGATACATTAACTGTGGGTTTTTCACATATGCACTTAATCATGTTGAGAAATGTTCCTTCTATTCCTATCTTTCAGAGTGTTTTTATCAAGAAAGGATGTTGGATTTTGTCAAATGCCTTTTCTGCCTCAATAGAAATGGTCATGTGATTTTTCCTTCTCAAAATATTTAACATGATGTACTATATTAATTTTCTCATGTTGATCCATGCTTGCATGCCTGGGATAACAACCTTTTGATAATGATGTATAATTCTTTTAATATGATATTGTATTTGGTTAGCAAGCAGTTTGTTGAGGATTGTTTCATCTGTATTCATTACAGTACATGGTCTGTAATTTCCTTTTTTGTAGGATCTTTACCTGGATTTGGTATTAGGTAATGTTGGCTACATAAAATGTGTTTGTAAGCATTCCCTCTTGTTCAAATTTTTGGAAAGTTTTGAGAAAGATTGGTATCAAATCTTTGAATGATAGGTAGAATTTCCCTTTGAAGCCAGTTGGTACTGAGCTGGTAATGAGCTTCTCATTTTGGGGAGGTTTTTGATGAATATTTCAGTCTAATTACTTGTGATTGTTTTGGTAAGTTCTCTATTTCTTTTAGGGTCTGTGTAATTTGTTCATGGTTTTCTAAGGAATTTGTGCATTTCATCTATGTTGTCTGAATTGCTATGGTTGTTTTTGTTATTCTTATGATGTCTCTTATTCCTATGGGATCAGCAGTAATGAGCTTCCTCTCCATTTCAGATTTTATTTATTTGCAATTTCTCTCTCTTTTTTCTTTGTCAGTCAAGCTAAGGGTTTATCAATTTTATTGATCTTTTTGAAGAATTATCTTTGGTTTTGTTGATCTCTTTTTAAATTTTCTTCTCAATTTCATTTATTTCTCTTCTACTCTTTCTTATTTCTTTCTTTCTATTTGCTTTTGAATTCGTTTTCTGTTCCTCTTCTACTTCCTCCAGGTATTCACTTAGGTCCTTTATTAGAACTTGTTCTTTTTTAATGTAGGTATTAAGGACAATAAATATTACTCTCAGCATTGCCTTCACAGTATCCCATATGTTTTGATATGTTGTTTTCTCCTTTCATTCACCCAGGATATTTATTGTTTTTTCTTGTCATTTGTTTCACCCATTAATTGTTTAAGCATGTATTGTTTAACATCCATATCGTTATGTGTTTTCCCTTTATTTCCTATTATCACTTTCTACATTCATTCTATTGTCAAAGAAAGTGCTTTTTATAGTTTCAATCTTTTAAATTCATTGAGAAGAGCCATGAGCACTTGGAAATAATGTATATCCTGCTGTTTTGGGGTGCAATATTCTATATATGTCTGTTAGGTGTAGCTCATTTATCATATTATTCGAAATCTCTTTTGTCCTGTTGATAATGTGTCCAGATGTTCTATCCAATGATGATAGTCATGTATTGAAACCTCCAATTATTACTGCAACAACAACTGTTTCTCCCTTTGGAGATTTCCCTTTGGTTTTGCCAATATTTGCCACAATATTTTTGGGCACACTGGTTATTTGCATTAATGTTTATTATTTTTATTTCTTCTCGGTGAATTGTCTGTATCATTAATATGTAAAGTCCTTCTACATCTCTTTTAGTAGTTTTGAATTCAAATTTTATTTTGCCCTGTATTAGTCCAGCTACTCTGGATCTTTCTGTTTACTGATGTGTGGGATATATTTTTCCAAACTTTCACTTTCATCCTATGTGTATCAATGCATCTAAGGTTAGTCTCATGTAGAAAGCACATAGATGATTATACATACATATATATGTGTGTGTATATATAGCCATTCTCCCCCACCAGTCAAAAGACTGGTTCAGTCCATTAACATTCAATGTTACAACTATAATGGCATTACTTTAATATGTTTTATTCTTCAGTTTTCAATTGTCACATCTTATTATTATCTGTTTATCATTTTATTTACCTTTACAAATAAGCATTTCTAATTCTCCTGTCTTTTCCTTTCTGGGTACAGCACTCTCTTCTGTGTTTCTTATAAGTTTTGTGTCTTGGAACCAGACTCTTTCAGCTTCTATTAATCTATGAGGATTTTAACGTTACCTTTGTTTTTGAAGGACAGTTTTGCCTGGTGTAGAATTCTTCACTGGTAGTTTTTATTAGCATGCATATCATACCACTGCCTTCTCTTCTCCATGGTTTCTGATAAAAAATCAGGTCTTAGTCTTATTGAGTGTCTCTTATGTATGATGAACTGATTTCTCATTGCTTTCATAATTCTACCACTGGCACTTGACATTTTGAATAGTATGTGTCTTGGAGACTCAACGTCAGTTACACCTCACTGTCATAACCTGGGTCACATCTCACTGTCATAACCTGGGTCACACCTCACTGTCATAATCCTATCAAAATCCCTAAAGAAATCTAATAAAAGATCACTTTGATTTTCCTTTTCCAGTCTTTCACCTCATATCTGATGGGTTTTCCCTTTCTCCTTCTTCAAAATAGTCTTTACTCTTCTTGGCCTTTTACTCATTGATTAGGACTCTCTCCCATCCTTTGTGCTATTGACTTTATGTGATTTACTTGTAAAGATATTATAAATTCTACAGTGTTTGGTATTGTTTTTTACTTAATCTGTCAATTAAATTTTAAAAGCCTACTCTTCACCAGAGGGGGGAAAAAAGCAAACAGGCAAGAAAAATCTATTTTATATTTATTATTTTCAGAAATCTTCATTTCTTTTTGAAAACCTCAGTTTCTGTTTGGTATCATTTTCCTTCAATCTGAAAATCCTATTTCATATGACAATATTTCCCATTCAACTCATAATGTATTAATTAAACCTAATTATTTTTAGCACTTCTCTTGTTACAAGGTGAAAGAACATATCCTTTGTGATTTTGCAAAGGTAGTTTGAGAATAAGATGTGATTTAGAGTTTGATTTTGAAAAGGCAAAATGTCAATATTCATCATGTTTACACATTTTGTTCAATAGGAAAATGGATCACTTGAAACAATATTTAGTTCCCTATTTCACCAAAGTGAAAATAAAAGATTTAAAAACTGATTAGGAAGTAGCATAAATTTATAACAAAAAAGAAAGAACAAGCAAATCTTAGTTCTTTTAAAAGTGGGAAGACTTGTTTTCTAAAATAGTAAAGGATGATAAGGTCAATATAAATATCAATAAGGATATTCTTTTATTTTTCATTGTGTTTTTTAAAAACCATTTTTATTGATACATATTAGTAAAGCATACAGCCCATCCAAAGTGTATAATCACTAGTATTTGGTATAATCACATAGTGTGTACTCAACATTTCATTTATTATTATAGCATTTTCATTGTTCCAGTGATAATACAAATAAAGAAAAAAACAGATGAAAATAAAAACTTCTGCCCCTTAAATATCACCTCTCAATCTCTCTCTGCTTTCCCTACTTACATAGATTTGTTTTTTCTGTTTCTCTCTTTCTGATTTATTTGCATTTATATTTTGTATAGATGGAGTCAAACAATATGTAGTGCCTTTTGTCTAATTTCTTTCACTTAATGTATTTCCTTTTTTTACCCTTAAAGGAAGATTATTAATATATTACTATATGGTACTGCCTATATTTTGCTTTGGTTGTATTTTTGTCTGATATTAACATCTTGCAACATTAATGTATGTTTGCTCAGTTTCAAAGAAAAAGTCTTATATATGCAATATTATTCATATTCATATTTCACATGAGGTTTTTAAAATAAAATTTCACTGAAGTATATCATTCATACATGAACATACATAAACAATAAATATACAGTAAAATTTGTGAATTTACAAAACAATCATGCATATAATCATAAAAGGCTCCCATACCACCAACAACTTGCATATCGTGAAACATTTGTTAGGAATTATGAAAGAGTATTGTCAAAACATTACTATGGGAAGTGGATGTGGCTTAATGGATAGAGCTTCTGCCTACCATATAAGAGGTCTGCAGTTTGATGCTGAGGCCTCCTGGACAGTGTGGTGAGCTGGACCATGCAGAATATTGCTGTGCATAAGGAGTGTTTCCCCCCACAGGGATATCCCTTCACAGCAGTACAGTCCACCCAGGATTGGTGCCACCCACACAGCTGATGCAACAAGATGACACAGCAAAAAGAGACACAGAGAAGAGACAATATGAGATTTAGAAAACTAGGAAGCTGAGGTGATGCAAGAGAATGATTGCCTCTCTCCCACTCTGGAAGGTCCCAGGATGGGTTCCCAAAGCCACCTAATGAGAATACAACAGACACAGAAGAGCATACAGCAAATGGACAGAGAGAGCAGACAACCATGGGGGAGGGGGAATAAATTTAAAAAAGAAATATTAATAGGAACTGTAGCCCAAAACTTACATTTGTTGTATTTTCCCCCAACCCACCCAATTATTAATACCCTATATTAGTATTTTATGTTTACAGTTGTTCAGGAGAAAACCTTATTTGTCTTGTTACAACAGTCCATCATCCACCATTGGATTCCTTGTTTTATACAGTCTCATGCTTTATACGATCCAATGAAATTGACACTCAGTGATTCTCATTTTCATCATGGAGTTGTGCAATCATCAGCTTAGTCAATTTTAGAACGTTTTCATTATTCCAAAAGGTAAAATCCCATATACTCCTATATCCCCTATTGTTATTCCTTAGTATTGAAAAAATAACTTCTTGGCATTGTTGCAAACTATTCCAATATTGCTATTGACTATTGTCCATAGTTACATGGGTTGTAATTTTCCTATGCATCACCATATTCTTAGCACTTTGTAAAAGAAGAGCATTCTTATATTATTAACCACAATCTTCATCCACTACTGAAATACCCTAGATTATTCCCTAATTTCCTTTCAATTGACATTCACTCCACATACTACCCCTTTCAGCCACAATCACATTTATAAATCAGCTGTTTTAATTATACTCATTATCATGTGTTTCTATCAACTCTATTCATTTCTAAACTTTTACATTTAACCTTATTAATAATGCTGCATACATTAAGCATCATTTCCCAATCTCAACCCACCTTCTATTTCCCAGTAACTTATAATTTAAAAGTTACCTCCATGAACTTACTTATAATATTTAGTTCATATTGATGAGATCATACATTTGTCCTTTTGTGTCTGTCTTATTTCACTCTCCATAAAATCCTCTATGTTTATTCATATTGTCATATACATCCTGATTTCATTTCTACTTACAGGTGAATACTATTCCATTGTGTGTATATGCCACATTTGTTATCCATTCATCAGTTGATGGACACTAGGGGCTGGTTCTATATTTTAATAATTGTCAATAATGCTGGTATGAACATCAGTGTGCAAACATTGGTTTGCATCCTTGCTTTCAGTTCTTTTGAAGGTTTATATAGTAGCGGGATTGCTGGATCATGCAAAGTCCTATATTCAGCTTCTTAAGGTATTGCCAAACTGCCTTCCACAGAGTCTGCACCATTGTCCATTCCCATCAACAGTGAAGGGGTGTTTCTGTTTCTCCACTTCCTTTCTAGCACTTGAAATTTTTCTGTTTTTGTTTCTGTTTTATATAATGGATATTCTATAAGGTGTAAAATTGTATTTTCTTGTATTTTTTAGCTGCATTACCCTAATAGTGAGTTTGAGCATTTTTTTCTGATGATTTTTGTTTATATTTCATCTTTGGAGAAATGTCTGTTCAAATCTTTTGGCCATTTTTAAATTGGGTAGCTTGCCCTATTATCATTGAGTTGTCTGAGCTCTTTATATAACATAGATATCAAATCCTTATTGGATATGTGGTTTCCAAATATTTTCTCCCATTGAGTAGGTTGACTTTTTACTTTCTTGACAAACTCTTTTGAAAATCAAAAATGCTTCCTTTTGAGGAGGTCCTATTTATTTTTTCTTTTGTTGCTTGCATTTTGGGCATATGGTTTAAGAACCTACTGCCTATCACAAGATCTTGAAGATGTTTTCCTACATTTTCTTCTAGGAGTTTCATAGTTATAGCTTTTATAATTAGGTCTTTGATCCATTTTGAGTTACTTTATATATAAAGTGTGAGACAGAAGACCTCTTTCTTTCTTTTGGATATAAATATCCAGTTCTTCCAATATTTGTTAAGTAGACTGTTCTGGACAAGCTGGGTGGGTTTAATAGGTTGTCAAAAACCACCATACCATAGATGTGAGGGTCTATTTCTGAGTTCTCAATTCAGTTCCATTGGTCCATCTATCTATCTTTATGCCAGTTCCATGCTGTTTTTAGCACTGTAGCTAAGTAATGTGCTTTAAAGTCTGGAAGTACTTCTACTCCAACTTTCTATTTTTAGACTTTTTTTTCTGTATTCAGGGCCCCTTACCCTTCCAAATAAATTTGATACTTGGCTTTCCATTCCTGCAAAAAAAGGCTGTTGGGATTTTTATTGGGATTGCATTGAATCTGAAAATCAGTTTGGGTAGAATTGATGTTTTAACAATCTTCCATCTTCTAGTCCATGAAAATGAAATGTCCTTCCATTTATTTAAGTCTTTGTCAGTTTCTTTCAGCAATGTTTTGTAATCTTCTGAATGCAGGTCTTTTATGTCCTTGTTTGTTTCTTCCTAAGTATTTGATTCTTTTAGTCACTAGCATTAATGGAATTTTTTTCTCTGATTTTCTCCTCAGATTGCTCATTTGTAGATTGTAGAAACACTATTGATTTTTGCATATTAATCTTTTATCCCACTGCTTTGCTGATGAACTTGTCTACCAGTAATAGTACCTTTGTTGTGGATTTTTCTGGATTTTCTAGATAGAAGATCATGTCATCAGTGAATAGTGAAAGTTTATTTCTTCCCTTCATATTTCGGTGCCTTTTATTTCTTTGTCTGGCCTAATTGCTCTAGCTAGAACTTCTAGCACAATATTGGATAATAGTGGTTGACATCCTTCTCTTGTTCCTGACCTCAATGTGAAATCTTTCAGTCTTTCTCAATTGAAGACAATGCAAGCTGTAGGGTTTTCATATATGCACATTACCATATTGAGAAAGCTTTCCTCTATTCCTATCTTTTGGAGTGTTTTTGTCAAGAAATAATGCTATATTTTTCAAATGCCTTTTCTGCATCAATTGAGAGGATCATGTGATTTTTCTTCACTTTATCAATGTGCTTTATTGCACTAATTGATTTTCTGGTGTTGAATCACCTTTGCATAACCTGGGATAAAATCCACTTGATTGTGGTGTATAATATTTTTAATGTGCTTTTGGATTCTTTTTGCAAGTGATTTGTTGAGAATTTTTGCATCTTATGTTCATTAGAGATATTGGTCTGTAATTTTTCTTTTTCATAGTATCTTTATCTGTTTTTGGTGTTAGGGTGATGTTCATAGAATGAGTTTGTAGCATTCTTTCCTGTTCAGTTTTTTTGGAAGAGCTTGACAAAGATCAGTATTAGTTCATCTTTGAGTGATTGCTAGAATTCACCCATGAAGCCATCTAGTTCTGGGCTTTTCATCTTTCAGAGGTATATTAGTCAGCCAAAGGGGTCCTGATGCAAAATACCAGAAACTGGTTGGTTTTTATAAAGGATATTTACTTGGGGTAGGAGCTTACAGATACCAGACCATAAAGCATAAGTTACTTCCCTCACCAAAGTCTATTTGGAGTGATGGCTGAAGACGTCCACAAGGGTTCAGACTTCCTGGGTTCCTATGTTCCTGGAGCTTGCTTTTCTCTGGGTTCAAGATTTCTTCCTTCCTGGTGCTGGCTTCTCTTTCATCTGGGTGCTGACTTCCTGGGTCTTCAGCATCAAACTCTAACATCAGAAATCCTTAACTCTCTTCTTTTCCATGCCTTTTATCTGTGAGTCCCCACCAACCAAGTGGTGGGGATGCAGCACTCTAATCATAACTCAATCATGCCCAGATACAGATCAGATTACAAGCATAATCCAGTATCTATTTTTGGAATTCATAACCATATCAAACTGCTACAGGAGGTTTTGGATGACCCTTTCAATCTCTTCACTTGTGGTTGGTTTGTTGAGGTCTTCCATTTCTTCTAAAATCAGTGTAGGTAGTTCATGTGTTTCCAGGAATTTGTCCATCTCATCTATGTTTTCTATTTTTTTTTTAGCATACACTTGTTCATAATATCCTCTTATGATCTGTTATTTCTACAGGGACAGTAGTAATATCCCCCCTCTTGTATCTGATTTTATTTATATGTGTCATTTCTCTTTTTTTCTTTGTTAGTCTAGGAAAGGGTCTGTGGATTTTGTCAATCTTCTCAAAAACCAACTTTTGGTATTACTGATACTCCCTATTGCTTTTTTTTGTTCTTGATTTCCTTGATTTCTGCTTTGATCTTTACCATTTCTTTCCTGTAATGTCCCCCCTCTCATATCTGATTTTATTTATATGTGTCATCTCTTTTTTTCTTTGTTAGTCTAGATAAGGGTCTGTGGATTTTGATCTTCTCAAAAACCTACTTTTGATATTGTTGATTCTCCCTATCATTTTGTTGTTGTTGTTCTTGATTTCTTTGATTTCTGCTCTTATCTATACTCTTTCTTTCCTTTTGATCAGTTTGGGATTAGCTTGCTGTTCTTTTTCTAGTTCTTCCAGGTGTGCAGTTAGATTACCAATTTTAGCTCTTTCTTCTTTTTTAATGTAAGCATTAAACACTATGAATTTCTCTCTGAGCACTGCCTTTCCATTATCCCATAGGTTTTATGTTGTGTTCTTGTTTTCACTCATCTCAAGATATTTGCTGAACTCTCTTGCAATTTCTTCTTTGGCTCACTAGTTGCTGAGTTGTTTAATCTCCATATATTTATGAATTTTCCATTTTCTGTCCATTATTTCTTTCCAGCATCATTCCATTATAATTAGAGAAAGTGTTTTGTATAATTGCAATCTTTTAAAATTTATTAAGACTTGTCTTGTGACCCAACATATGGTCTATCTTGGAGAAGGATCCATGAGCACTTGAAAAGAATGTATTATATATCCTGCTGGTTTGGAATGTAATGCTCTATAAATGTCTGTTAGGTCTAGTTCATTTATCACATTATTCAAGTGCTCTGTTTCTTTATTCTCTGTCCAGATGTTCTATCCAGTACTAAGAGCGATGTATTGAAGTCTCCAACTATTATTGTAGAGACATCTATTTGCCTGCTTTCCCAGTGTGTGCCTCATATATCTTGGGGCTGTGAGGTTATGTGCATAAATGTTTAGAATAGTTATTTCTTGTTGAATTACCTCTTTTATTAATATATAATGACCTTATTCATCCCTTAGAACAGCTTGGCATTTGAAATTTATTTTGTATTTTAGTCTTTCTACTCCAGCTCTTTTTTGGTTACTATAATGTTTGCATGGAGTATCATTTTCCTACCTTTCACTTTTAACCTGGTTGTGCCTTACATCTGAAGTGAGTCTCTTGTAGACAATATAAATGGCATATAATTTAAAATTTATTCTATCAGTCTGTGTCTTTTGATTGTGGAGTTCAAGCCATTAACATTCAATGTTATAATGTTAATTTAATTCAATGTTTAAAGGCATTACTGCATCCATTTTGACCTTTGACTTTCAGTCATCACATTATACTCTAGTCTATTTGTTTACTATTTCAAATATTCTTATTTCTACACTCTTTTCCAAGTCTCTCACCCTTGTTTTTCCTTTGAGACTGCTGCAATCACTTTAGTATCTCTTGTACTTCTATCTTTTTTGGTAACATATTCTATCATTTTTTGTTTGTCTGTGGAGACTTTGAAGTCCCCTTCACTTTTTTTATTTTTTAAAGATTTATTTATTTATCTCCCCTTCCCCCCCCCACTCTGGTTGTCTGTTCTCTGTGTCTATTTGCTGCCTATTGTTTCTTTGTCAGCTTCTGTTGTCAGTGGCATGGGAATCTGTGTTTATTTTTGTTGCATCATCTTATCTTGTGTCAGTTCTCCGTGTGTGTGGCACCATTCCTAGGCAGGCTGCACTTTCTTTCATGCTGGGAAGCTCTCCTTACGACTTACAGGGTGCAATCCTTGCTCATGGGGCTCCCCTACATGGGGGACACTCCTGCGTGGCAGGGCACTCCTTGCGCACATCAGCACTGCACATGGGCCCTCTCCACACGGGTCAAGGAGGCCCAGGGTTTGAACCACGGACCTCCCATGTGGTAGGTGGATGCCCTAACCACTGGGCCAACTCTGCTGTCCCTCCCCTTCATTTCTGAAGGACAGCTTTACTGGATACAAAATTCTTGGCTAGCAGTTTTTCTCTTTCAATACCTTAAATACATCTTACCACTTTCTTCTCTCCTCCATGGTTTCTGATGAGAGGTTAGCACTTAATCTTACCAAGTTTCCCTTGTATATGTTGCTTTGCTTTTCTCTTGCTGTTTTCAAAATCCCTTTATCTCTGATATTTGTCATTCTGAATAGTACGTGTCCTGGGGTAGGTCTGTTTGGGTTTATTCTGTTTGGGGTGCATTGGCCTTGTTAGACATTGATATTTATGTCTTTCATAAGGGCATGAAATTTTTCAGTCATTCTTTTCTCAAATATTCTTTCTGCCTCTTTTCCATTTTCTTCTCCTTCTGGAATGTCAATAATGCATATATTTTTGCTTTTCATGTTGCCATTCACTTTCCTGAGACCCTGTTCCATTTTTTCCATTCTCTTCTCTTTCTGTTTTCCTGTCTTTTCCTTTTCAGATATTTTGTCTTCAAAACCACTAACTCTATCTTCAAGCATTCAAATCTGTTCTTATATGCCTCTAATTATTTTAATCTCATCCATCATGTCTTTCATTCCTGTCAGGTCAGTTACTTTTCCTTGCAGACTTTCCAGATCTTCTCTATGCTCACTCAGGGTCTTCTTAATATCCTTTATCTCTGTATTTTCTTTAAATTCTTTAAACAGATTTAGGAAAGTTGTGTAATCATCATTAATTGTCTTAAATCTGAACTTTTCAGGATATTTGGATTTTTCCTATGGCTGTGCCATCTCTTCTTGTATCCTAGTATGTCTTGTAATTTTTTTGGCTATCTAGGCATCTGATATGTTGGTGAATTTACTCTAACAGGCTATTTCTCTTTCCTATCATTACTTTTACACACTCTTTGATATTTAGTTCAACTTATCCTAAGTCTTTAACATTGTCTAGCTTAAATTACCAAAAACCATGCCAGGGACTCACTATAGGGATGCAAACTTTCTCCCAGGGATGGGGTTGAGAGAGTTCTAAAAGCAGTTTCTGTTCATGTAATTTCCAGATTGGGCAGCAGATAATGCTTTTTTGCACATGTTTCCACAGACACGTATCTCTCTAGGGTTTCCTTTGTTTTCATCTGGCCAGAGCCAAGATTCAAAGAGGACTTGGCTGGCAGAATTCACAAAGAAAAGCCCCCTGACTTTCCCTCCATTTTCCCTTGTAACACCTGGCAAGGGGGAAGACATCTGCTACCTTGTCTGTCAGCTTCAATGTGCCTGGGGTTTTACCACCACTGAATATCTTGGGTGGAGGAAGGGAGCACTTCCCAGTGGCCAGTAGGTTTAGTGTAATAGCTCACAGTTTGTTTTTCACCTTCTACCTCTCTCTGTCCCTTACCCTCCTGGGAGTTATGAAGCACTGTCCAAGTCTGCTGACCCCCAAAGCAAGTTCCTCTGGCATCCTTAGGCTCTTCCTCCATTGTTTTTGTGAGAGCACTGAGCCTTATCTGCTATTCTGATGCCATGTTCTCACAACTCCTTTAATGTATTTTTTATCTCATGAGCTTTATTTTCTATTCAGGTTCTTAAATTCTTCTTTGTGCTTGTTCAGTATCTTCTTGATGTCTTTTATTTCTTCATCTATATTGTCTTCCAACTCATGGATTTGATTTAGGAGATTTGTATGAATTTCATTGCTTAGTTGTCTCAAATCCTGTGTCTCATCTAGGGCTTGGATGTATTCCTTTCCTTGCACCATATCTTCTGTTTTCTTAGTGTCACTTGTAAATTTTTTGCTGATGTCTAGGGCTCTGATTATGACGGTGAGTTTACTCTGATGCCCCATTTGTCTTTCTTGCATAGCAATTTAGTGGTGGGAGGCTGTGTGTTACTGCCATTCTTTGACTCTTGGTTCAACCTGTTCTAGCTCTTTAGAATTATCACTGTTTATTTGATCAGATCTGGGCCATGGACCCATTAATGGGTTGCAGACCCACTTCCAAAGGCCTTGAAGAGGGAGGATGTAACAGCTCAAAAAAGCTTGTCATGTATTTACTTCTAATTTCCTTTCATGCACTTCCTTGGTCTGCCAGCAGATGGTGGTCTTAGCTGACCTCTCAGTTCAAACCCTGGTTTTAATGTGTTAGCTGCAACACCAACCACAACACAGTGGCAGAGGATCTTTCCTCAAGGCTATTCAGAGTCTCACAAATCAAGCTTTCTCAGAAGTTCTTCTCCAACCTTTGCTGGCAACACCCTCCCTTTTCCCTGGTTGGAAATATTCTACTCCCTTCTGTGTCCTCAACAACCAGTCCTGGTCAGTAGGGATGGTGTTTCTGAGAGTTAGATATCCATCATCCCCTATGCAAACAATGGTGCAGCCCCACACAGGAAGGGCTCCTGGAACACAGACCAAAATTTTGGTCAGAAGCTGAATTAGCCTTAGCTTGCATCCTTTTCTCTCTCCTTTCCTGGGGAGGCAAGCCCCTGTGGCCTACCTTTCATACTTAAGTTACCAAAAGATCTTAGAAACTGTCTTCAAGTTGACATCCTAAAAATCATAATTTTTCTTAATATAAAGTTTGTCAGAATAATAAATTAATTTGGTTAAATGCAAATTAACATTTTTCATCATTGTAAAGATCTAGTAGATACAATGCCAGTTTATCAGTAAGCTGAATGTGTTTAGGGAAAGCATACCTAAGCAGAATTAAATTTTGTCTATATTGTACTTGTCCTTAACTCAGAAGGCATAGTTTAACAATATTAAACTAATCTCATTTATCAAAGGTTTATCAAAATTACTGAACTTGAGTGTTTTTTTAAGCATTTAGATGTAGTTCTAATGAATACTCTTTCACTGGAAATATTCAAGGCTTGGTTTCCTTAAGATTTCAGGAATATTCAATCTTAAATGCTTAATTATCTTTAAGGCAATTTGAGTACAGCTCTTTTAAGAAGTTTTATGTTAATTTGTAATACCATCAGAAGGTATTATATATCAAACAAATGTACAGACAGACACAAATAGAGAGCTTATAGCTTCAATCACAAATTTTTCATCTACTAAGATGTAAGAACACAGAAATACAGAGATATAAAACTCACTAGTTTATATGCAATTTTAGAGACTCACAATTTCTCAGTAGACTCTGAGTACCTATTGAAATTGGCATCCAATTTGGCCTAATATGGGAGCCCTGTTTCTTAAATGCAGTCTCTGAGTTGACTAAATTTGCCTCTTTGGAACATTCCCTATATTCAGTTTTACAACTCTGTATTGTCTTTAATGAGATTTTGCTATTTGGTTAGATAAGCACAGCTTTTAGCCCCATAATTTTTGAACATGTAAGTGCCAAAGTGCAAGAGATTTTAGAACTTGAGGGTCTCATCTTTTATCATTTCACTTACCTGTGCACAGAACAAAGAAGCCAACAGCAGCAAAATTGAAACTGCAAAATGAACCAAAGACTAGGGACTCAGACTCAAAATTTGTGTCTATTTGTCCATAAGATTAACCCATTAACCTGGACAAAGCACTTTAAAAAAAGTTAATAGATTTTATTTTTAGAACAGTTGTAGATTTACAGAAAAATGAGTGATTGTATAGAGAGTTCCCACATATCCCCTAATTGCCATTCATTCTCCCCTTTTATCAACATCTTATATTACTATTGTACATTGCTACAATTGATGAAGTATTAATATTGAAGAAGTATTAATAACTAAAGTTCTTAGTTTCCTTAAGGTTCAAGCTTTGTGTGGTACAATTTTATGGGTTTTGACAATTAATAATGTCATGCACCAGTTATTTCTGACATTATAGTATAGAATAGTTTCACTAGCCCCCCCAAATCAGTTATGCTTCACTTTTTCATCTATTTTTTTTTCTCCAATAATGTGTTTAACTTTCTAGCATTTTAGATTGCTGGGTAAAATACAGGACATCCAGTTTAATTTGCATTTCTTATACATAATGAACAATTTTTTATAACTACATTCTATGGGAGCATATAATCAAATAACAGAAAATATAGTATGCTTTATATTATAAACCATTATATAAACAATTATATTGTTATTTATGTTATTAGATTACAATACTATAAGATATTTTATGCAATATTATAATAAAATATGCTTTGCATCTAACAGAATTTAATTCATTATTTTTCAGAAATTCAAATATTGTTTTATTTGCTAAAGCTGACAACCTTGATAGCAAGGGAATTTTCAATCACATGCTAAAATAGAGAACAGTGGTAGAAAACCGTATGTCTCTATCACCTAATATGGATTTGTCATCATTTTGCACCAATTATCTTCCATTTAAGTTTGGTGGCTAACATTATATAACTCCCCTGATAACCCTGGGAGGAGGGGGATAAAGGGGGAAAATTCTTTAATTAGGTTGTCTCCAAGTTTGGGAATAAGGTACATATTCAGGAAATAATTAGTGAAGAATTAAGTGATATAGTGTGTGATATGGACTGTAAGGTCCACAACAGTTTTAATAAGGGGGGGGTAAGTATTGGCTGGAGTGATCTTGGATGAGGTGAGGTGGGAGTGGAGATTGCGTTAAATCTTGTAAAGTCTGTAAAAGTAAAGAAGAGCTGAGAGAATTCCCAGGTAAGTAACCAGTAGAACTAGGTTTTAATCACTCTGGCTCTATGAAAGTCTCTCACAATTTGAAAGTACTCACCCTGCTGCTTCACATTTTCATCGTCAGGACCCAGAATAGCTGTGTCTCATCAGGCTGTTATAAATCAAGCACTATTACAAATCACTACTTCAAGATCGATCAGCTCTTGAACCAGTCAGCGTGATGGCTGTTCAAACTTCTCTGGGTGACTCATTGGTTAGCCTTTGGAATATGCTGTCTTCAGTGTCATTGGGTGTTCAATATTTCCTTGACTGAAAGTAGATTGGGGATGAATTATAATTAATTAGAGAAAGCAAGATTCTATTCAATTGGTCACCTTTATGTCAATACTTTTGAAAAGACATGGCTTTTTTTTTTAACTTTTTACTTTTTTTTAAAGATTTATTTATTTAATCTCCCCCTCCCCCGGTTGTCTGTTCTCTGTGTCTATTTGCTACGTCTTGTTTCTTTGTCCGCTTTTGTTGTTGTCAGCGACACGGGACGTGTGGGCGGTGCCATTCCTGGGCAGGCTGCACTTTCTTTCATGCTGGGCGGCTCTCCTTAAGGGCGCACTCCTTGCACGTGGGGCTCCCCTATGTGGGGGACACCCTTGTGTGGTGTGGCACTCCTTGTGCGCATCAGCACGGCGCACGGGCCAGCTCCACACGGGTCAAGGAGGCCTGGGTTTGAACCGCGGACCTCCCATGTGGTAGACAGATGCCCTAACCACTGGGCCAAGTCCATTTCCTGAGACATGGTGTTTTCACCTATGTCAAAGAGTTAAGAAAAGTATAGGATGATACTATATCTCAACTCTTGAATTTAACTCAACAGTGAAAGTGGTCTGTTTTTCAATGTGAGTGACAATAACAGAAAATATAGGATCTTATACATTTAACAGGTTTTCACTTTTTCATTCCTCTGAATTATAAATGCAACCTCAAGTACTAAGGAGGCAGACTTCAAAAATATTTTATTGAAATATAGTACCAAATTATATTTAGATAAAGACCAAGAAACATTAAATGAACAGTGCCCCCAGATACCAACTTCAAGCTTCCTTCCAGTCACTCAACCCCCTGCAGCTCCAAGGACAATCACTATTCTGATTCGTAGCAGCACAGAATAATTTTGTCCAGTTTTTTACTTTATTTAAATAGAGTCACACAATACATACTCTCTTTTGTGTTTTGTGTCTTCCTTCTTTCATTTGACATTACAGTTGTAAAATTCAAGGGTTGCTAATATTTAAATAACTTTTGTTATTACATAAGTAATGTATACTCAACATTAAAATTTTTTAATATACCATAATTTTAAATTATATTTTAAATTGTATGTCTGTACCCAATTTATTTAAACAAGATTTTAAGCTTTTCTAGAGATGCTATCTAAAAAGAAAAGTTGCTGGCACTTTCTGAGATTATTTTTACTACTTTTTTTAAACTTTTATTTTTTAAAGATACTTAGATTACATAAATGTTACATAAAAAATGTAGTGATTTGCATATGCCCCACTCCCTACTCCTTCCCCACTTTCCAACTTCAACAACATCCTTTATCCGTGTGGTACATTTGCTAAAATTGATGAACACATATTGGAGCATTGACACTAAGTGTGGATTTTAGTTTACATTACAAAGTTTTTTGTGTTTTTTTAACATTTTTTATTTATTTCTCTCCCCTTCCCCACCCCAGTTGTCTGCTCTCTGTCCATTTGCTGTGTGTTCTGTATCCACTTACAAACTTGTCAGTGGCACTGGGACTCTGTATCTTTTTGTTGCATCATCTTGCTGGCCTCAGCTCTCCATGTGTGGGGCACTACTCCTGGGCAGGCTGAGATTTTTTCATGTGGGGTGGCTCTCCTTTAGGGGTGCATTCCTTGCCTGTGGGGCTCCCCTATGTGGGGAACATTCCTGTGTGGCTCAGCACTCCTTGCATGCATCAGTACTGCACATGGGCCAGATCACTCTCTCCTGCACAACTTTGTAATTTATGACAAGGTATATAATGGCTTGTATGTGTCATTGCAATGTCATTCAGGATAATTCCAATTTTCCAAAAGTGCCCCATATTATACCTATTTTTCCCCTCTCCCTCCCCTCAGAACCTCTGGTTGCCATTGCTTCATCAATTACAGAGTTCTTGCATTGCTCAAATAACAATAAGCCTATAGTAGAATAACACTAAGTCTACACTAGTACATCATTCATTCCACAATCCTGAGGATTCTGGAATGGTGATACCCACACCACCTCTAATTGAGAGGGCACATAAATCATAGGCAGGGCTGACATCTGTGACATCTGCCTATAGTGTCTTAATTTCTCCAGAGCCCCTTTCTGAGATTTTTATTAATTGTTTCATCCTGACCATTTTTTAAAATTATATATTCACTTTCTCAAAACTTAATCCTTAGACAGTTCCAGGTGCATTATAATCTTTCCTGCATGTATAAGAGAGATATTTAAGAATAAGACACAGGTAGCTTTATTTTCCAGCTGGTGTGCTTACTGGTAGGTGATGGCCCCTAGGTAAGTAGTTGTGTCATCCTGCCCCTGTAAGGATATATCTTATGTGTCAGAGCAACAGTCCTGGACCCTCTCAGAAGACTTGGTGTGCATCCAGACAAGAGATGAAGAGCTTAGTTTTTATTGCTTCCATTCACCCTGTTATGAGCATGATTCCAATTCATAACCATCCATCCATCTCATAAATGATCAAGAATCACCACAACCTCCAGCTTAAGCAAGACACCATTTGAATTTGTGGTTTAAACACCAGGTTTATGCACAGTTTATTGTCAGAGAAAGTTATATACCAAAAACTCTACAATCTTTGCCCTGAGCTGAATCTCAGCATTTCCTTTAGATAAAGACTTTTGAAAGAGAACATGTAAGATTCATTCTATGACACTCAATCCAGCATCTTGGGCTACAACTTTACCTTATGATGGAGTCATTCTCTGTTTTCTAAGATGTCCCAAGCCCATTTCTTTCCTTCTCTCTTCATTTTTGCAAACATCATCATCCCAATGCCTGGATCCCCTTTAATTAAATTAGTCCATTTGGCCAGGAAGGAGTAGTTACTTGGTTTAGATGTAAGGTCCAGTACAATATCTTACCCTCAGCCCTGTCATTTCTGGTTCCTATCACTTTAAGAAGTGCTCCAATGAATTTCATCCTGGTTCACACCTTTCCTTTGGCTAATTTAGAAATCTCCTTCAAACTCTATAGCCTAAGTAGCCAAAATTAGCTGACAATGTCGGATGAACTGTGGGTAACATTTCTTCAACCATGCAATTTCTGATCATGTTCTTCTCTTCAGTCCCTCTCGCTTATTTCTTGAGCCACCTCATCCCTTCTGCCTAAGTGGCTTACTATGGTCAACTAAAAACCCTTCTTTCAGAGAATTCATCTTATAGCTGAATAAGATGAATGGCAAATCTCCAGTCCAAAATATAACTATAAAGTGGGCAGAATTGAACAAAGCAATCATTTTTATCAGAGAATAGATCAAGGGCATAAAACCATCTTAGCAGTGTTTATTCTTCTTAGAAGTTGGATTTTTGACATCTGACCTAGGATTGCTCCCATTCCTTTCCCTGACAAAAGTCAATGTGGAGGTTCTGATAGGGATAGGGCAGGACAACCCATGAGTACCAGCATCTGCTCTGCCACAGTCAAAGGGTGCTTATTCAATTTGGAGCCAGGGATGTGCCCATACATAACATCATTGTTAGTGGAAGTGACAGTCTAAGAGGCAGGTGACTTAGAAGGGCCAAGGACTCAAATACCCTGAGATCATAGGGTAGAAACAAGGTTATTAGCTTGCTGAGACTATATGCATAAGCAGTGAGCTAGAGAGGGCTCAATACAGCCACAGCCTTGGCTGATTCTGAGACTGTACAAGTGTGAGTAGGAGATCTGAAAGAGATGAACAGAAAGGAAAAGCTGGAACAGACTTTGAAATGGTCTCAACCCTGAATGATCCCCTACACCACAGACCTATTGGCAGAGCATTGAAACTTTACAGGCTTTGAGTGGTGAGATCAACCTCTCTGCAATTATTAGCCTACTCTAGCCTACCCAGACAGGTACAATGCCTAGGAAGCCAGGCTTAAGAACATAAATAAGAAGACCTATATACACATTCATAGAGTCATAGATACACACATACATATAAGCAAGAATTTTATATAGTATATACCTGTTTATATAGGCATATAAGTGTATACACCCATACATATTGAGTAGAGACAGCAGCAGTTGTACCCTGCCAGGGAGACAGATTTCACAGATGTATCCCAAGCAAGTTACTAAACATAAAATGAATGAACAAAGAAGCAATACAAGAGCACCAGGAGAAGCATCAACAATGACCTTCAGAGGGAAAGTCAGAATTCAGAGTTGCTACAGCACATCACCTAAAATGATCAATTTTCAGAACCAGGAATGTGACCCATGCACAGGAAAAAAGGGCAGTCAATAGAAACTGGATTTAGCAGTCAAAGGCTTCAATATTATAAGTATATTCAAAGAACTAAAGTTAGTCATGTTTAAAAAATGAAAGAATAAATGCAATGAAGCAACAAAGAGGAATTCTCAAGAAGGAGATAGAGAGTATAAAAAGGAAAGAAGTGGAAATTCTAGCATTGAACATAATATGAAAATTTCTCTAGAGCTCAATAACAGTTTCAAGATGACAATAAAGAATCAATGTTCTTTAAAACAGATCAGTAGACATTATCTACTCTGAAGATCAGGGGGATAAAGACAGCAGAAAAATGAACAAGCCTTCAGAAACCTGTGAGACAACTCGAATGTAAACAAAGTTCAGAAATCTGTGATCTTACATGATCATAAAGGGTTGTCTTCAGCAGAGTCACTTTCCCATTCACTCAAAGGTTCAAATTCAGAGACTGACATTATCTCCAAGTGAGATGGTAGAATCCTAAGTGTCTGTTAAGAGATCATTTATATCTCTAAGTCCACTCTAATCCATATTTTATTCTTCCATTCTGTGGACCCTGGGATGGTGATGCCCACTCTACCTCTAGATCAAGAGGGGGCTTAGATTCCACATGGATGATGGAGGCAATTCCTCTACTTGCAGTTGTCAGCACTCTAGATTCCCTGGTGTGGTGTTTGACCTTCTTCTCCTCTATTAGCTGACCTGGATATGTCCAATGAAATAGAGAGTAAGAGTCACAACTCTGCTGAGGTTCAGGGCCCAGCTGGCACATGTACAGTCCAGAGATTCAAGTCCCCTGAGTATGCACCATCTCTAACACCAACCACAGGTTGAATAAAAGTGACAGAAGAGGCTTGTGTAGGAAGGTCACATCTGAGTCCAGCTCCATCACTCTCAGGAGTACAAATTCCAAAGTAGGGCCCTCTGACATGGCACAGAACTCCAAATCCATCTGTCATGAACTTATAGCTTTTGGATCTCCATAACCTTCAGGAGAACCAGCACCTAGGGTTGTATCTACTTTGGCTCTCTCTGGGGCCCTGCTGAGGTGTGCATAAGTGTGACCCCTCTGATGACTTCCCAACTCTTTTATGAAGACTCTTAGCCATATAAACTCATTTGCCTTTGCCATTTCCCCCTTTTATTCAAGGTCAAAAAGCAGTTTTTAACACTTGATCCAACATGTAGGCTGAGATATTCTGCTGGTTTGAGTTGAACCTTTTATTCAAGGTCTCTTTCTAGTTGCATCATCAGTTAGTGATTGGTAGTAATCCCTTGGCACCAGGGAGGCTCATCCCCAGGAGTCATGTCCCAGACTGGGGGGAAGGCAATGCATTTACATGCTGAGTTTGGCTTAGAGAATGGCCACATTTGAGCAAAAGGGAGGCTCTCAGGAGGTAACTCTTAGGTACCCTGCAGCTCTAGGCCTAGTTCATATTTCAGGCACACAGGCTCATAAGCATAGTCATCAGTATCAAGGGCTCATTACTAAAATCTATAAAACTACTGTGACTAGTAATAGAAGAAATTGTAGCACTGATATGGAGAAAGTGGCCACAGTAATTGCTGAGGGCAGGAAGAGGAAAGAAGAGATGTGATGTGGGGGTATTTTGGGGACTTTGAGTTGTCCTAAATGATATTGCAGGGTCAGATGCTGGACTTTATATATCCTGCCATAACCCACTGAATGTACTGGGTGAGAGTGTGAACTACTTATCTATGTGGTGCAGCAGAGCTCTAAAATGTGTTCACCAAGTGTGATGACTGTGCCACAATGATGGAGGAGGTTGGTGGGGGAGGGGGGTGGGGGATATATGTGAACCTCTTATTTTTTTAATGTAACATTTTTTGTGATGTGTATATCTTTAAAAAAATACAGTTTACAAAAAATGATGGGGTGGGGTGTGGGGAGTGGGGTACATAGGAACCTCTTATGTTTCTTATGTTTTTTTTAATGTAATATTCTTTGTGATCTATTAACTTTAACAAAAAAGTGTACAAAATTAATTAATTTAAAAAGGAAAATAAAAAAGATCATTTATAAAGTATAAATATTTTTAAAAACAGTAGAATGTAATCCTGCTTTTATCATTGCTTTACTGATTTGTTTATTGAATATGAGATGCCAAAAAAATTATTTAGGGATGCATATAGAGTATATATTTATTAAATTATGTAGATAAAACCCTGGGAAACCCTCAGAGCCAAAAAAACAAAAAACAAAAAAAAAACCCATAAACCTGTGTCTTATTTCCTCTTTGAACTCACTCTTGGATTTCCTCTTGATGGCTTTTGAAATTTGAAATCCCCATGAAGGCAGCTGACTCAAATAGACAATCAAGCTTGAACCCACCTCTGTGAGAGGGACAAACACATATCAGTAGGAGTCAGTCTAATGTCCTTTTGTATAAAAATCATTTGCCATTCCTAGAAGACAAAAACTGCTTCCATTCTTACAAGTCATCTGGCTTCCTTTGCTGGAGCAAAACCCCAGTGTCCTAAATAAAATACTGTAGTCTGCAAATGACCCCAATTTGTCTTTTGACAATATACATGGTATATATAGTACTAACCTGTCCCAACCTCTAAGAGGCCCTGATGGATATCACCATCAGCAGAGAGCAGGGCAGAAAGCGTGACTTGGAGGGAGGGGATTTCAGCTCCAATGGCCCACAGTTTGCATCTAGCACTCCAGCCAGACCCACTGGAATGCAGGCCCAAAGAGAGGCCACACCAGGGAGCAGTCCCAGTGGTAACTGCACAGACTTTCCCCCAGTGGAAGCTTGATGGGACTGAGCTGTGGTGGGTCAGCCAGAGGTAAGGAATTGTTTGGCCAGAGAAAGACAAGGGATTGTCCTCTGCTCAGTGGGTGTCAATCCTGGCTTGACTCTGAGCTAAAAGTTAATCACTGCAAAATGCTGGTGCACTGAGCAGTAGATGGCAGTCTTCAGGGCAGGCACATTACAGCCTCAGAATGCTGTGAAAGGGCATGAGAGAAGGACTGTGTGCACATCCATTTTTCCATTCTTTTTTCTCCTTTAGTTGATCTCATCACAAAAAGCAGAAAGTGAGATAATATCAAATGTTCCACAAGGGTGTGGAGTTGTATGGGAAATTTACACATCTGTATGATTGTTTGGCAAGTTCACAACATCTGTAACAAAAATATATTTTTAAAAATAGTATGGGTTGGGGGGAAAATACACCAAATATAAGAAAAGGAATATAGTTGGTAGTAATATTTCGATGATGCTCTTGCATAGTTTGTAACAAATGTTTCACACCAATGCAAAGAGTTGGTGGAGGGGTGATGTATGAGACCCCTGTGTGATGTTATGTATGTTTATTTTGTAGGTTCACAATCTTTGCTATACACTTACTGTTTATGTGTGTTCATGTATGAATGATATACTTCAATATATATAAAAATAAATAAGAATTTTTAAAAAGCAGAAAGTGTAACAAACAACAGCAACAAAAGTAATTTAAAAATTAGATAGCAGAAAGTGCAGGGGCAGAACCAACTGCTGACCCATCCACTCTACCTCTAATTCCTAGGGTCATGAGGCTGCCCAATCCACCCTGAACTCCTCCAAATAAAGCAATTGCAGGTTTTGCCTTTGTGGATACATCTCCAAATGAATAGTAATGCTTGCTATTTTTTTAAAAAATTTTTAATTCATTTTTTAAAAATATTACATTCAAAAAATATGAGGTCCCATTCAACCCCACTGCCCCCACCCCACCACTCCCCCCACAGCAACACTCTCCCCCATCATCATGACACATCCATTGCATTTGGTGTGTACATCTCTGGGCATCACTGCACCTCATGGTCAGTGGTCCACATCATAGCCCATACTCTCCCACGTTCCATCCAGTGGGCCCTGGGAGGATCTACAATGTCTGGTAATTGTCCCTGAAGCACCACCCAGGACAACTCCAAGTCCCAAAAACGCCTCCACATCCCATCTCTTCCTCTCATTCCCCACACCCAGCAGCCACCATGGCCACTTTTCCCACACCAATGCCACATTTTCTCTGTGGACCTTGGATTGGTTGTGTCCATTGCACATCTATGTCAAGAGGAGGCTAAGATTCCACATGGATACTGGATGCAATCCTCCTGCTTTCAGTTGTAGGCACTCTAGGCTCCATGGTGTGGTGGTTGACATTCTTCAACTCCATGTTAGCTGAGTGTAATCAGAGTGTAGGAGTTGAAGTCTGTTGAGGCTCAGGGCCTGGCTATCATATTGTCAGTCCAGAGATTCAAATCCCCTAGATATATCTAAACCCCAGCACCAACTACAATTCCAGTAAAGTTGCATGAAAGTCTTGTGAAAAGAGATCCCATCTGTGTCCAGCTCCATCACGCAGAAACACCAGCTC
This sequence comes from Dasypus novemcinctus, assembly GCF_030445035.2. NCBI lineage: Eukaryota > Metazoa > Chordata > Mammalia > Cingulata > Dasypodidae > Dasypus > Dasypus novemcinctus. The sequence continues at coordinate 1,803,849 of NC_080700.1, forward strand.
CAAAGAAGGGCCAACTGACATGGCAGTGAACCCCATCTGCCATGACCATAGAACCTGTGGGTCTCTTTAGCCCTCAAAAGAACCAATACCTGGGGTTGTATCTACTTTATCTGTCTCTGAGACTCTGCTCAGGTGTGCATAAGGGAAATCATTCTGACAACCTCCAGACTCTTATTTAGAGACTCATAGCCATATAAACTCATTTGTCCTTTCCATTTCCCCCTTACATTAGGTCAAACAGCATTTTATTTATTTATTTATTTAAAGATTTATTTATTTATTTATTTCTCTCCTCTTCCCCTTCCCCCCTGGTTGTCTGTTCTCTGTGCCTATTTGCTGCATCTTCTTTTGTCCGCTTCTGTTGTTGTGAGCAGCATGGGAATCTCTGTTTCTTTTGGTTGTGTCATCTTGTTGTGTCAGTTCTCTGTGTCTGCGGTGCCATTCCTGGGCAGGCTGCACTTTCTTTTGCACTAGGTGGCTCTCCTTACAGGGCACACTCCTTGCGTGTGGGGCTCCCCTATGCGGGGACACCCCTGCATGGCACTCCTTGTGCACATCAGCACTGCACATGGGCCAGCTTCACACAGGTCAAGGAGACCTGGGGTTTGAACCGCAGACCTCCCATGTGGTAGATGGACGCCCTAACCACTGGGCCAAGTCCGCCGCCCAAACAGCATTTTAAACTCCTGTTATTATATGTAGACAGGGATATTCTACTGGTCTGCGTTGAACCTTTAATTCAAGGTCATTTTCTAGTTGCATCATCAGCTGGTACTTGGTAGTGACCCCTCAGTGCCAGGGAAGCTCATCCCCGGGTGTCATGTCCCATGCTGGGGGGAAAGGATTGCATTTACATGCTGAGTTTGGCTTTGAGACTGGCCACATTTGAGTAACATGGAGGCTGTCATGAGGGAACTCTTAGGCACAGTGCTGCTCTAGACCTTGTTCTTATTTCAGGCATATAGGCTCACAAGCATAGTCATTAGTATTAGGGGCTCACTGTTGGACCCTCATTCCTTCCTCGTCCTTACCATTGCACCTGGGGGACTGCTGCTGCTCCCCTAGGGACCACAACAGAGCACCCCCGGCTGGGAACCCATTACCCCCCCAGCTGTTGTTTTTAATTGTTGCCACTATGAGTATATCCAAACATTACCAATGCTTGCTATTTTGAAGTTGGTACTTTTGGGGAAGAAAAAAACTTCATAGGGGCAGAGGAAATTTCAGGAGGAGCATCACAAGGAACTCATGGATCCTCATGTTAAGATTCTCCTTTCCTCAGTCCCCACAGAGTGGAATTTGACAGGGCAGCTAACTCTTATGTTCAACCCTCCCTGAACTCTGGGTATCCACCAGGGACAGCCCCATGGCCAAGTCAGTTTTCCTCCAGGTTAAACAGCCTGCAACTTGATATTTGTGTCACCCATGGAGATCCAGTGATGTTATGGGCTGAGTAATACAGATAACCTTTCAGCCCTGTCTCCTGATGCAGTCTAAATCCAGCCAGTGTGAAGTGGTGGAGACCTCTTTTTTCTCCTAAGGTTTGGACCCTGGGTTTTCAGATATTGCCAAATTCTTCCTAAGGAATTTCATGGACTCCAGTAATCCTGGCAGGTGCCAGGTATGTGTCTGTCCTCAGGCTGAAGGTCTGCCTCTGCACATCCTCCCTCCAAGGCTGCAGAAAGAGGGACACAGGGCTTTTCAGGAAAGACTCCTGATCTGGACTCTCTGTGAATGAATTTCTATGCAAGTTAAAAACAGTCCATGTTATACAGTAATTTTTTGAAAATGAATCCTTGTGAAGGTAGCCTTTGTAATGAGTTTGAGGTCTTTCACATTTGAAAAAGAGCAGTCTCTTTTGTGCAGAGGAGCTTGCTTTGGTAAAAGATCACTAGAGTGGGCATCTCTAGGCCTGGCTGGTTTCCTAATTGCCACTTACCTGAGGTGGGCACATGATTCATCCTCTATAAAGTTTAGGTTTGTACTCTGTAAAAGTGGGGATTGACGTGCCTGATTTTCTCATAGGTTTTCTTTTGTTTTGAATTAATCAGAATCAAAATAATACTAACTCAATGAGAGGAAGGTCATCTACCTTGTTCACTGATGCAGTCTCAGTGCTTAGAATGGTGCCTGGCATGTGGTGGACCCTCAAGATAGAGTACCTGAAAGAACAAAGAATTATAAATATAAATTTAGAACAATTTAGGATATTGGTTACTAAGGATAGATTTTTTGTATCTAAAATAACAAAAATAGTTTAGGGGTAGATTGAAGTAATCCATGAAGCTGTAGGTGAGTCTTCACATGGACACTGTGCTATATGATGTTTGTTCATATACTGTTCATATTTTGAGTGATGATTTCCCAGTAGAGGGCCTTCTGAAAGGGAAAGTATAAGGCACAATGAGTTTAATATATGAAATATCAACAGTTTTTATGAGGTGAGGTTTTAGTTATTTCCAGTTTTGAACACAAATATATTTGGATGGCATTATTCTAAAGCTTTTTGTACACATTTTTCACCATGCCTTTATTTCCTCACTATGTTTTGAAATACTCTACTTTTTTCTAGGCAGGCAACCAATGTCCCCCACAGCTTAACTGTTTTCCAGGACAATCTGGTATTCTTCACAGCTCATTTCCTCAGGAGGAAATTTTTTCATACCAAAAGTCAGTTTTGCTTCATATCTTCTGTAGATATTCAAGGAAGTATCATTGCATGATAGGGCCTGTTCAGAGAAATTGACTCTTCCTATTGGTGCAAGAACATATGATGCTTCCAAAAAAATCAAGGAAAACTGGTGCTGGTGATCATTACCATTTCACTGGTGATGTTTCAGATGTGTTTTGAAAATCAAACCCCATATTGTAAGCAGTTGTCAAGTAAATGTTCACAGAGTGATCTCCAGGCTATACTGTACAGTGCTGGTGAGTGGGAAATACCACTTATTTTTCTTATTGTTGCTTTTTTACTTGTTTTGACATAAAATGTAAAAATGTTTAAATGCCTAAGACTATCTTAAACAAAACTAATGTTAGAATTTTTTTCAATTAAAATACAATAGCTATGGTATATATTTCTAGAAGGTTCAATGAAGTGAAAATAATGTATTCATGATGATTATAACATATCTATATTTGTAAAATACAATCTTAGAAATTATGCTGATATCAAAGTTCATTAAAAACTTTAATGGAAACATTAACTAAAGGACAGGAATTCAATTAAAATGAAAACAATCAAAATTACTCTTAAAGCAAAGAAAAAAGCAGATGCTTATTGTAGTTGTGACTTTTAAGCAATCAGTAGTTGTGAAAGCAAAATTCAACCTTCAGGCCTCTGAGGTAGTAGCTGTATCAGCAGGAGCAAAAGGGCCATCTGGAAAGAACTGGGCCTTCAGCTCTATGTTAGCCAACATTTCTCTCTTGTCATCATTTTCCTTCCTTAGCTTATTGAGCTTCCTCTCAGTTGAATGTGCTGTCAGATCCTTTTCTTGAACTTTCTTCTCATAGAAGAGAATCTGGTTGTAGAAGAAGGAAGTGGTTCTTTCTTAATTCTTTGCCCAGGTCTTCAGCAATCTTCTTGTAGAAGTTGCACTTCTGATAAATGAAGCTCACATTTCTATGCACTTTGTGAAGTTTCTTCTGTTTCTTTTTTTTAAGATTTATTTTTTATTTATTTCTCTCCTCTTCCCCCCACCCAGTTTTCTACTCTTTGTGTCCATTTACTGTGTGTTCTTATGTGTCTTCTTGTGTCAGTAGCACCAGGAATGTGTCTCTTTTTCATTGCGTCATCTTGCTGTGTCATCAGCTCTCCATGTGTGCAGCACTACTCCTGGGCAGGCTGCAATTTTTTCGCATGTGGTCACTCTCCTTAAAGGGTGCACTCCTTGCACGTGGAGATCCACTATGTGGGGGACACCTCTGCATGGCAGGGCACTCCTTGTGCACATTGGCACTGCACATGGGCCAGCTCACCACTGGGTCAGGAGGCCCTGGGTTTGAACCCTGGACCTCCCATGTGGTAGGCACATGCTCTATCAGTTGAGCCAAATCCACTTCCCTCTTCTCTATTTCTGAGCAAGATGTTTCTTCCTGCATTGAATTTGCCTGAAGTTCCATTACACGTTTTTGCTGGACCTCAGGTAATATTTGAAGTTTCAGCTGAAGCTTCTTATGTCCCTTTTCAGCTGTGAATTTTCAAACAAAGAGGCTTACTCATCTTGGAGACTTTCTATTTGCACTGCAAGTATGGCATTCATTTGATTTTCTTCACAAATATTCATGAATACCTTATTCTTTTCTCCTTCAAGTCTTTCAGAGAAAACATGGAAATTCACCACCTGAATGAGTTTGTTTAAATTAACTGATGACTGACACTAAGTTATTACCATTCTCTGATTCCTTCTTTTGGTCTAGTTCCAAATTGACATCATCCATGTAATCTTCTCTAAAGATAACGGGCAAATTTATTTTCCTCAGCACAGTTTCAGTTAGAGATTTTATCTGACTGTCTTTATCCTTCCCATCCTGGTTCATTCTTGCATTGCAGTGTTCAAGCACTTTATCTCTTCCTTCAGTTCCCACACTTTTTCCTTACATCCATCGGTTTCTTGGGCAAGTGCACTTGTTGATTTTTCTTCTGCTGAGTGGTTTCCCCCATAGCATCCCTTATTTCCTTCTGAAGATGGTCCACATATTTCTGAGAGGCTTTTAAGATGTTTTTGCATCACTCACGTGGGACTGGTGAGATTCTGCTTTCTCTTTGAGTGAGCTTATCTGTCCTTGAAGGGGAGAATCATTGTTCCATGAGATGAAATATTAGGGGCCTCACTTTTCTGTTGTTTTTCAAGAAGATCTTCTGTATCCTCAGTTGAAGAGCTGTTCAAATGTTTATTCAGGGCTGCCAAACGCAAAGTCTGTAAGGCCAGAGGACTAGCCTCTATCCCAGGGGACTCAAGGGCCTCGTGGGCTGGTGTATTCAGGCCAATCTTCTCTTGGGCTTTATGAACATGGGTAGAAACACTTTTCACTAGCTCTGTTTCACTCCTTAAAGCATTCCACCTTTTTAGTGTTTAAAAAAAAAAACATACCAGTACATATCAGGCTCTCCCAGGAAAACACAGAGACCAGGGAGTTGTCTCACGCATTCAGAAAACAGCAGCAGAGCACTGCACAGCTGGTCCAGGTTCAGCTGGGAAGGCACTTTGGTGGCTGTCAACAGGCCCTCCATGGCTCCAGAGGGAGCAGCCCTCCAGCCTCCTGATGCCAGTGTTCCATGAGCCACAACTCAGCTGTGAATGGTTCTATCTCTCAAGTGCCTGGCAACCAGGCAAAGTGTAAGTTGGGAGGGGGAGGGGAAACACACCAGGTTCTATAAGGCAGGGCTCTCTAACTTGCTCTGCTCAATGCACAAGTAGAAAGTAACATAAGTTGTTCAGTGCATTTGGGAAAGGGGAAAGTGCTGCTTCCATTCAGGGGACAACAGTCAGTGAGCTCTGGTCATTCTCCTAAGAACAAAAACAAAAATAACAAACAACTCTTACTGGGGAGCAGAGGTAGCTCAATGATTGAATGTCTGCTCCTCATGTATGAGGTTCTGGGTTCAATTCCAGGTAACACCCCCCCCAAAAGTTCTTCCACATCTGATTTGTTTCTGTTCTTAGGAGGTAGCAGTGTTTGAACCTAGAACCTCTTACATGGGAAGCAGGTGCTCAACCACTTAAGCTACATCCACTCCCCTGGAACAGCCTTTTAAAGAGTAAGACTTCAGTCCTTCTGAAGACACATAGTTGGGTAGCATTTATGCTGATTGTGCTGGGATTACTAAATATGCTTACTGGATGCACTGCTGATAGGGCCCCCTAAGTGGCTATTTCCCTGGTATATCATGTGCTAAAAGAAAATTAGTGCCTTTATACATTACAAAGCCACATTACCAAAACTGTGTTAGGTTAGAAAAGAGAAAATATGATCAATAGGTCAAAAAAGAGATTTCATTATAGAAACTCTAATATGTGACAAGCCAGGCTTAATACTATGCTAGGAATTAAATCAGTTGTTAACAAATATCTTTTGTTTAGATAACACTGTTTTTTTAAAATGTTTAACTTTAATAAACTGTGGCATATTAACCCAATAGAATGCTACATTATTATTTAAAATGCTGTTGTGCAGATTCCAAGAATATATTTGAAATTATGTTTGGCAGTGAACAGAACCCAAAGTCATTTACACACACCAGTTATAATTTCAGAAAATATGAGTATTTTCAGGAGGGAGGGGGCAGTGAATTCAGGATAAGCATGAAGCCTCTGGAGTCAAACTGGTTGGTTTAAGACTCCAGCTTTGTCACTAATGAGTTGTTTTACCTTGGATGAATTGTTTGACTGCTCTGAGGCTTAGTTTCCTCATCTATAAAATAGGGAATATTCAATTCTAAATAATTTCTAGCACCCAAATTTCTAAATTGTTTATTGGACACCAAAAAAAATGAACTTCTGATACAGAATTTAAGTCAGGAATGCACTGGTGGTAGAGGGATAGGAAAGAAGGCATTGGGAGTTGCATCAGAACTCAGTCAGTTTTGTTGGCAAGTTTCATTCTATACTCCTTTTCTGTCACTCTACATTTGAATGTTATACCTTTTATTCTGTGGAAGATTTAAATGGTCAAGTGGATTTCCTATGGTAGAACAATTAATTAGAAGTAGAATTTAAAAACATATCATATTGGTCTTACCCTAAAACTGCCTCATAGATGTGGAGGTGTGATTGCATTGTACATTTCTCTCTTTCTTATGACCAATTTTAACAAGAGATCTGAGCTTGACCTCACAACTTCAGAAGCTGCAAGAAACCACTGAGCAGACAACAAAGATAGAAATCAAGGACGTTATCTGAATCAGAGGCTATTCTACACACACAGAGAAGAGTGAAAAATTATGCCACTACTTATTGTAAGCACAAGATTTTCCTGTCAATCAATGGTTTCCTCTGGGTATATCCCATGAAATCTTGTTTAGCTAAAAGTTAAACTTCCAAAAAGTTCAAAGAAGAAGATTTAACTCTTTTTTTTTTTGCTGTCTCAAATTCTTTTAGTTTTTTTTTTACTTTTTTTATTGACTTTGTAATAATATTACATTAAAAATATATATGTGAGGTCCCATTCAACCCCACCCCCCCACCCCACCTCTCTCCCCCCCAGCAACACTCGTTCCCATCATCGTGACACATCCATTGGATTTGGTAAGTACATCTTTGGGCACCTCTGCACCTCATAGTCAATGGTCCACATCATGGCCCATACTCTCCCCCATTCCATCCAGTGGGCCCTGTGAGGATTTACAATGTCCGGTGATTGCCTCTGAAGCACCATCCAGGGCAGCTCCATGTCCCAAAGACGCCTCCACCTCTCATCTCTTCTTGCCTTTCCCCATACCCATCAGCCACCATGTCCACTTTTCCCAATCCAATGCCACCTCTTCTATGTGGACATTGGATTGGTTGTGTCCATTGCACCTCTATGTCAAGAGGAGGCTCAGATTCCACATGGATGCTGGATGCAATCCTCCCACTTTCAGTTGTAATCACTCTAGGCTCCATGGTGTGGTGGTTCTCCTTCTTCAACTCCATCTTAGCTGAGTGTGGTAAGTCCAATAAATCAGATTGTAGGTGCTGGAGTCTGTTGAGGCTCAGGACCTGGCTATCACATTGTCAGTCCAGAGATTCAAATCCCCTAAATATATCTTAAACCCCAACATTAACTGCACCTTCAGCACATTAGCATGAAAGTCTTATGAAGGGAGATCCCATCTGAGTCCAGATTCATCACACATAAACACCATTTCCAAAGAGGGGCCCTCTGACCTGGTAGTTAACCCCATTGGCCATGACCATAACTCCCATGGGTCTCTTTAGCCCTCAAAGGAACCAATATCTGGGGGTTGTATCTGCTTTATCTGTCTCTCTGACTCTGCTCAGTTGTGCATAAGGGCAATCCTTCTGCCAGCCTCCAGACTCTTTTTTAGAAACTCATAGCCATATAAACTCATTTCTCCTTTCCATTTCCCCCTTATTTTAGGTCAAACAGCATTTTAAAGTCATGTTATTTTATGTAGACAGGGATATTCTGCTGATCCGCATTGAACCTTCCGTATAAGGTCATTTTCCAGTTGCATCATCAGTTGGTATTTGATAGTGGTCCCTCGTTGCCAGGGAGGCTCGTCCCCGGGTGTCATGTCCCATGCTGGGGGGAAGGCATTGCATTTACATGCTGAGTTTGGCTTCGAGACTGGCCACATTTGAGTAACATGAAGGCTGACAGGAGGAAATTCCCAGGCACAATGTTGCTCTAGGCCTTGTTCTTATTTTAGGCTTATCAGCTCACAAGCATTTAACTCTTTTTTTAATGCAGCAAATTACAATGTAGAATATACTTTCTTTAGAAAAGCAGTATTTCTTCATTTTATTGTGAAGAGAGGTGATTATAAATTAGGGAACAAAACAAATGATTTCGTATATATAGTTGTTGAATTTTATTTTTTGCAACAAAATATGTCTCTAGTCTACTTTGAGTTTCAAGTGTCCATCTATTCAGCAGAGAATTCATATTCTTCAAAATGATAGAGATTTCCTGAATATCACTGAGTTGATTATCTTTGAAATGTAATATCTAATCAGAAATATGGCAGCCCCACATCATCTGATGGATGCACTTTGCACTTGGGGTTTTTTTTTTGAAATCTCAAGGACATTGCACCCTGTTGTTCACCAGAGCAATAGAGAAATGGATACACTAACGTGCTTCCCCTGAGCCCAAGCCACTGCCTAGCAAAGTTTTTGATGCTTATGAAATTGTATTCCCTTCCACAGGATGATCTAATGATCCCTTGGCTCCCACATGGAAGGTGATCCACTGAGTGCCCCTGTAGTGTTTCTGTGGCACCATTTTGGATGTGGCAAATAACTGATTTGAGTGTAATTTCTGCTATCTCTTTTTCCTCATGCCTTGTTAGGTAAAGTGGATGATCCTGTGTGGAACATTCAGAGTGCAAGGATGCTTGAACTGCACATTATCTACAGGAAAGTTTATGACCAAACTTTCCACAGCCCAGCCCTAGTGAAAGAAGAGGCACTGAGGTACGTTTTGGCTCATATTGCTGAAAATGTAACCACAGTAGTCAAATCAAGAGATAGGAGCCCAGATGCTGGGGTTTCCCTGGGTTCACATCATGTATTGTCTACTAACTCACCTTGGGACTCAGGGCACAGTCTTTTACCCTCTGTATGCCTCAATTTACCAGTAATTCTTTTTGAGCAAAGGAATATTTACTTTTTAAAAAAATTCAAATGGTTCCAGAAAGTATATTGTTAAAAGTACATTTCCTTCCCATCTTTCCATGTTCTTTCCCCAGATAGAGCACCACTACATATCTCTTAAAATTTTTTTGGAGATAGTCTGTGTATATTTAAACTATAAGTGGGTGTATCTCCCTCTTTTTTATACAAGTGATAGAATACAAATCACTAATATATGCCTAACTTTTCCTTGCAGTATGTCTTATAGATCCTTTGATGGCAGCTCGTAGAGCTTTGCCACTATATAACTACCTTTTGTTACATGTACCAAAACATATTTAACCAATTTCTCCATTGCTGGACTGTTTAGATGTCTTCCAGTCTTTCACTATCACCAACAGGGCTGCTGTGAATACCCTCATTAGGTTGTTCTTCATGAGTCTGGTGCAGCAGATGCTGAGTCACCATCTGACCTCGCTGCTTCTTAGCTTCCTTGGTGCTCCTAATTATCTCTTCCTGGCAACAGACTTATATGCCCATTGACCCCAGAATTCATACACAGAATTCAGAGATACCATTTCAAGAAAGACCCAGTCGAGAGGATCATGACTGAATGCTTCATTTTCTGCACAGTGGCTTCTAAAGAGTTACAGCTGGCAACTTGACCTATTTCACATGCAATCATTTAGAGGAGACTCAATGCCAAATTGGCCTCCTAGGAATACTGATGACTCTATATGAACTTTTGGAAGATAACTTTATGGTTTTGTGATGACCACATTCCTCATGTAAAGCAGCTCACCCATGAATGGCGTAAAGTCCAGATACCTGTCTCTTTGAGGACTCAAAAGTTCTTCTATTGAAAATGATTGGAGGGGAAATTTGGAGAAATATATTTTCACATGCTTAAAGCAGAAGCTTGAGTCTTCCCTCTCTTGCATCTTTAAAAGAAATGAATTTGACATGACATTTGTTTTTTCTTTGGAAACCATTTATTAATTAACTATGACTTATTCCATCACATGGTTCTGATTGGATTAAATTACATTCTTTTTAATAGATCCCTAGAAGGATACAGTGAGGGTGAATCCCAAGATCCTTTGTGTTCTTTTTATTGTTGTGTTGTTGTAGAAGATTAACAACAACAACAAAATATTTGTGATAGTATTATACCATTTGTAGATAGGAGCAAAGCTGTTTTAGATGGTCCCCTTTCGTTCTTTATTGGCCTTTCTTAGCCAATCTAGAAATCTGATAAGCAGAAAATTTATAAAATCCCTGTGTCATTGACACTTGGATGAATGCTGACCTTGTCTGGGAATGAAGATTATATATATTTCAGAGGCCCACCATTCCTGACCTAAAGCAGGAGAAACTGAAGAAAGCTTAACACATTTAGCCAGTTGCTGTTTTGGCCTGCAAGCCAATCTAATTTCCTGAATCCAATGATCTTTCATTGCTCTATAGGAAAAGAAAACAAAGACACAAACCCCACCTTATTCCAAGAAAAACATCTGCTTTACAGAGATGAGTGGAGGCTTTATGGTTGACACTAGAATGAGGCTGGAGAAATAAGTCGTGAGGTGAGCTGAGGCAGACGTGTTGGACAGGAACCCTCACAGACCATTTATATTTACAGAGAGACTTTTCTATTGAGCACCTATCCCCTCTATTTTCTGCCACCTCTTTCTTCACAGCTTAAACTGTGTTTAATTTCCCAGCCCTAGCAATCTGTCATTCTGCTTCTTGATCTTATTGAAATCTGGAAGCAGGATCCAGGGTTTTGTATGGTCTGAGGATAACCAGGAGTCATGTTTAATGACAGTAATACTTGGGTAATAGTCACTTCTAGTTAGTTTCTAATTTATTTTTAGCTTGGTGAGACATGAAAAAAACCTCAACCCTTTAGAATCCTTATGCTAAATTGAGTTAAGACGATGACTCTCCTTGGATTTATGAAGATTAAGAAGGGATGAAGAACATCTTCCTGGAGGATGAGCTGTGTGAACTCAGCCCTGAGGGCAGGTAGAGCCTGGAAGGGTGTGAAGAGATGGAGGCACCCACAGGAGGAAACCCAGGCACTGGCCCCCATCCCACCCAGAAGCCCACCGAGGCCTCCACAATTACTCTTCCTTTCCTCTGGCCCCAGGAATACCAGATGATCGCCAAGCTCCAGCAGCTCCAGGCAGCCTGCTGGTTTGACTCAATGAGAATTGTGTCCAATGAGCATTTTGAGGCTTGGTTTGAGGCCATGGAGCAGCTCAGTGAGAATGACGGTGAAGCCAGGACTAGATCTGGCAACTCTAAGGGCCTGATCACCCTGATGGCCCCTGGGTCAGCAAAGGACCAGTTGTCTGAAGATGTTGGGGCACCCAAATGCTAACTCCTGTGTGGACATTGGGATGGAGACCTGAAGTGTGGCTCCTGGAGGCCTCACAGCTGCCACCCTGTCCTGTAGCTACCATCTGCCCCATGAACCGGAGCCTCCATCTCAGTTGGCCAGTAAAAGCTTCAAGGACAAACACCACCTGAAAGGCATCAAGCCTTGGAGTAAAGAGTGAGTTCTCCATCCAGGGTGGACAAGTGTGGGCTGGCTCAGGGCTCATGGAAGCTTCAGGCTAAGCATGGGCTTAGGGAGCCTGACAGTTTAGCATTCTGCTCCCAAACAAGCTTGTGACTGGAATGAGTCAGCCAATCTTTAAGCCTGTTTCTTCATCTGTGAAATGGGGTGATGCTGCATGAACTCTAAGGCAGTCAGAACCCACTGGCTCATTTAGATGGACTGAGAACTTAGCAGGGTACAGTGTTAGCAGGGCATCCAGGTTGTATCCTGGGAGAGACCCCCAAGGTAAGCCAACCCATCCTTCCACCAGCCTAGCTCCAGACACTGAGTCCAGTGATAGCAGCAACTCCCAATCCAGTATCCAGCTCCAGTGTGGCCCTGACTTCAGCAGCAGAGAGGCAGTTGACTCACCTCACATGCATATGGCCCACTTCTCAAGCTCTAAGGTGGAAATCCATGTGGACCATGTCCTGGAGTCTCAAGATGGCCAGGAAATGAAGGTGTCTATCCACCTCTTCTCATGTCGGCCCTCACCCTCACACTCCATCTCCTGTGCTGGTTTGGCCCTCTCCAAGTCCACAGAGGGGTCAAGGATTGTTGACACCTACAGTACTTTTAGAATCTCCTGGAGCTTCTCACACAGCCCTGAGGTGCCCCATGGCTCTAAGCCTTCCGCTGATCTAGCTGTCACCCAGTTGGAGCAGTCGACCTCTGCATCCACACGGAACTCCTCCATTGTCACATCAGCATCTGGAGGAACATCTTCCTCCTTCTCCATCAACCTCAAGGCCACTTAGAACAGCCACAAGCACCATGACACATGGCCATGCTATAAACATCATGTGGGCAACTGCTGTATCATCCATATCAGCCTGCTTGAGGCCAATAAGTACAAGAAGCCAGGCATATCACTGTCCCCTGGGACCCTTCAGTGATTCAGGCAGTAGACATATAAGAAATTACATGTTTCCTCTCTGCTCTCCTGAAGCAGACTTTTTAGGAAGTGGGGAAGGACAGACAGCCACCTCCAGAGGCAGGAAGAGTGTGAGTTCAATGGTGGTCAGGGCACAGGACAGTGGACATAGGGGCTGTGGCTGGCATGCTAAGTGAGGAAGGCCTGGGAAGGGCTCACTGAGGCAGCCCCTGCCAGGCCCAAGGGAGACATGTGTTTGGCTGGCCTGGGGAACAGCATAGGGGCCAAGGGGAAGAAACAGGGGTCAAGGGGAAGAGTTAGGGTCACAGAGATGCTGGGAGCTGGGTTACGTCAGACCCTGTGAGCTTCTGGATGGAGTTTGACTTTCCCATGGTGGGAAATAGGGGTCACTGGAGGGTGAGAGCAGAACAGGGACAGCAGGTGTCCTTTGACCTCAAAGTGGAGGTTGGGCCAGAGTGTGGAGACACTGGCCAGTAAGGGGCTGCTGTCATGACCCTGAAGGGAGGACAGGGTCAACCCCAGGATGGTGGCCATCAAGATGTAAGCAGGAGCCAGATCCTGGATGGGATGTGCAGATGGAGCTACTGAAGCTCCCACTGCACAGAGGCTGCACCAGCTGCCATGTTATACACCTGCCCTGGGCTACACTTCTCTTGTGGCAAGGAGCAAGTGTGGCTTTACTAAGATGTCATTTGATGCTTGACCTGAGCCCTGCCTGTAGCTGGGCCGTTGTGGTCAAGAAAACTTCAGTCTCAACCTTGCTGACCACTGCATCCTGGATCTCAGGGCAGTCCTGGTGTGCTGTAGGTTGTTGTTCAGCCCCTCTTCCCCTCTGACATCTGGGCTTGGGATAGGTCTTGTGTTCTCTCACCTGGGATTTCACTGCTATCTAGACGTGTCCTGGAAGGGCTGGGTTGGGGCAGGGGCACTCACACCCTGAGGGCAAGCCATCTCTCATTATTGGGAGGGATGAGGTGACAGAGAGAGGCCCAGTTTTCACTCCTCAGTCCCCACCCTCTCCTGCATGGTCACTCTTTGTCCCCAGGGCCATGGAAGCCCATAACACTTCTGCAGGCAGAGGGCCCAGGGGACAGGGTTCAGACTACAGTGAAGGGATTTGGACCCACACTGGGAAACAACCTCAAGACTGAGGTATAGGTTCTTGTAGGAGATGGTGGGAGAAATGTTTGGAAGACTCCCCTCATTCCAAGGAGGTGTCCTTGGGGGAGCAAAAGAAGACTGTGAGGCACCTTTAGACCCAGCCCTGACCAGAGGTGGCTCCATGGGGTCCCTGGCAGCTGCACTCTGAGGGAGTACCTTGAGGGTCTGTCCCTTGAACCACCACAGGTGACTGACCAATAAATGGTTCCAGCCATGATCCACAAGGTCATAGAAGAACACAACCTGGATGGGGACAGAAGACTACAAGCTGGTGCAAATCATTTCAGAGGATCAAAGTAAGTTGGGGGTGAGGTGGAGAGGGCAGTGGTGGAGGAGGTAGACTGAGCACCTTGATCCCAGCCTGAAGGTCCAAGGCCCTCTGGACCCAGTGGACCTGACAGCAGAGTGGGTAGGCACCCTGTCCACAAATGAGGCTGCCCAGAGCATCCCTCAGTACCCTCAGCCTCTTCTCCCTACCTGCTCCTTCTCTCTTGTGTACACTTCCCTGGACATGACCCAGGCATTGGGATACCAAGTTCAAAGCTAACAACATTGAGGTACCCAGAGAAAATGCTTTTCACCTTGGATCGTGAGAAAGATGGCCAAGCAGAGGGCTCAACTTGAAAGACATCCTCTGGACAGGAGGTGGTGTCTGCACCTCCAAAAGCAAAAGGACTGGTGGGCACAAGCACCAAACATGCTGCAGGCCATGCCTTTATGATAGTGACAACCAGACCAAATCACCTTGAGCCTGTTTGGAGGCTCTAGGGAGCTGACTCACTATTCTAGAAAGTGGGAAAGGGAAAGAATCCAGAAGAACAGCACAGACCCAGAGCTGGGCTCTGAACACTTAGGTAGGTTTCTCAAGCACCTGGGCAGGCTTCTCATCCCCAAAGGGGAGAGAAAATTAACCAAGGTATGTGACATGGTATGTGTGTGCACAATAAGGTTAACTGGATTCTTGTCAGTGAGCTGATCAGGCTGTCCCAGACACTAGCCTGGGCAAATTAAAATGACTGCCACAATTCCTAGAAGTTGGTTCTAAATCCTCTCTTGTCTTTTGAATGGGAAATGGGAGCTGTGAGGTATGAAATAAGACAGAAGGACCCATCATAAAGAACAGGAAAGCAGAGGATTGGAGAGTTTGAGAAGGGAGATGAGTAGCCACACCTCTGAGGCCAGAGCAGGAATTCAGCCAGTGTTTCTTTCTAGCTGGCTCTAGGTCAGAAACAGGAGGAAAATAGGATGAAAGTGTAAATCTTTGCTGGGTGTCAGGTTCTTTGTGGTCATGGAGGCCTTCAGGAACCCAGCTCAGAAGGCCTGGGACAGGGCTGCCCTTTGCTAGGCGGCCATGGTCTTTTCCTGGGTAGTGCTGGATTTGGGGGCTATGCACTGGGTTCTAGAAATCCAATTTCAGCACTAAAATCCTGAGTAGTGAAGGTGTCAGTGGGTGGGGTGGGGGAATTGATGACCTCTTATCAGCCCCATTCTGAGGTTGGCAGTGATGAGCCAGAGTCACTTTTTTTTTTTCTGGTTACTTGTCCCTTTTATTTTATTTTTTTTCCTTTACCTTTCCCACATTTTTTCTTTCTTTATTTTTTTAAATATTACACTAAAAAATATAAGAGGTCCCCATATACCCCCCACCCCCCTCACCCCACTCCTCCCACATCAACAACCTCTTTCATCATCATGGAAAATTCACTGTACTTGGTGAATACATCACATGGATAATCGTTTGTATTGTAGTTTACGCTCTCCCTCAGTCCATCCAGGGGGCCATGGCAGGACATACAATGTCCAGCATCTATCCATGCAGCACCACCCAGGACAACTCCAACTCCTGAAAATGCCCCCACATCCTATCTCTTCTTCCCTCTCCCTACCCTCAGCAGCTACCATGACCACTTTCTCCACATCAGTGCTGCAATTTCTTCCATTACTAATCACAATAGTTCCATAGTAGAATATCACTAAGTCCACTCTAGTCCATACTCTATTCCTTCATCCTGTGGACCCTGGGATGGTTATGCCCACTTCACCTTTATATCAAGAGGGGGTTTAGATTCCACATGGATGATGGATGCAACTCTCCTGCTTGCTGTTATAGGCAATCTTGGCTCCCTGGTGTGGTGGTAGACCTTCTTCACCTCCCTGTTAGCTGGCCAAGGTAAGTCCAAAATCCAGATGGTAGGAGTTCCAAGTCTGCTGAGGCTCAGGGACTGGCTGTCACATGGACAGTCCAGAGATTCAGGTTTCCTGAGTATACACCAACCCCAGCACCAACCACAGGTCCAGTAAAAGTGACAGAAGAGGCATGTGTAGAAAGGTCACATGTGAGTCCAACACCATCACACTCAGGAACACAAACTCCAAAGTAGGGCCAACTGACATGGCACTGAACTCCAGAGCCATCTGCCATGACCATAGAACCTATGGGTTCTCTGTAGTACTCAGGAGAACCAGTACCTGGGGTTGTATCTACTTTGGCTGTCTCTGGGGTCCTGCTGAGGTGTGCATAAGTGTGACCCCTCTGATGACCTCCCGACTCTTTTTTGGAAACTCATAGCCATATAAACTCATTTGTCCTTTCCATTTCCCCCTTTTATCCAAAGTCATAAAGCAGTTTTTAACACCCGATATTACATGTAGGCTGAGGTATTCTGCTGGTCTGAGTTTACCCTTTTATTCAAGGTCTTTTTCTAGTTACTCCATCAGCTGATGCTTGGTAGTAATCCCTCGGTGCCAGCGAGGCTCATCCCTGGAAATCATGTCCTACGCTAGGGGGAAGGTAATGCATTTACATGCTGAGTTTGGCTTAGAGAGTGGCCACATTTGAGCAACATGGAGGCTCTCAGTAGGTAACTTTTAGGCACCCTGCAGCTCTAGGCCTAGTTCTTATTTCAGTCACACAGGCTCATGAACATAGTCATCAGTACGAAGGGCTCATTATTGCACCATCCTTCTTTATTCGTCTTTGCCATTGCACTTGGGCGATTGTTGCTGTTCCATTGGGGGATGTAACAGAGCTCCCCTGGCTAGGAAATTATCACTTCCTCAGTTGTCATTTTTAACTGTAACTACTATGAAAATATCCAAACATTTTTATGTACCCTGTATACATGCCCTGGAAAACTCCCTCCCAACCATGAGCCCCCTATCGATAACACCCACACCAGTGTTCCTCCCCTGCCATAGTTGAACCTCCCTGTGGTCCAAAGCTTCTTCAGAAATGAAGCCTAATATATTGCCAAGTTCCATTAATAATAAAATGGAATATATTGATGGGTATCTATTGCAGTGATGAAAGGCAAAACATCAAAAACAAAGCTTTTTCATTTTTTTCATTTTTTGATACTCCAATTTATTTTTTCTTTATTTAATTTTTCTAAATTAGTATGTATTGTATATCTAACCTTTATACCCATCACTATATTCTATTTTACTAGTAATGGAACTTGGCAATATATTAGGCTTCATTTTTAAAGAAGTTTTGGACCAGAGTCACTTTTAAAACAAGTGTTCCTCATTTTCAGCTGTGCCTCTACAGGGTATTTCCTGAAGGCAGGTATCATTCAGAGGCTCCTTTTCAGTCCTGGAGTTGGCTTGGAGGATTCAGGTTCCTGACTGAGGCCTGCTTTCATGGGGACACAAAGGGTTGGGGTGTCCTGTGGTCCCTCAGAGCACAGCTGGTCCCCCTTTACCCCACTCTCCAGTGCTGCAGATCCCAGATAGTGGAAATGTGTACTATGCCATGCATCCTTCACCCAAATATGATTTTCTTCTTATGAAGTGGGACACACCCATTGATGATAAAGTAAAAAGAGAGCTATCTCAGCCCTTCTGGGGAAGAAGCAGAAGGGCCCCAATTTCTGAAGGGGAAATTCTAACTGGTCCCTGGTGCCTGTCAGCCTCATGGTCCCTCTTCCCAACTCTGCCTAGCTAAGTAGTTTTGCTGACCCCCAGGCCAGGCAGGCAGTTCCCTCCCCACCAGCCAGTCTGGTCCACCCCCAGGTTCTACTGAATCCCTTGAACCTATCCTGCTGCCCCTCATGACTCTGCCCTTTGAAAGGCTGTCCTGGGCTCCTGTGACCAATCACTCACTTAGGGGAATATTGAGCTTCTCACCTGGAGCTCTTAGATGACATCTGTGACATTCCAGGGTTCCCAGCACAGCCTCCCTCATGCTAGCCTTTTTCAGGAGTGAGGGAGTCTCTGCTCACTCCCACCCCTGTCCACCAACTCCTCAGAAGTGGGTGGAGAGACACTCTTCACTGAGCCCATTCTTTATGTTAGATGTGAATGTTTTATTATTAAAGTCTTCTTTCAACTACAGCCTGGGAGTTCAGGTTTCATTCTTTCATTTACTGTGTTAATGGAAATGAGGTGCCACCTCTCACATTGCTCATTCAAATAAGAAATCATGCAGAGACACCAGTTTATTTTAGAAGGGAGAAGCAATAATAGCCAGCCACCCTTCCCTGGCTTATTGAAGCAAGCACAGCAATCTCCTTTCACAGAGGAAATGTGCATTTCAGTGTCAATACGCCTAGAAGGAACAAAGACCACCCATAAGGAACATTGAGATTTAGATGTTGAAGGTATTTCCATTTGCCAGGACCATTTTCTGACCCTGGACAGGGTAGTGAATGTCTTTCTACCACTTTGGAGGAAGATATTTTCTGCTTCTTGGCTGAGGTTTTGTTTGAGCACCAAGTAGGAACTTACAGTTTTCAAGGGCAAAATCTTGAATTACATAAGCACTACTTACAGATAAAATTAGAACACAGGTTTTAATGTGGAAAGGAAGAAGGACAGAGGAAATTTATAAGCACATGGTCCAGGGCTGGCAGAACTTTGCACCTTTAGTTCCCCTTTAGAGTCCATGGTCAGATCTTTACATTAGATTTCATGCCCCTGGATCCTTATCCCTGACACCAGAATTCCTTTCCTTATGATGGGACTGGGGGGATTGGGATGCAGCTTTTCAGGCTCCAGCTGGGCCTCATTTCATAAACACTACTGCTCCCTAAGAACTAGTGCTTCCCACTGCCCTGCCATTCCTTGTGTAATTTCTTAACCCTGAAAATCCCTGGCAGGTCTTGTACTCTGTGTCAGGTACTGGTGGCCTCTCCTCCCAGACTGGGGCCTGAGGCATTACCCATGGGCTCTGAATGCCAAGAGAAGAATACTTATTGTGACTGAGAGAAAGCACACAGTCTTTTTTATGGGTCAAGGTGAAGTCTTGGGCCAGGTAGTTTGAGGTCCATCATTTTGGGAATCTCCAGTTCATACTCTCAGTTGTGTTGCTACTAATTGTCTCCAAGAGGAGTTTGGCTCTAAGCCCTTAGAGATTGCAGCCCCCTGGGATAACTGTATCCATTGTCCAAAATTTGTGCTTGGCTTTTGTCATTGGGTATGGACAACTCATTTGGGGAGGGGTTAAAAGATAGGGCTGAGGGGCAAAGGGAATGGGACCAGGACTGATTAGCACAAACTTGCACAGACACACCTTACCCCAAATTAGATTACTAAATGGCGTCCTATTCCAGTAGTGACAGGTCCTGTCCTGAGCTATGCCTGTGCCCTCCCCTGACTTCTCCATGTTCAGGAACTAATGGTTTAATCCCTGGTACAATGCAGAGCCCCAGGACCCTGCCCCAGCCTCCTGCCTGCCCTAGATGTGGGTCACTTCAGTCTGGTTTATCAGGGAAGTAAAACACTATACTTACATTTTAATTAGGAAATATATGTCTGCGCTAGTCCATTTTCTCTGTAAATAACAGAGTTTCCAGTTCTTTTTATTGAGCAAGCCTATAAGTAAGGAAAATCTGGTAACAACATCCACCACTAATGTCCAGATTGTGGTCCCAAAATACTGTTTTCCATGAAAACATAAGAGGGCATAGGAGGCGTGTGTGAGTCCAGGTCTTGGCCAGGAAGTGTGTGAGGGGAACCTGACAATCATGGCATATTGGAGAGCATGGAAGGCACCAAAGCCCTCAGCAGTGGAGTCAAAACATGACAGGAGTCAAAACATGACTGGGAGGCCTTCAGGCCAAATCTGAGACATGTTTGGTATTATAATAGCCAAAAAGTACAAGCAACTCAAATGCCCATCAAATGACAAAGGGACAGAGAAAACATGGTCTATCCATTCAAGGAGATATTATCAGCCATAAAATGTAATAAAGTACAGATATATGATAGAAGGTGAGGGGCCTGAAGAACATTATGCTAAGTGAAAGAAATTGTACACTAGAGACCACTTATAGGATTCCATTTATATGAAGGATCCACACTAGGCAAATACAAACAGAAGATAGATTAATGTTTGCGAGGGGCTGGATTAAGGATGGTTGGGGGAAGTGACTGTTACTGAGTCCAGGATTTCATTTGGAATTGATGAAAATATTTTGGGATTAGATAGTGGTTATAGTTTTACAGCCTTATGAATATACTAAAAAGCACTGAGTATATAGCACTTTCACAGACTGAAGTTATACCATGTTAACTATAGCTCAATAAAAAAAAATTTTTTTAAGTCAATACTCAAAATCCATAATGTTGTTTGCCTTTAGTGGGGCCTGGACAGCTTGTGAAATACACAAAAACTGCATATTCACTGATGATCTTAGGAGAGCTCAGGGGCTTTCAGAGACTAGAGGAATTGGTGGGGGTGGGGAGTGGTCAGGTGATTTGCTGCATGCCTGGCTCTGGCCTTTCCCCTTGAAGAAATCTGTCCATATCTCCCTCCCCACCCTGGCTGGCCCCTGGAAATGGCTTCTCTCCTCATATATTTTTTTGAGGAGCTCAGAGAGTCTTCTCATTACCCTGCCCTTCTATGCAAGCTGTTTGATGTCCTGAGTCTGGCACAGGTAAGAAGAAGTCTTTGTGGGAACGTATAAAACTGCAGGTGCTGACACTACTCAAGCACTGCTGTACTGGTTGGTAAACTGCCAAGGACTTAAGACCCCCAAGCACTACCTGGGTCTCAAGGCCTTGGCAGTTTACCAACCAGTAGAGCAGTGCTTGAGCAGTATCAGCACCTGCGGTTTTTACAAAACTCCCTGGCCCTTTCTTTGGGGCCTCAGGATCTCCTTATGATCTGGCACCTAAAGGGTTCATGCTTCATGGCAGGAGGCCTCAGGACCCTGACCAAGACTGGTTTTCTTTCTCTTGACCAAACTGCCAGTGTAGCACTGCAGGTGCCCCTCCCTCCCCCATCCTGACTACCTCAAAACTAATCTTGTAGCTGTGGGACTGCAGAGAAAAGTCATTCAGAATAGAGGAAAGCAAAGGAAAAAAAAAACCTCTCACACTCTAACAATTCTAATAAATATCACACTCACCCCCAATCTTCCCGTCCCAGGTCCCCCTCACTCAAGACTTTGGTTTGCCCTGGGGCTGAGAGGCCCCTCACCAGTCAGTTCCCTCTCTGACTCTTCCTCTCCTCCAGTCTTCCAGAACTCCAGGTGGCCTCATTACAACCCCTTGACTGTCAGGGAAAAAGCACGGCTGGTAAGCTCCCCCTGCTGATCAAAGCAGATCAGCATTTTCCTGCTCCTTGTCTAGGAGCCACCAAGGCTTCCTGGGGTTGGTGAGTGGCTTTTTGCTTAATGGCCCCAGGAGATGGGCCCTGTGTGGCCAAGAAAGGGAGGGGAGGTAACAGGAGAGGAGCTTCTCATGAGCAGGTGGAAGAAAAAGCAGTTGTATGTGTGTGGAGGTGGATTCAGTGGTCTATAGGGTGGGGTCAGTGACAGATGCCCTGAGACTTTTCAAGGGTTGTGGAAAGAAACAATGACCACTTCCACTGTAAAAACACTCAAATGTAACATGTTTAAGTAAGTAAAGGTAGGACATGTCAAATGAACATGGCTTGCTAGCTGAAGTGATGAGGGAGCAGAACCTAGGTGTAAGCTGAGAAAGTCAGACAACACAGAGAGAGCAGAGCTGAGGCCCAGAGAGCAAAGGTATAGAGAGATAAGGAGAAGTGTGGGGGCTGTGTGTCTCTTCGCAAATAACCTGGGCTGTGTGTGTCAATGAAAAGTTGCACCTTTCATAACCATGCCAACCACTACAGTCCCAGGAAGCCAATTAACAATGTAAGATCTATAGACTTTAAATATTTGGGGAAAATGCAAACTGAATATGTTAATTCAAGCCTGCCTGGAATGTGGGAAATAAGTGTTAACTCGAGCTTATCAAGAACTCAAACAAAGGAGCATTTGACTCTTTCTCTGTATAAAAAGAACCTGAAAATCTTATTTGGGGTTCGGGTTTTTGGACACAGAAGCTCCCAAGCTTGGCCAGTCATAAATAAATTCTTTTTTCCTTCCCAAAATTATTACTGAGTCCTGGCCTTCCATATGCAATTATTGAACCTCTCAATTTCCACAATATCTGGGGCTCATCCAGGATTGTAATGTAAGGCCAGAGATGGGAGCACTTCACTACCCCTACCAATATCTCTGAGGAAGCCAGGGGGACTCAGGTAGACCCCAAATCTGGGCACCCCTGAACACTTTTCAGTCCAGAAAGAGGACATTTTGGCTCCACTGGAATCCTCCCAGCAAGAATTGGATGCAGCAGAAAGTCTAAAAAGATGCTGGGAATGAAAAATCACACCACAGGTAAGACTTTCCTGGGGGGGCATAGTGTCAGGAAAACCTAACTTTAAATGTTAGAAAGGGAGCCCAATCACCTCCCAAGAGGACCTCAGTACCTCCAGAAATTCAGGGGGAAGCGATCTTCTCCAGGTCTGAAGGGAAAGAAAAAAAACAACAACCCTGATGTTTAGGTTCAGCTAACTGTGGTTAGCATCTGGTTCTGCCTTCACTAAAATAATGGAGGTTTGATTACAGTGGGGAAAAAAAATCAATGGGCTTAAGTATTAATGCATCTTGAAAATTGGTCTGGATTTGGAAAATTTTGGTTACAGGAAAATGAATTGGCTTTTGTAGTGAGGCTTGATCTGAGTGTAAGGTTAAACAGTGAAAAAAGTTTATCCAGAGTATTTGTTTTGGCACTGAATTGCAAATGAACTTGCTTTGTAAACAGCAAGGTTGAACAGAGAGTCCTGTTAAAGATTTGGTTTTGAAAATTCCCCCTCCCTAGGGTTACAATAATTAATGTGCTATAGCTCAGAGTAAAAATTATAAGTCAGAGGAAACGGACTTTGGCCCAGTGGTTAGGGCGTCCGTCTACCATATGGGAGGTCTGCGGTTCAAACCCCGGGCCTCCTTGACCCGTGTGGAGCTGGCCAGGCGCAGCGCTGATGCGCGCAAGGAGTGCCGTGCCACGCAAGGGTGTCCCCCACGTGGCCCCCACGCGCAAGGAGTGCGCCCGTGAGGAGAGCCGCCCAGCATGATAAAGAAAGAGCAGCCTGCCCAGAAATGGCACCACCCACACTTCCCATGCCGCTGACGACAACAGAAGCGGACAAAGAAACAAGACGCAGCAAATAGACACCAAGAACAGACAACCAGGGGAGGGGGGGAAATTAAATAAATAAATAAATCTTTAAAAAAAAAATTATAAGTCAGATTAATTGACTTTGTGCTTCTGTGTGTTTTCATGGATGATAATGTTGGATTGTGTAACTGTATGAAATACTAAACTTTTGTTAAGCCAGAGCCCTCCCTTGCCATTGGCAAAGGAGTGAAATGATTGTTTTATGGGTGAAAAAAAACAAAACACGGAGTCTGAATGTCTGTGTACTTTGTTCTCTTGCCTCTGAGTCCATCCCATTTGCGAGGGCTCAGGGATCATCCATGTCCATGCCATGGATCCAAGTTTATTGAGGCTGGCCCCAGTCAGGATAGCTGATAAGGCAGTGGCTTGGATCATGGCCCTGCCAGGGTGGGGTTCCCCCAGGAAGGTGCCAAGCCTAGAAGGTTTTTTAAGCCATTTTAGCTGCCTGGAACTTGCTGCCATTACCTTCTCCCTCCTCCTCCCTTAAGGGGGGTGCATGACAGGGGCAGAATGCTGGGGGGCTTACTCCTCCTGCAATTCTGTGTCTTTGTAAGCCATATTCCCATCTGATCATGCCTAGCTGTCTGGGGGTGGGGGTAAGAGCTTACCTCTCCCAGCCAGTCCAAGCAGAGCCAGGATGAAAGCAATAAAAGTTCCTTTGCCATGGTGTTGCAGTCAAAATACATTTGCACAATTGACTTCTGCCCAGGTTCTGCCTTTCTGAATCTTTCTTTGCATGTCTCTGTAAAAATGCTTTGAAATGTTTTAAAAACTGTAGAATTGGTAAAGTACCTCCTTTGTCTAAAAAAAAAACAAAACAAAAACTATTGTTTAAAACAATAAACCTCTAATCACTTAATAAACCTTTTAATGGTTTAGCTGGTAAGCTGTCAAACAATAAAGTCATAAAAACTGCAAGGAAAAAAAAAAAACCAGATAAATCTGAGGCCCAGAAACCTCATATAGTGTCTCCTGTAAAATATGAGGAAATAAACCTTAAACTTCTCAGTTTAAACTCAGTTGTGCCTATAAAGAATGTGAATAGTAATCAAAATAAAACCCCATGTGCCATCAATTAAAGTCAAAGAGTTCCTTGAAATGCTAAAGGTATAAATTCTTCTATTTTAATTTGCGCATACCTTGTGTTTAACTTTGAAATCTATGTTTAACTTCTCTCAGTTTGCTTGTGCCTAGGAAATCATGGTGAAAAGTAACCTAGAAATGAGTTTTTAAATGCCAATACTGTCTTGCTCATAAATTTAATGCATAACTCATGAATGGAATTTGTTCAGTTACTAGAAAAGCAGAAAAACTTCACAAGTTTGTTACTGATAAAATTCTTGTGGCTTAATTAATAAAGGTACTCAATTCATCTTAAGGTAAAAACTTACTAGAAACTGTAACTAAAAATTAAAATCATTGTATAAATACCTTTATATATAGATGTATAAATTTATAACTGAAACTATTACAGCAAAGTAAATATAGCCTAAATTTCAGCTATTGTAATAGTAATTATTACTCAAACTTATCTTATAGTTATTTTATAACTAATTTAACTCTTAAACTTCAAATATTGTACTAGTAATTATAAACCACATTTGCCTTTGCTTACAGTTCCTGTGGGTCTGGCCCACCCCTTAACAATTCAACTTAATAATTGAACTTTAGGAAACTTATAGTAACATTTAAAAGCAAAAAAGTTTATGCATATCACTTTTGTGCCATTCTAAATATTTTTGGTCTTCTCATTTTCTCTTTACCCTTTTAAAGGGAAAGCTGTATTTTTCCTTGACCTTTCCCAATAATATAAATTAATTCTGATTGGTCATTTCCACCAGGAATCAGAAATAACTATTGCCAGGTTTTCCAAAAGTAAGCAACCCCCATTGTTCAAACTGTCTCAGAAAAAGTGAGTCAGAGCTACCCAGTTTCTTTTTCAGTCTAAGCAAAAGCCCCAAATGCTTGCCAGGTTCCCTCCAAACAACAATATAACCAGGAAAACCAGTGAGAAGACTGTACGCTGGATTAACCAGCAAAAAAAAAAAAAAAATTTTAAACAACTAAGTAGTGCTTCTGTATCAAACTATTCATGTCTGCCTATTTGCTCAAATTGTTAAAATTAAATATGCAGGCATATAAGTCATATATATTCCTAAAACCCAAATTAAACTAAGCAATATAAAAAATCATATAGAAATATTAATTGTTTTATACTCCAAAGCCTAGAAGTCAGTATGCTTTTAAAGTTATTCATGGTTTTAAAACTATCAAAAACAAAAGGTTTTAAGCCCCTATAAAAAAGAAAAACAACATTCTTTTTTAAACAATAACAATTTCAACTTGTTTAACTTAAATATTATCTCTTTGGTTTATGGGATACCAGGTTAATAAATTAACATTATGTGTATTGAATCTTTAAAATAATAAAAGCTGTAAGTTTGTGTTTAATAAAATTAAATTAAATATAGGGCTGCTCTCTCTTAAATGCATAAAGTAAATTCCATTGGTTACTTATTATAAGCTAAAGTAAATTTGCCAGTTTGTAATTGTGGTCAATTACAAAGAGTTTGTAAAAACATCTTCCAAACTGAAGCATTTAAGTGGCTCTAGTTCTAAGGAGCTATTATTAACTAGAAACCTGGATTAATATTAATAGCAAAAAGTAACTTCATAGCAATGAAACTTGTCTAAAAGTCACCTCAATGTACATATTCAAGTGGTAGTAATAAAGGTTACCTTGATTCCATTGAGAATATTCTGTTTTCATTTTAACAGTGAAAAATAATTTTACCTTTACTGCTAAAGTAAAATATTTGCTAATCTTCATGATAAAAGTGTAAAAATAAAAAGCAAAGTACTATAAAAGTTAAGTTCATTTAATATGTAACACATTGCATTGAAAATGTTTCAAAGGTATATAAAAATCAAGAAATGAACTTCAGCACTGTCAAACTCTCCTTTGCATTAAACAGACCTTGAATACATTGCAGGTTGCCTCTCCATATGAGTTATTGGCTAGTTTGGTCACTGATCTTTAAACCAATAAAAATATCTACTACCTCTCTGGTCATGCTCCTGAAGTGAATGGAAACTCTTTGCAGTCTTGAGCTCCTGAAGCAGCAAACAGTGGCTAAGTACAGTCAAATGTACAATAATATCATCTTCAGACTGGCACCAGGCTGGTAAAAATCTACTCCTTAATTTCTCTCTAGGATCAATGGTGCTGCAACTTTTGTGAAGAACATATTAAGTGGAGCAATAAATACCAGAATACTGTAAGTAGAACTTAAACACAGTTGGCATTGTGGCCTGCTCCCATGGACAGATAACATGTAAAGTATTACAAACCTGAAACTTAAGACTATTAATTGCAACTCAAAACCCTTATGCCTTAAGTAATACATTAATATATATATATATATTTTTAAAGATGTATTTATTTATTTAATTTCCCCCCCTCCCCTGGTTGTCTGTTCTTGGTGTCTATTTGCTGTGCCTTGTTTCTTTGTCCGCTTCTGTTGTCGTCAGCGGCACGGGAAGTGTGGGCGGCGCCATTCCTGGGCAGGCTGCTCTTTCTTTTCACGCTGGGCAGCTTTCCTCACGGGCGCACTCCTTGCGCATGGGGCTCCCCCACGCGGGGGACACCCTTGTGTGGCACGGCACTCCTTGCGCGCATCAGCACTGCACATGGCCAGCTCCACACGGGTCAAGGAGGCCCGGGGTTTGAACCGCGGACCTCCCATATGGTAGACGGATGCCCTAACCACTGGGCCAAAGTCCGTTTCCCAGTAATACATTAATATTAAGTGCTCTACCTGCATCCTGTTCTAAATATATGCCTGATAATTATAGTGTTATCTTTTCTATTCTAAATCATGTACAGAAGTACATTAAACATGTTAAAAATCCTGGTAAACTTCATTTTCTGAGTAGTTAATAACATGTCTATAAAGTAAAAATAGCCATCTTGGCTAAAAACAGTGGGGTCAACAGCCCTTTTAATCTAAGGGCCACCAAACTAGCTTGGGGACAACCTCTCACAGTCTTCACCCCATACTGGGTAAAGAATGTACTTAAGACCAGGGGCTGGGTGGCAGACTTGGCCCAGTGGTTAGGGTGTCCATCTACCACATGGGAGGTCCATAGTTCAAACCCTGGGCCTCCTTGACCCATGTGGAGCTGGCCCATGCACAGTGCTAATGCGCATAAGGAGTGCTATCGATGCAGGGGTGTCCCCTGCATAGAGGAGCCCCACACGCAAGGAGTGCACCCCATAAGGAGAGCCGCCCAGTGCAAAAGAAAGTGCAGCCTGCTCAGGAATGGTGCCACACACATGGATAGCTGACACAACAAGATGATGCAACCAAAAGAAACACAGATTCCTGTGCCGCTGACAACAACAGAAGCAGACAAAGAAGATACAGCAAATAGACACAGAGAACAGACAATTGGGGTGGGAGGGAGGGGAGAGAAATAAATAAATAAATCTTTTAAAAAAAGACCAGGGGCCACCAGTGGCTTACAGGTAACCAGTTAATTAACACTAGGCTCAATCACTCTAGTACTCTACTGTGTAACATTAATGAAGCTTGCTTACTAACAGTGGGTCACCTATTAAACAGTCAAAATTACCAGGAATTATTCAATTAAAGCCAAAATGCAAAAAACTTTACTCTGTAGTTCTGATTATTCCCACAGCTAAAAAAAAAAAAAAAAAATTCCAACTTGGTTCACTAATCCTGAATGAGACCAGCTGCCTAAAATAGTGCCAGTTCACCAGAAGCACCTAACAAAACACATGAGTGCCAATCATTAAACAGCCTGGAATTCATCTTCAGAACTAAGCTAACTACCTAATACCATTATCTATTACAATTTCCCTCTGGGGGTTAACCAAGAACATAAAATAACTATATATATATACTGTTCCCCACCAACTTTAAAAAAATAAAGGGTGCCATCTTTTCTACCTCTGCAATCCAGTGTCCTCTTAAAAAAACAACCACCATGTATTCCAAAATTCTAATTAAATTTATTTCTTGCAAAATGAACATCTTATTAACCAGGTGAAAACGTCATCCAATTTCATACAGAATGCCAGATCCATCTTCCTCCAGTAAAAATAAAATAAAGTTTTTACACCTTGTCAGTTATGGACTACAATCCCATGGCCAGCAGGAAGTAGCTACAGAAAAAGAATCATCTCCTTTCAGCACCCCTTTAAGATTAAAGATGTAAACTCTCTA
This sequence comes from Dasypus novemcinctus, assembly GCF_030445035.2. Classification (NCBI taxonomy): domain Eukaryota; kingdom Metazoa; phylum Chordata; class Mammalia; order Cingulata; family Dasypodidae; genus Dasypus; species Dasypus novemcinctus. The sequence goes on from NC_080700.1 coordinate 1,832,529, forward strand.
AAAATAAAAATAAAAATTAATAAATGGATCTCAAGACTGGCAAGAAATCCATGTAAGCACTTGAACCCCCAGGATGGCTGCTGGAGGGGACCCCACCCCAGGATTCTAATTCTGTTGTCCAGAATGAAAACTTCTGGGAACAGAAAGAGACCCCAAATGTCCAGGGGCTTTGTCCTGAAGCCCTCACTGAAAAATTGATGAATGGGGTAATCAATCAAAACAACAAAGAGCCACCACCTCATAACTCCAACAATAATTATGCCAAAGCTTAACAAGTTAAACTGGCATAAAGGGGAGAATGATATGAGCCATGGGTGGGGGCTGTGTGTCTCTTTGTAAATAACCTGGGCTGTGTGTGTCAAACAATGAAAAACTGTGCTTTTTGTAACCATGCCAGCCACTCCAGTCCCGGGAAGCCAATTAACAATGTAAGCTCTATAGACTTTAAATATTCATGGAAAATGCAAACTGAATATGTTAATTCAAGCCTACCTGGAATGTGGGAAGTGTTAACTCAAGCTTATTGAGAACTCAAACAAAGGAGCATTTGGCTCTTCCTACATATAAAAAGAACCTGAAAATCTTATTTGGGTCTTTGGTTTTTGGACAGAGAAACTCCCTAGCTGGAAAGGTTGAAAATAAATTTTTTTCCTTCCTAAAATTATTACTGAGTCCTGGACTTCCATATGCAATTATTGAACCTCTCGATTTCCACAATACTAAGACTGGGTGTGGGGAGAGAGGAGGTGAGCTGGGGCTAATGGGAGAAAGAAAGAGAGAGCAGCCAGGCACCAGTCCCCTCATCCCACTGTCCTCTGCTCTATACCTACCCCATGGCTATAAGAACTAATCTGCTTGGGACCCTGCTTCTTGCAACCCAATTACTCAACAATATAGACTTGGCCAAGAGCAGTTGTGCATGGACTGTTAGAACCCTGTTAAAACCCAGGCTCACAGATGCATGGGCTTTCCAGGTGATCTTATCTGTGTGTTGCCTGAAAGCCTTTGCTGACAATAAGACCACAGTGGCTTCTGAGGCTCAGGAGAAGTGATCCAAAGGATGCCTGCATCCTGGAAGTACCCAGGGTCTCTACAACTGTCCTAGTGCCATGTCTGAACCTGGATGTAAGATGCATGAGCTTAGGGCCCAGAAGAACAGCTACTCCTGGCTCTCCACTTCCTGAGATTTAGACAGTTCTTTGAAATGTCATCACACTTGTCCTCATCCACTATATGTCTATCCTTATCTATCCCAGGGATATATGGCTATCCCTGGAAAACAGTGAGGCTGTTGGCACTGAGATGAGCTTCCTCCTTGGTGAGTGTGACCTAATATGATCCTTAAATAACCAGAATCCCTGAATGCCAGTGCTGGAAGGATTTCCTTGCCCTCTATCCCTAATATGATCCTTGTACTCCAAAAATTACTGATAGTCAGCACTGGAATTTTACCTTGTCCTTCATCCATCTGGGGTAAGGAATGTCCCCCAGAACATCCTGCTGAGCACAGCTCACATGTCACCTCTTCAAGGAAGTCTACCCTGGTGTTCCCCAAGCAGAATAAATAGTTTCCTCCTCCAAGTTCCCATTTACTAAATTCATGAACTTGAGTCACAGATAGTTGTTTTCCTATTGTCCCTCCTTCCTGTGGATTTCCAAGGGGTACTCATGTTTTATCCATTCAAATACCTCCTAGCCCTTCTGTGCACCAGGCACCATCTGGGCTCTGGGATTCAGAGCTGAATGAGACTGGATCTGGTCCTTGCAGAGCTTAGAAACAATCTGGGGAGAGATGCTGATGGATGATTGCAGGAAGAGTTCTGAGTGAGGTGTCTGCCACATGCAGGAGGTAAGACTGATGTGGGCTATGGATGGAAGGCTCTTTGTCTCTTCAGAGATAACTAAGTTGTTTGACTTGTGGGTGTGGAACGGTAAGAGGCTGCAGTCCTGCCCTTAGGGACAGTGGCAGCGGCTCCAGTCCCAGGAAATGTTTAACAATGCAAGGGCTATAAACTTTAAGTATTTAGGGGAAATGCAAAAACCAAATAGCTAAAGGCTTATCTAGAATGTCTGGAGTCCATGCTAAAAGCTTACCTAAGATGTGGAAGATATATGCTAATTGAAGCCTATTGAGAACTGAAACAAAGGGACCATTTGGCCTTTCCTCTCTGTATAAAAGACGTTTGAAAATCTTGTTCAGGGCTCAGGATTCAAACAGAAAGCTCCTGAGTCCTGCTGTCCATCAATAAACCATTTTTCCTTCTCAAAATCATTCCTGAGTCCTGGCCTCTCTATACTCAAATAATTGAACTTCTCTTAAATTCCACAACATTTTTGGCGACCCAGATGGGACACAAATGAAGGCCAGAGATGGTAGCATTTTGCTGCCCCTTCCAAATCCCCGAGGGAGCCGGGAGGACTCGGGTGAACCCCAAATCTGGGCGCCCCTGGATTAAATTTAATCCAGAAAAGATGTGGGCTCCACCAGAATCTTCCCGACAAAAATCGAGGGCAATGGAAGGTCTGAAGAGAAAGATTCTGGGAATGAAAAAGAACTCCGAACATGGAAGAAGGTAAGACTCCCCGGGTGAGCACAGTCTGGAAGGCCCTAGCTTTAATTGCTAGGAAGGGGAGGCTGATCACTTCCCGAGAGAACCCTAGTAGCTCCAGAAGGCTGGGGGGAAGCCGTTCTCTCTAGGCTTGGGAAAAGGAGGAAAACCGGGGAAAAGCCCTGGTGTTTTGGGTTTGTCTAACTGCATGTTAGAATGTGGTACTGGTCTTATATCCACTAAAGGAGTGGAGTCTCGATTTTAATAGGAAGGGCTATTTATAGGTTCAAGTCCTAATGTCCTGGAAATTGGTCTAGATTAAGGAAAACCTTGGTTACAGGAAAATGGATCGGCTTTTCTGGTGGAGCTTGGTCTGGGTGTAAAGTTTAAACAGTGGAAAAGTCTAGCTGAAATCTTTTGTTATGGTGCTAATTTGTGAATGAATTCGCTTTATACCAAATGTTAAGTGTTCTGAGGTTTGTGATGGCTGTGGGGGCAGCCATGGTGAAAATAAATATATAAACTTGTGAGTCAGATTAGTGACCTTTGTGCTTCTGTCTGTGTCAGCTCAATGTTAGTGTTGGAGTTGTGTCCTTATGTAAAGTAGAATTACAGCTGAGCTGGAGCCCTCCCTTGCCATTGGCAAGGGGGTGAAATGATTCTGGGGCAAAAGCTGAGGAGTCTGGATGTTTGCGGAGTCTAGATGTTTGTGCATGCTCTGCTGTCTTGTCTCTGGTCTGGCCATTTGCCGGGGCTTGGAGGCCATCTGTGTCCGCGCCAAGCACCCAAGTTTGTTGGGAATGTCCCAGTCAGGGCGGCTGGGTTCCTGGGAGAGTTGCCAAATTTGAGTAGGTTCTGTCTGCCCATTTTGGCTGAAAGCTGGAAAGCGGGGAGCAGCTTGCCCCTTTCCAGTGAGTCCACCCTTCTATTCATAAGCCGCATTCCTGTTTGTTGTGCACCCGACTGCCTGGAAGGGGGGGAAGTGAAGGGGGTGAAAAGCAGAATCAGAATAAATGCAGTAAAGTTCCCTCCTTAGGGTGTCAAAGCCAAAATACGTTTGCATTCTGCTCAGGTTCTTAGAAGGTATTGTAGTAACCTTAAGTAAGAGAATGTGTTCTGTGAAGGTAAAATTTGTCTTAAGGGTATAAATAATTATAAAAGTTTTACAAAGCATTGTTTAAGGTATTTAAGTGGCTAATTGCAGAAAGTCATTATTTAACAAAACTGAATTGATAATAATAATAATAAAAGGCAATTTTATAACAAACTTATTCGGCAGCCAATCTCCCCTGCCAACTTGCTTCCAAAAAAACTGTTTCTGGTATTACATGCTACTAAGTATTTAAAGTGAAGAAAAGTTCATTATTTTAAAGAAGTTTGCCTGGTAACTTAGTATGTGGGATATATGGAGTGTGTTTTTATTGTTAAGGAAACAGAAGATGATTTTGTCCTAAGATAAAATGATTGATTATTGGAAAGAGTAGAGTGTGGGACAGAACCTGAATGAATACTGAAAGTGTAGAAGGTTTGTGGAAGGAAAATTTTTATGATTAAAATTGAATAAGATCAATATACAAAGAAAATCTTTTATCAATAGCTTCTTGTGCTTTAACCTCATCATTTCCTCAGTGTTTAAAGAAGAGTCTTACCTCTTTTAAAAGAACATTTATGTTCTAGAAATCAAATCCTGAAAAGTAGTTTTTTATTTCAAACTAACTGCAAGAGATTCATTCTTTTACTTTAAAGGAAAAATTAAGGTAATAAGTTCATTTAATATGTTATAAGTCAAATGAAAGGTATTTAAAGGTGTTATAAAATTAATAGGTTTTCAAAAAAAATTAATAAAACTGTAACTAAGAGTTAAAATCATTTATAAATGCATTTATGTTATAAAACAGTGGAAAGGTAATAACTGAAATTATAGCTGGGTGAATTTAGCTTGAAATTAAGTGTAAACTCTAAACTAACCTTTCCTTTGTTTATGGTTACTTCAAGGCTAACCTCACCCTTTGCCTTTGCCTATGGTTATTTCATAATGGAGAAGAGCTGGGACATCATTGTCTCCTCTCCTGGTATTAGTAACCCTTTCTCTCATGAATTCAAGTGTAAACTAAATAAATTGCTGCCTGATAGAATAAGGTTAAATGACCACTGGAGTTTTATTATCTCCAAAACCAAAAAGGGGGGTGGAGGGCGAGAAGTCTCCTGCCTTGATGGTCAGTGTTCCTAAGAGTGGCAATTCATGAGAGAAAGCAGTCTGTCTCCCTGAGGCTTCAAATAGCCTCAGTAAATATATATGAAATTAATCTTGTTGCTTATCCAAAATTCTGCTAATTTCAAAGTAAAATAAAAGTTCTAAAACAAAATGGTGCTAAGGCATTGAGAACATTTTGGTTATTACAGTCCATTAAGTAAGAAGGAAAATTCTTGTGGTAAATTGCATGGTCATAGTGCAAATTAAGAAGCGTTTCAAAAGTCTTTGAAAAGTTTAAAGTAACTAAAGTCATGTTGTTGTGTCAAACTATTCATGTCTGCCTATTTGCTCAAATTGTTGAGGTTAAATATGCAGTTATATAAGTAATATGTATTTCTGGACCCCTAATTAATTAAGCTAAACAGTATATAAAATAATGCAAATTATAAGTAATATCAATGAGTTGTGTTTGTGTCTAACTCTTTGTGTCTGCCCATTTTAAAAAAAAAGCTCAATGTATGTCTTCATACATCAGGATAAATATCAAATTAACAAATAAAAATTCTTAAAAGAGGTCTATTCAAATTGTTAAAAATTAAATATGTAGTTATATTTATAAATATTCTTAAAGCCCAAATTAAACTAAGCAGGATGAAAAAGTCATAGAAATCTGATTATGGAAACAATTGGGAAAGGGCCTTCTCTTTGCAAGAGCTTTTAAGGCAAGACTAGGTGTGGCAGATTAAACCTATCTACTAGGCTAGGGAATTAAGAATCAGTTTGCCTGGTAATTTCCCAGTTTAAACCTTTGTCAGCCATAAAATGCAAAAAAAAAAAAAAAAAAACACACAAAGATTAGGTTAATTTTCACATAAGAAAAATGTTGATGTAACCCGGCGGCCTGCTGCCTCAGTCTCCCACTCCCGGGTTGGACAGCAGTGGAGGAGACCAGTTTAGGCCAGTCCTATGGGCAGTGGAAGGATGCCCAAGAAGGAGCTAACTAAGTCGGTGCCATTTCAGCACTAAATTCTATTCCTTATTTGACAAAGGGGGGAGCAGGTAAAAACTAAAATGGTTGGAATGTGATAGAGGAAGCAGTTAAATCAAACTTTTGCGTGGGAAAGTTAAATCTCAGATAAGGTGTAACTTCTGAAGTATCCAATCTATGGAAAAACAGGAAGAGCTTGCATGCTAGGCTTAGGGGTATAAATTGTGTCATTTTTCTTTGTTCGTGGCACCAGCCATATCTGGCTCTGCACCCCTTCTTGCAAGATTGAGAATAAATTATTTTCTTCTCCACAATCTGGTGAGCCTTATTTTCTTCCAGAAGATTTCTTTCCAACAAAATAAAGGTAATTAGTGGCTCTATTAACAAATTTCAGTAAGTAAAGGAAAGTCCATAAAAACTATGGAGAAATCTTTCCTGGGTTATGATTTTTAAAAAATTAAGTAATTGTGTAATGTGTTTTAAAACCTGGTAGTCAGTATGCATGTGTTTTAAAACCTGGTAGTCAGTTATGCTTTTAAATTAATAATTTTCATAACTTAAAGAAAAGAAGTTTTTAGCTTCCTGTAAGGGAAAAGGAGAACATTCCTTGCATAAACTATTATGGTTTCAATTTTATTTAACTTGAGTGTAATCTCCCATAGTTAATTTATAAACTAAATTAACATTATGTATGAAATCTTTAGAGTAATGAAAATTGTAAGTTCACATTAGTGAAATTAGGCTAAAGGAAAAAGATTGTAGATATGCTCTCAAATAAAGAGTAAATTTCTTTGGTAATTGTAATTTAATAAGTTTATTTAAACATGAGGTGTCTAGTCAATGCGGTTATAGTCAATTATAAAGAGTTTGTAAAACATCCTCCAACTGAAAATGTTTAAATAGTTCTAGTTCTAGAAAAGTCATTGTTAACTAAAACTTAGATTGGTTATTGGTAGCAGAAATAACTTCATGATAATAAACCTGTCTGAAGGCCACTGCAAAGTACACATTTAAGTAAATGGTAATAAAAAGTTATCTTGATTATATTGGAAGTCTTCTGTTTTCATTTTAACAATGAAAAATAATATTTTTCCTCTATTACTGAAGTAAAGTACCTACTGTTATCTTCATAATAAAATTGTGTAAGTAGACAGTCATTTAATATATGATGTGTTGCATTAAATTGTTTAAAATATATATATAAACAAGGAATAAACGTTAATATTATCAAACTCTTGTGCATTCAAACCAGGCCTTGTATACATTACAGGTGGCCTCTCCATGTGAGTTATTGGCTAGGCTGGTCACTGACCCCTCAATTAAAATATGTGCTATATCAGTCTCTGGTTCTGCTCCTGAAGTCAATGGAAACTATATTGCAGTTTCAAGCTCCTGCAGCCAATAATGACTCGGTACAGCCAAGTGTACAATGGATATCGCCTCCAGACTGGCACTGTTTCATGGTGCCAGAGAGCACTATGCACCAGGCTAGTAGAATACTGGAAAATCTCTCTAAGATGAAGGATGCTGCAACTTGCTCACTGCATTGAAGAACATGCTAAGTGGAGCCATGATACCAGGATACTGTAAGTAAAACTTAAACACAATTGGCATTATGGCCTGCTCTCATGGAGAGATAACATGTAAGGTATTACAAACCTGAAACTCAAAACTAATAATTGCAACTCTGAATCCTTATGCATTAAGTAATACATTAGTTAATATTAAGTGCTGTACTTTTATCCTGTACTAAATATATGCCTAATAATTGTAATGTTATCTTTTCTATTTTGGATCAAGTGCAGAAGTATATTAGACATGTTAAATTCCTGGTAAAATCATTTTCTAAACAGTTAATAACATGTCTATAGAATAAGGTGGCAGTCTCAGCCAGTCTCAGTCAACTTCTATATTCTGCTGTACTCTGCTGTGTAGCAAAAGTGAGGCTTGCTTGCTGATGGTGAGTCACCTATTGAACAAGTCAAAATTGCTAGAAATTGTACAATGAAAACCAAGGTGTAAAAATCTTTATTCTGTAATTCTGATCACTCCCACAGGTGAAAACTAAGAGTATTTCCAAATTAGTGTTCTAATCCTGAGTGAAGCCAGTTGCCCAAGGAGTGCCAGTTCACCAGGAGCATCTGACAGAGCGAATGAGTGTCAATCATTGAACAGCTTGGAATGTGTCTTCAGACAAAGCTAAGTGTCTGTTGCAATTTCTCTCTAAAGATGGATAACTTAAAAAAAAGAATATATATGCTGTTCCCACCAGCTTTTAAGGAATGCCATCTTTATAGGCACCTAACCTTGTCTACCTCTGTAATCCAATGTGTCCTCTTTTAAAAACAGGTATTCCAAATTTTTAATTAAGTTTGTTTCTTTCAGAGTGAACATCTTATTAACCATATGAAAACTTCATCCAACTTCGTACAGAATGCCAGATCCATCTTCCTCCAGTTAGAATAAATTAAAGAGTTTTACACCTTATTAGGCAATGACTACAGCCCATGGCCAGCAGGAAGCAGTTACAGAAAAGAGATCGTCTACCTTCAGCACCCCTTTTAAATTAAAGGTGTAAACTCTTTAAGAGTAAAATAAAAGTAATAGATGGATCTGGAACCTGACTGGAAATCCACGTGAGTGCCAGTGGCAGCAGAATAACTGCAGGAGGCCCCTGCCCAAGATTCTGCTGTCCAGAATGAAAAGTTCTAAACTTCTAAAAACAGTCCTGGATGCTGTACTAAAGATTGATAAATAATCAATCAAGACAACAAACAGCCATCCACCTCATAGCTCCAACAATAATTATGCCAAAGCTTAGCAAGTAAACTTTGGCAAAAGGGGGGGAATGATGTGGGCTATGGGTGGAAGGCTCTTTGTCTCTTCAGAGATAACTAAGTTGTTTGACTTGTGGGTGTGGAACGGTAAGAGGCTGCAGTCCTGCCCTTAGGGACAGTGGCAGCGGCTCCAGTCCCAGGAAATGTTTAACAATGCAAGGGCTATAAACTTTAAGTATTTAGGGGAAATGCAAAAACCAAATAGCTAAAGGCTTATCTAGAATGTCTGGAGTCCATGCTAAAAGCTTACCTAAGATGTGGAAGATATATGCTAATTGAAGCCTATTGAGAACTGAAACAAAGGGACCATTTGGCCTTTCCTCTCTGTATAAAAGACGTTTGAAAATCTTGTTCAGGGCTCGGGATTCAAACAGAAAGCCCGAGTCCAGCCGGCCATCAATAAACCATTTTTCCTTCTCAAAACCATTCCTGAGTCCTGGTCTCTCTATACTCAAATAATTGAACTTCTCTTAAATTCCACAACAAGACCAGGCCTTGACAGCCATCCTGCACTGGTGCAGAGGAGCCTGCATGGAGCAGGAGCTCAGCCATCCCTCACTGAGTGCAATTAAGGAGGCTTAACAGCATGGTGGCCCTAGCTCTTGCTTAGGGAAACTGAGATGCAAGTTAGTGGCAGGGATCAGACTAGAACCCAGTGCTCTTGATCCCCAGTCTATTGTTGCTTGTTCAGGATTGATATCAGTAAGTCAATTAATGGCTAAAACTTTCATTCATCATTCCCTCATTTCTTTATTCTTTACAGGGCCCTAACATGTTACAGCCTAGAGACAGGGAGCAAAACCTGAGAGGGCACTTTCTCCATGGTGCTGACAGCTTAGGGAGTGGGGGTTTTGATGGCATTATGGGAACTTTTGGTTAAGGCACTTAATTAGATCACTTTAGGGCCTTTACTTCAACTACCTCAGTGAAGAGTGACCCAGGTTGGATATCCACCCTCTTGCTGGGGTCTTACATAAATAGAGAACTGGAAACAGAAACAGAAAAATATGGATGCCATTTTTGCTCTGTCATGTGAAAGAGGACTCCAGCACCAACTACAGCTGAAAGAAAAGCCAAGAGAAACCCCTAGAGGCTGAGAGAAATACCAGAGGCTGGAATCAGTTGAGCAGGCCTGAAGTGAGGAGAAGCTACAACCTAGCTTTGCCATGTGACACAAGCACAGGATTGACCAGGAGATGACCCTTGATGAGAAAGCATCTCTGACGATGCCTTGATTTGGACACTTTAGCAGATTTTGAACTGTAAGCTTTTACCCTAGTAAATCCCCATTATAAATGCCAATAGACTTTTTGTGTCTATGTATTGGCAGGCTTGGCATACTAAAATAAATGGATTCCTAACAAATAGTAAATGAGAAATTAAAAGCTCATGTGATTTCTATGTTTTATATGTTTCTGTGTTTTTATTTCTGACTCATGGCTGGAATATTTTAAACTGAAGCTCTAAACTCTGTATTTGCATCTGTCTGTATGTTTGAGATATGAGTTTCCTGCCTCTGGAGAGTAATACCAAATTAACTTATAACATCCCTTAAAAAGCTATATTCTAATTTGCTAGAAGACAATTAAATGCTTATATATAGGTTAATCTCATAACCTTAGCAATTAAGCAAACCAAACTTCTAATATTTCCAAAGAAAAAAGAATGTGTGCAAAACTATATCAAAATCTAAAAACAAATCCAATCAACATAATTCAGATAAACCTCTCACAAATGGGATTAATTAACTCAATAAATAAAATTAGCTATGTCTTCTGTAATGGTATGTTTAATATAAGCATATATATTTTTTCTACTAGGGTATGTTCTTCTTAAATTCATGTAGGTTTTCTAATCAAAAAAGCTAACATTATATTTATGAACTCTTTAAGATGATGAAAAATATAAGTCTACAATTACACAAATTGAGTTAGTATTCTGACAAACTTTTTCTTTTGAGTAATTGTATTTTGTAAGCTGCTGGTCTTAAGAATGTTTCCAAGATATTTTTGGTAATTTAAATATGCAAGTTATACAGGATGTGTTTTGTTAAGGGAAAATAGAAGTTTTGTCCTAAAGTAAAATGACTGGTTGGTGCTGAGTGAGAAATAGCAATGTGCAGGAGAAAATCTGTAGAGTAAAGAAACTTGTAGAAGGTTTGTGGAAAAGAAATTTAATTGTCATGGTCAAGGTGGTTCAGATTTGAGAGGTTTATGAGATTTTTAAGAGTTCTTATTAGATATTATCCTAATACAAAATTAGAATTTGCTTTTATCTTTGTTAAAATAAGAGTCTTCTTCATTTGTTAGCCTGCTAAGAGTTTTTAAATGGTTACCTTAACCTTCTGAGTAATCTGCCTAGAAGGCAAATATTCTAAATCAAAACAGAATAATGCTCTGTGCTTTATATTGACCATATAATAGTTAATTGTTTTAGAAGATATACCTTCTCACTTTTAAAAGAACTCAGGCTTTGAACCTTTGTTTATTGATGCAGTTAGTGAGATCTGCCTGAGACCTGCATAAGCATAACCTCTGCAATGACCTTTGAAATGTACTTTGAATCTCTTAGTTATGAAACTCTTTTGTATTTAATGTTTTCCACTTTTGGTCAAGGTCTTTTTCCAAATATATCACTGAAGGCTCCTGGTCATCCTTTGGTGCCAGGGAGGCTCATCCCTGGGAGTCTTGTCTCACATTGTTGGAATGGTAGTAAGTCCAGGCACTATAGGCAAGGCATACACCCTCGTGAAATCAACAACCCTTGGCAGGTCCTACTTTGGGATATATGATCATCTATTTCCACAGACATAACAAAGAATCATTTATAATTTCCTTACTCATGATACCTCTACCCATTTTATCTGAACCTATACTTATCAACACCCCCATTAAAGATCTGTCTCAGGGATTTAGATCTTCAGTCTCTTCCTGTGTTGTTTAAGCAGAGTTGTGGCCAACACCTATTCTCCAGTTCCCTGGACTTGCCCAGATCAACTAAGAAAATGATGGTGGACAAGTCCCATTCCAAAAAACAAAGAATATCTACAAGTGCAAGCAAAATAATTCCTTCCATTTGCCCCATAATAACTAAATCCCTCTCCATCTGAAGCACTCAGAATCCCAAATTCTTCAAGATTGATCAACAGAAAAACAAAGGGTGAGGGTAACCACAGAACAAAGATTTATTATTATTGTTTTATTATCATGTGGTAATGAAAGAAAATTTAACCTTGATATAAACAGCAGTTATCAGATGTTCCAAGGGGAGGGGAATGGATGAATAAATAGTTGGAACATGGGACTCTTGTAGGACATTGGAATTTTTCTGTATGATACTGCAATGACAAATACATTACACAATACATTTGTCAAAGCCTATAAAACTGTGCAGCATAACATGTAAACCATAATGTAATCTACAGACCTTGGTTAGTAGCAATGCTTCAATATTGGTTCATCAATTGTAACAAATGTCTCACACTAATGTAAGATGCTAATAATAGGGGAAAATATGTGTGTGGATGAGGGGGTTTTTATGTGAATCCATTATAATTTGATGTAATTTTCCTGTAATCTAAAACTTTTCTAAAAATAAAGTTTATTACAATTTATTTTAAAAATTTATGAAAAATAATTAAAGTATTTCTTATAATGATATAACTTCTCTATTAATTCTGAAATATTTTACTGTCACTTTGTTTATATAGAGAACTGTATTATTCAGCCAAAGGGATGCTGATGCAAAGTACCAGAAATCTGCTGGCTTTTATAAAGGGTATTTATTTGGGATAAAAGCTTATAGTCACAAAGCCCTAAAGAGCCAAAATGAAGTTTACTTCCTTACCAAACTCTGTTGCCACATGTTGAAGCAAGATGGCAGGCTTGTCACCTTGTGAGGGATTAGCCTTTCTCTTCCCTCTTGAGGCTTCATGGGTCCAGCTTCTTCTGATCTCAACTGTAGGCTGGCATAGGGCTCATCTCTCTCCCCAGGGCTCATTTCTTTCCAGGCCCAGCTGCTCTATTCTCTTCACAGAGACAACTGTGAACCTTCAGGTGGATGGTTCGTCTGTCTTCCCAGGATCTCTGCAGTGTCTATGGACACTCTTCCTCTCTGTGTCTTCTCCTGTGTATCTACTTCTGTGTGAGAGTCTGTTCTATCAGCCCACCAAGGGGCCAGGAGTCAACCCTGCACACCCTAATGATGTGGTTGAATCAAAGCCCTAATCTTGATTTAATCAAGTGAATGTAAAGCCTTTAAATTGAAATCAATCTAAGTGCATCATTCTCAGAGAAACAGACCAGTTTCAAAACATGATCAGTATTGATGTGGGCTATGGGTGGAAGGCTCTTTGTCTCTTCAGAGATAACCTAAGCGGAAGGCTGTGGGTGTGGAATGGTAAGAGGCTGCAGTCCTGCCCTTAGGGACAATGGCAACAGGCTCCAGTCCCAGGAAACAGTTTAACAATGCAAGGGCTATAAACTTTAAGTATTTAGGGGAAATGCAAAAACCAAATATGCTAAAAGCTTATCTAGAATATCTGGAGTCCATGCTAAAAGCTTACCTAAGATGTGGAAGATATATATGCTAATTGAAGCCTATTGAGAACTGAAACAAAGGGACCATTTGGCCTTTTCTCTCTGTATAAAAGATGTTTGAAAATCTTGTTCAGGGCTCAGGATTCAAACAGAAAGCTCCCGAGTCGGCCGTCAATAAACCATTTTTCCTTCTCAAAATCATTCCTGAGTCCTGGCCTCTCTATACTCAAATAATTGAACTTCTCTCAAATTCTACAACATTTTCTCTTTTTAAATTCATTAGTATCAAACTGAGACAGTAATCATGTCACAGTGACCCATGATCCTCTTCAAGAAATTGTTCAAACCTGACCATTTTGAAATTTTGCCTTTCCAATATCAACTCATTTTTTTTCTGAGAGATTTCTTTAATATCTTTCCACATAATATTTTATTAACTATGCAACATTAACAATAAGCAATAATATCAATAACATTTTATAATTATTGCATAGCTATTAACCAAGTAATACTAATAAATTTGTATAAGCTAGGGCTGAACTAAGGATTTTGTATTATTATCTCATTTAATTGTCTCACAACACTTGTCTAAGATCAAATGTGGTATAATTGTGACACTTGAACACAGATATGCTGATATCAGAGTTGTCTTTTAATGACTGCAAAATGCTGCCTCCTTATTAATTTGAAATATTTTTGTCATGTAGATAAATTCTGGTGCTCATATATTCCAAATTACTTATGCATTGTAGATACGTGAAGCAATCATTATGCTATATTCCTGAAATTAGAATTGTTTAATAAAATCTTTTCAAAATGTGTTGGAAAGTATAACTACAGAAGGTCAAACAGAGGAAAAATCACATTAGGACAAAATTATTGATCATATCAAAAGTGACTATAATCATTTTAATAGGTTTTTATCAAATTTAAATGTTAAATACTGCTATAAAATTTTGAATTAAAAATAGTTGATAAACAAGAGAAATGTGATTATGTTATTTCTTATTGTTAATTATCTTCATGTATCTTATTCCTGAGTTTTATATTTTGCCCTTTTAAAATATTTCATTCAATGCCAAAACATAGATTAAATGTAAGGAAAATCTAACTTTCATTAATTTTATATTTTAATATGCTTAATATTAGTGTTTTATCAAATAAAAACTGGCGGTATATCTGGACAATATCATTGTGTTCATCATGAAAATATAAACCCAATCCTCAAAATTAAAATTCCTCAGTCTATTTTCCTGTGCACATAAATATTGCTAAATAATCAAATTTATAAGTATTGAACTAATTAATTTATGTATCTACGAAATTTGTCTGGATGTCATTTAAATATATTTGACACATTTATATCAAGTTAAGTATTTATGGTATTATATTTCTGTAAAGTTGTACCTTCGCAGTTAAAAAAAAAAGCATTCTGCAGTTACTGTTAGATTTACTGATCATTTATTTATTATTATTTTTTCAGGACGGTTGGCGCTAATCACCTCCTGTTCTTAAGGCTCTTTGGCCCCCCCCCCCAGGGCTGCCATCCCAGGGCACAGCCAGCCCACAGACCTGGCTACAGAAGTGAGGCCACCCTGGTTAAGTCCCTGTAGCCCCCACCCCAGACCCGGCCCGAGGGTGACGCCTCAAGTGCGCGCCCTGGGCAGCCGCAGGGGCTAAGGGCCAGGGCGCAGGGCCAGGGCCGCAGGCCGCTCCTGCCGACGCTGCAAACGGTGCACCCCGACCGCAAGCGACCTCGCGTGCACCCGACCCCGCTTCGCGCCAGGGCCGGCACCCAACCCCCTCTCGAGGCAGGAAACTGGACACGCGCGGGTAAGAGGCAGACAACCACCTCCCTTCGCACCCTCCCCGCAAAATAAACCCCAGAAAATAACAGAAACCCGGAGTCAAAGGGAGTCGTTCCCACACAGCCCAGCACAGCTGAGCAGCCCCTTTGGGGGACGGAGGGCGGCCCCGCCCTGGGGGCTGGAGGGGCGCGGGCCGGGCCAGAGGTGCGGGCGGGAAAGCCCAACCTAGAGCCGCGATCCGGCCTCGGCTGCGGCTGCGGTGGGAGCGGGACAGATGGCGGGGCTCCAACCCTACCACTTCTGAACTCCCCCAGTCTGCGGGGAGCGTCGGGTCCCTGCTCCCTCGCTCGCGCCGCAGCTGCTGCTCTCCCGCCCCCCACCTCCCAGCCGGGACCGGCAGGAGAGGCCCCGCGCGAGGTGCAGGAGCTCCCCAGGGGCAAGACGCGCTCGCCGCAGCCGCGGGTCCTCCTCCGCCGCGCGTCTTTCCCGGGTCCCGCATCTTGCGAGGCACCCGCGGTGCGGAAGGGGTGCGGGTGCCTCCCCCTCCCACCTCCCGCGCTGCCAGCCTGGGAATGAAGCCCGAGGCGGCGCCGCAGCCGGGGCGCCTTGCAGAGCGCGGCGTGCCTGCGTGCAGGCGTACGCGCAGACTCAGACCGCCGCCGCAGCCAGCAGCTGATGCGGATCCAGATTTGTTGATTTTTCAAAAACTATTTATAACTTATTCCGTCTTATCAAAACCTTAGCTTTAAAAAGTTTATATTTTCAAAATTGTAAGCATTTTCTTAATTTTAATTACCTGTTCACCACTATAGTTTCTCTATTGTATATAAAAATGAAATTACATCTTTTTTGAAATAAAATTTAGAGATTCTTTTAAAAATCTACCTTACTGAGTTTGAAAAGGTAAAGTTCATGGAATAAAGTATTAATGCTAGTTTATTTCCACGTTTATCTTTTATTTTCCCTACTCCAGGCCTGAATCAGCTGATTCTCCAAAGAATCTCATTTTATTTTTATGGGTAAAATTACTTAGAAGCCAAGATTTAGGCTTTAAGAGTATTGTTGCATTTAGAATGCCAATCCTCTTTCAGGATGTATTTTATATAGACATGTACAGTCATAGCCAGCATCATAGCTTCAAAACATACAAAACATAAATTAAGTCAAAACTAAAAGGAGACAAAAATATACAAAACTAACAAGAAACCTTAAACTTACTTTTATTCGTGGCTTTTGGAACACACGAACATGAACTGAGTATATGGAGGATGTGAAAGGTATACATAATACATTTTATCTAACTGGTATGAATACACTAATAATGTTATAATTGTCACTTTTTCAAAATCACGTGGAAGGTTTATGAAAAGTATACATTTGTTGGAGGTTAAAGAAATCACCTACAGATTTCAAAATATTGAAAAATCCAAAGTATATATAAACTAAAATGGAATGAAGCTAGATATCTATAGCATGTTTATACTCATAGAACTCTAGCTTCCTGAGTATTCACTATCCATGTTGGGCAGAATTCTCTATAGAATAGTAAAATAGGAAGCTAACTCCCTGAATGGAAACTAAGAGAACATTCTTTCTAATGGACATGGAAGCAAAATCCACACACACACAAAATGTGAATGGAACCTAGAGAAATACTAAATGGATGATACTTATAAAAAAGAGAATCAATCTACGTATATGATGTTGCCTAACTTTTGTAAATGCATTCAATGTAGTTCACTATATTAACAGAAATAAAAGAGAAAAATCTGTTATCATCTCAATAGAAGTGGAAAGCACTTGACAAAATCCAGCCCAATCAGTGAAAAATCATTAAAAACCTAGAAATAGACCATCCTTAATCTCACAAAGAATACCTAAATTAAAATTCATTTCCAACATTATAAGCAATGTTGGGATTTTGAAAACTTTCCCCTGATATTCTATACAGGAATGATGCTACTATAATTGCTATTTAATTTGTACTGTTGTTGTTGTAGAATTTGAGAGACATTCAATTATTTGCGTATAGAGAGGCCAGGACTCAGGAATGATTTTGAGAAGGAAAAATGGTTTATTGATGGCCAGCCAGACTCAAGAGCTTTCTGTTTCAATCCTGAGCCTGGAACAAGATTTTTGAGTCCCTTTTATACAGAGAGGAAAGGCCAAATGGTCCTTTTGTTTCAGTTCTCAATAGGCTTGAATTAGCATATATTTCCACATCTTAGGTAAGCTTTTAGCATGGACCTCAGGCATTCTAGAGAAGCTTTTAGCATATTTTGTTTGCATTTCCCCTGAATACTTAAAGTTTATAGGCCTTGCATTGTTAAACTGTTTCCTGGGACTTGAGTCCTAGCCATGGTCACCAAGCCCCACACCCACAAGTCACAGATAATTTAGGTTATCTCTGAAGAGACAAACAGCCTCCCACTCATAGCCACATCATTGTGACTCAATTGTATAAGAAATTAAGATAAGTAATAAATGGCATATAAAAAGGAAAACCTAAAACTGTCATTGTTTCCAAATAACCAAACTGTATATCTAGAAATTTCAAAATCTACAATTTATTAGGTTTAATAACTCATTACAAATTGGTTGGAAGGTTAATAACAAATTGTTTGTATCTCCATATTCTGGAAACAAACAAAAGATAAAATTTAAAGAAGGTACAATTTACAGCACCAATGAAACTATCAAGTAACCATCATAAAATTTGTTTAAAACCCTTACATTGGGAACTACAAAGTATTATTGAAAGAAGTAAAAGAAATGTTAATAAATGGTGGCATATATCATATAGAATATAATTGTTAAAATTCCATTAACTCCAAATTTTTCCCATATATTAAATTAAATATAATTCCTCTTAAGATTTGGAGTTTGTGTTCTTGAGTGTGATGGAGTTGGACTCAGATGCGATCTTTGTTCTTAATCCTCTCCTGTTACTTTTACCAGACCTGTGGTTGGTGCTGGGGTTTAGTGTATACTCAGGGGACCTGAATCTCTGGACTGTCCATGTGATAGTCAGGCCCTGATCCTCAACAGACTTGTAACTCCTATCCTCTGGTTTATTGGACTTACTCCAGCTAGCTAACAGGGAGGTGAAGAAGGTCAGCCACCACACCAGGGAGCCAAGAGTGCCTACAACTGCAAACAGGAGAATTGTATCCATCATACAAGTGGAATCTAAGCCCCCTCTCAATATAGAGGTGGAGTGGACATAACCATCCCAGGGTCCACAGGATGGAGGAATAGAGTATAGATTAGAATGGACTTACTAATATTCTATTCTGGAACTATTGTGATTAGTAATGGAAGTAAATGCAGCACTGAGATGGAGAAAGTGGCCATGGTAGCTGCTGAGGGTGGGGAGTGGGAAGAAGAGATGTGATGTGGGGGCATTTTCAGGACTTAGAGTTTTCCTGCATGGTACTGCAGGGACAGTTACTGGACATTGTATGTCCTGCCATGGCCCACTGGATGGACTGGGGGAGAGTGTAAACTATAATGTGGACCATTGACCATGTGGTGCAGCAGTGCTCAGAGATGTATTCACCAAGTACAATGAAGGTCCCATGATGATGGAGGAGGTTGTTGTTATGGGAGGAGTGGGGTGAGGGGGGTGGAGAGGTATATGGGGACCTCATATTTTTTGAATGTAACTTTAAAAAAAGTAAAGACAAAGAAATTTTTAAAAAAGATTGCAGGGTTTATTAATGTGAGTAATTCACAAACCAATTCTGAGTTCGTAAGCTGCGGCGGCTTGCTCAGTCGGTAGAGGTGGGGTCTGGCTGCGGACGAGGGGTCGGTCCAGCTCTGGACGAGGGGTCGGTCCCGCTTGGGACGAGGGGTCGGTCCGGCAGCAGACGAGGGATCGGTCTCACAAGGGGTTGCGCGGTTCGGCTGACGGGGTCGCCCGGCGAAGCCGGCGACGAAGGGGTCGCCCGGAGAAGCAGGCGACGAAGGGGTCGCCCGGAGAAGCAGGCGACGAACTGGGGACAAGGGAGGCCAGGCCCTTGTCGGGGGCTCTCAGGACTGGAGGGCGCACGGCAGAAGAACTACCGCGGAGACAAGGTAAACACGCAAGTCCACTTTACTGAGGGAGAGGCAACAGTTTTATAGGGGCTGGGGAAGGCTGATTGGTCGAAGCCACGCCCTGTTCTGATTGGTTGCCGGCAAAAGGTCAGTGGGCGGTACTGGACGGGGGAGGGGTGGTGGTTAGGGATTGGCTGTCGCTGTTGCTGGGGGAAGGGGCAGGGTTTAGGGATTGGTGGCTGCTGTTGCTGGGGTGGAGGGCAGGCTTGAGTTTCCCGCCCACGCCTGGCTGTTGCTGCTGTCGGGGGAGGGGAAAAGGGCAGACTGGATTTTTCCGCCCACGCCTGGCTGTTGCTGCTGTCGGGGGAGGGGAAAAGGGCAGACTGGATTTTTCCACCCACGCCTGGCTGTTGCTGCTGTCGGGGGAAGGGAAAAGGGCAGACTGGAATCTTCCGCCCTGCGCCTGCGCAGGGAGAAAGAAGAAGAAGGGTGCCGCCCTACAAGGCATCGTGTGGCACTATCCGGGAGGAGGGGCGGCCGCGGAAGCATGGCTGCCGAGAAGGGGAGACCCGAGGGCACTCTGCGCCCATGCCGAGCTTCCTTCAGGGGTGGCGGTGAGTCCGACCAGCCACCCTATTATGGGGGCAGCGGCTTGGCCTGCCGTGGCTGCTCCCCCGCCAGGCCAGCAAACCACACTTCAGCCCGAGGGGTGACCGCAGTAAGCAATGGGCCAAAAATAGTGAGAGCAAACTTAAATTAGAAGAACCAAGTGGGAGGACTTAAGTCACCAAGTATGAAGAACTCTTATGTGATCTATTTATCAGAGAGTAGGTTAGTGGCACAAAGGAAAATGAATTAATTAGCATAACAGGCTAAGGAGTTTGAAAGCCTACCCACAATTATGCAGCTATCTGATTTATAAACAAGCAGGCAGTGTGATGCAGTGTGTCAAATGATGGCTTTTTAAATAAATGGTAATTTGTGAAGTAGTGGTTACCCATAATGAAACAAATTCAGAATTCCAACCTCACAATAAACCAACCTCAATTCCAAATAGATTGTAGGTATAGGTAAAAATAAATAGATGAATTAATTAAAAATACAGATTTTGGAAAAAAGATAGTTAATATGTGATTTAAAATGGTAAGAATTTTGTAAACAAACCAGATTAAACTTTATTATTAAAAATTAATAAATGGGACTATATAAAAATTAAGAATTCATTTTATTAATAAGACATCAGTTAAGTCGGAAAGTGGTAATCCAGAATGTGGAAGAATGTATAAAATCTCCTACCAAAAATATGAGAACATGATAGGTGAACAAAATGAAAATTCTTCAAAAGCTTGAAACAAATATATAATATTAATACAGGGTTTTAATAACTGGGTGGGTTGGGGGAAAATGCACCAATGTAAGACATGGGTTATAGTTAGTAGTAATGTTTTAACAATGCTTTTTCACAGTTTGTAACATGTTTCACGACAATGCAGGATTTGGGTGTGTAGGGTGATGTTTGGGAGCCTTGTATGATGATGGGCTTATTTTTTGTGTAAATTCACAACTTCTGCTATACACTTATTGTTTATATATGTTTATGTATAAATTACATATTTTGATGTGGACTATGGGTGGGAGGTTCTTTGTCTCTTCAGAGAGAACCTTAACTTAAACTGTCTGTCCTGACTTGTGGGTGTGGGATGGTAAGAGGCTGCACCCTGCTCTTGGTGACTACGGCAACGACTCCAGTCCCAAGAGGCCATTTAGCAATGCAAACTCCATATACATACCAGTCAGTCCAAGGAAACTCTGATGGTGGTGATACCAAAACTTAAGGGAACTTGGACTTGGCCTCGAATGGGAAATACAATATAGCCTGTGCATAAATTCAAAATCATCTAATTCTATATCCAAGTGTGCCTAGTCTCTAGAAATCCAGTTTAGTGATATGGGCTTTGAATGTTCAGAAAGGATGTAAGGGAAACGGACTTTGGCCCAGTGGTTAGGGCATCCGTCTACCATATGGGAGGTCCCCGGTTCAAACCTCGGGCCTCCTTGACCCGTGTGGAGCTGGCCATGCGCAGCGCTGATGGCGCAAGGAGTGCCGTGCCGCGCAAGGGTGTCCCCCGCGTGAGGGAGCCCCACGCGCAAGGAGTGCGCCCGTGAGGAAAGCCGCCCAGCGTGAAAAGAAAGAGCAGCCTGCCCAGGAATGGCGCCGCCCACACTTCCTGTGCCAGTGATGACAACAGAAGCGAGCAAAGAAACAAGACGCAGCAAATAGACACCAAGAACAGACAACCAGGGGAGGGCAGGGGAGGGCAGGGGAGGGGAGGGGAGGGGAGGGGAGGGGAGGGGAGGGGAGGGGAGGGGAGGGGGGGAATTAAAATAAATAAATAAATCTTTAAAAAAAAAAAAAGGATGTAAGATTGAATGTTTATTTAAGGTTGCATCCAGACAGAATGTGGGCAAGATGCTAATTCAAGCTAAACCGACCTGGTACTCAGGCAAAGACTTAACTAACAAAGAAAGTAGTTTTCTTTAATAAAAGCACCATTTGACTGCCCACCCTATATAAAAGGAACTTGAAAATCTTGTTGGGGTTCTAAACAGAAAGCTCCCGAGTCCGGCTGGCCGTCAATAAACCATCTTTCCTTCTCAAAATCATTCCTGAGTCCTGGCCTCTCTGTACGCAAATAATTGACCCTAGTATCAAATTCTACAACAATTTTAATAAAATTTTATAAAAATGTACACTGGGGTCCCGGCGCCCTGCACTGCCTCTCAGGGGTACCACCCCGGCGGCCTACTGCTCCCGGAACTGCGATTGGCCCCGCACCAAGGGACCACCTGGGGCCAAGCCGTCACCTAGCCGCCCCTCTCCTCCTCTCAGCATCCTGAAGGTTCTGAGGCGCGATTGTTCTCCGCCTCCTCGCCTCCACTGCCGGCCCCGTTCAGATCGCTCGCCCTCCGCAGTGCCGAGCCCCCCAGAGCACCCTCCCGCCTCCCCTCCCCACGGCGCCCCTCCTCGCTGCGGAGCTCGCCCTTTTCCCCTGAGGTTCGCACCCGCAAGCATCACCCCGCGTTCCAGTCACTCTTTCCCTTCTGCCTGCGACGCCCCTTCACCTCCAGCCGCCCCACCAGGCGATCTCCGGGATGTGAGAAGGGAGGTAGGCGGCCGGGAGATGAAGGGAGCAGTTTGAATCGCTCTCATTTGCGTACCACATTTTCATTCATAAAAAACACCGCGGAGCCAGGAGAGGACCCGCTGCGCGAGGGTGGGCGTGCGCCCGGGCCTGCCTGGGCGGGCACGCTAAGAAGCCCACAGGGTCAAGCGGCCGAGCAAGTGTGCGCACGCGCCTGCGGGCCCCGGACACGCGCTCCTCAGGGTCCTGGCAGCTGGGGGGTGGGGGTGGCGGGAGCGTGCGGAGCAGAGCGTTGCGCGCGTGTGCGTGTCTGGATTTGTGTGTGCGCGCGCGCACGGCGCGTGCAGGCCTGGGGGGAACCATGCTCCGGTCTCCGCCCGTGGGGACCCCAGGCAGGCCCGCCGCCCTCCCGGGTCGGAAGCCTTAGGCGCTGCAGGCCTAGGTGCAGCTCCCACCGCTGCGCAGTCGCGGGCTCCGTTATCTCTTCCTTCCTCCCCAGCCCGAGGCTTTTCCCATCGCGGAGCTACTGAAGCAGCGACACCGCACCCCGCGCCTCTGGTCTTCGGCCTGAGGTCCGAGCGGTAACCGCACGGGGGCCGCGGCTCTTGTTCGCTGGCTGTGCCCGCCACCAGCCACTTGTGTGTGTGAATGAGAGACTCTCCTTTATTGTCCCGTGATATCCCTGCCTCAGCTCCTTTCCTTCAGAGCTGCCACCAGCAAGGGAGCAGCGGCGCCCGCTCGGGCGCACAGCGCGGGTCTGCGGTCCCGGGACGTGCGCCTGGAGGGAGCTCCGCGCGTGTCCACACAAGGGGGTGCGGGCTGCGGGAAGCGAACTATGGAGGCCAAGGTTGTTTTGCCCCTTGCGAGCGTTGAGACTCGAGGGCAGAGAAGGGAAGTGACTCAGTGTTGGGCGACAGGGAGGCTAGCAAGAGGGTCGCCTGCAGCAGGTGACAGAATATGTCGCTCTATTCAAGGAAACCAGTTTTTTTAATTTTAAAAATCCCTTTATCTTTTGATGTTTGCTGTTGCCACGCTGGAGGTTGGTGTTTGGAAAAGGGAATTTCCTTCCCGTGGGTCCCTAGGGAGCTTTGCAGTAACCCCTGGTGGCCCGGGTACCGGTCTCAGGAGAAGATGCCTCCTGGGGTACGTGTGGCGGCAGCCCCGCCGCATCTGCTGATCTTTCTGCTTTAGATATTTTGCTTTACCTTCACAGACCATGTCTTGAAATGGTAATATGAAAAAAAAAGTTGCCCTTTCAGGGCTGATATATGGACTGAAGGAATATACTGCCGGGCCTTGTAGATATTTTATGGGTCCTAGACTGTACCCACATACTCAAGTAGTACTGAGGGACAGTTGCCATCTTCTGGGGCTGGGGCGTCTTGGAGTCTGAACCCCCCCTACATGGGGGTTCCTTGGCCCCATCCATTCTGAGTACAGGCTGGGCCTCTCCCTTTTCAGGGCAGCATGTCACCCTTGCCCACTGCCCGATCTGGTATCCCAAAGCAAAAAGGATTCCGACTGGGATGCGGAGAAATAAATATCTCTATCCCAGGTTCTCAGCCCTTCTGCATGGAAATAAACTGCCTGCCCTCACTGCTGTCAGAAGCCCAGTTGAGACCACAGATATTTGAAGGCAGGTTCTGGCTTCAGTTAGAGGATCAGAAAGCTTTGGCGCCTTAGCCCACTGCAGAAATGGCCTTTTTCAGGGTTGCTTTTAGTGTAATGACCTTGGCACAGGCATGAAATGCCCAGGTAAAAAAGCAGTGGCAAGGGCTATAAACAGCTATTGTAGACACTGCCCATCATATTGTCTAATGTTCTTATGTAATAACCCATGTGAAAAATTCTTCTTAAATGTTAGTGCAGGAAGGTTTCCTTTTGTGAGTTTCAGAGCTTTCTGGGGTCGTTTTTTATTGTTGTTTGTCATCTCTGAAAGCACAGCGCTAAAATGAATGATTATGGTAGCCATATTAGCTTAGGTTTTTGCTAGACTTTACCCCTTCCCTTCTATGAATTTTGGTCTTCTGTTTTCTCTTCTAATGATTTTATGTCTGAGGTTCCCCAATGACTTTTTGGAAGTAGCCAGGCTTCTTACAGATTGAGCTATAAATGAGAATTAGCGACAGCAAACTGGCAACCAAGGGGAGATATAAATGTACTTTAGGTAACACTGATTTTCTTGTAGTATGTGTAAATTAAAAAAAAATACAGATACTTTAAATATGTTACATTTAGCAGCAGAATGCAATAAAGCTGGAAAATTGCATTAATAAAATTTCATTAATCTAATTTTCTTTTCAATCTCTATTTAATACTCCTCTAATAAACATGAGAATTCAGGAAAGCTTGTCTACTTTTCTCATTGATGGTCCTAAAAGACAGTTTCCATGGGGAGCAGATGTAGCTCAAGTGGTTGAGCACCTGCTTCCCACTTATGAGTTCTCAGGGTTCAATCCCTAGTACCTCCTAAAAAAATATTAAAAATGAAAAAAGACAGCTTCCATATAGAAAATATACTGATCAGTCTTCTTTGATCCCACTCCAGATAGAAATTCATGTCAGATTATAATTCTGCACTATTTTTAAATGAAAAAAAGTAAAGAGCAGTAAGAAGCTATTAAAGTGTTTTCTTTTATGCATAGGAGTGGATTTTTTTTTCCAAATTATTTGGACTTTATGCCTTTAAAGCATTTTATCATGTGCTATGAATGGTTTGGAAATTTTCTGTCAAATAAGACATTTGTAATGGGGTGCTAATTCAGAATACTTACCAATGTCATTCTTTTCTGTTTCATCCCTCTTGTGAAGTCTTCTCTGCAACAGACTTCTTCCTGAGAATAGATTTGCAGCTTTGTTCTCAGTCATATTTTTCCTGATTTTGAAGTTTCTGTTTCTCAAAAAAAAATTAAATATTTTTGCTGAACCGTTTCAAAGAGATTACAGACATCAAGACTCTTACACGTAAATACTTGAGCTTGTTTCTCAAAAGATAAGAACACTCACTGTGAAACCACAGTTCCACTATCACACTTTACAAAATTAAGAGTAATCCCCTGATGTCTTTAACACTCAGACTCAGTTGTCTGAAAATTCTTTTATAGCTATTTATTTCAGCTAGGGTGCAATCAAGGACACCATGTTAAATGCCATGATAGACACAACAAAGCAGGGAGCTGAGATGGTTCAAGCAATTGAGCACTTCTCCCCCACATGGGAGGTCCTGGTTTCGGTTCCTAGTGCCTCCTAAAAAGAAGATGAGCAGACACAGATAGCACACAAGAAACAGACACAGAGAGCAGACAGAGAACACAAGCAATGGGATGGGGTGGGGGTTGAAGAGAAATAACTAAATAAAATAAATCTTTTAAAAAAACATGGGTCCCTTAAAAAAATGCAATCCTAAACATACTCTTAAAACTTGAGCCTTAGCCATCTGCTCATTTTATGATGTAGGCAAGCTACTTAATGTATCTAACCTTGATTTCATATGTGTAAATAAAATGGGAATAAATTCTATTTCATACTTTGAGAATTAGACGAGGGCCTATGTAAAGCTTACAGTACAGTGCCAACATAAAATGGTGTCCAGCGTGGCTCTTTGCAGGGCACTGAGAATGATTTCTCAGACTCAGCTGGTTAATTTTCAAATAACCCTGTGAAGGAGGTGTTACCCCATTGAAATGATGGGGAAGCTTAAGTAAAGTTACTTGCTCCAAACAGCAGAGAGGTTTATAGCTCTTTACTCAACAACTCTAAGAGACAAGTGGTATTCTTATCCCCATTTGTAGACAGGGAAAGAAACCGAGGCACAGAGAGGATAAGTAATTTGCCTAAGATCATATTGTTAGTAACTGAGGGAGTTGGGCTTTGAACCCCTGGCAGTCTGGCTTAGAAGGAGTCTGTGCTCTTAAAGGTGGTGACTTATTGCCTCGGAAGGAGAGAGGGCACCCAGCTTTAGGTCATCCTAGGTTCAGAGCCCACAAGGTCATGCTGTCGGTAATTCTTCAAATTGGTGACAATTGTTTTTGCTATAATTTTTTCCACTTCACTTACCTTCTCTGAAAATGCTGTGAGGCACATACAGAATTAAAGCAAATTTAAATAAATTTGGACTTGAGAGTCTATAATACACCTTCAGATAGTGGGAAAGGTATGAATTTAGAGTGGTTATTTCTGGATTGTTATATGTGAATTTGTTGAAATAGTAGATGTGGAAACTGATCCTAATACAGCAATTATTGACCCACTCTCTGCATTAGCCCAAAAAAGCAGCTGTGTCTTGTTCTACATGAGTACGCTCCTTAAATGTTAAAAACACAGAGTTGACTATGCAGAATTGGAATGTTAGTCTGTTCATCAGAAAATCTCAAAAGCAAGAGAAAACAAAGAACTTGGAAGGACTTTATCTATTTTATAAGCCAGGCCTGTCATTGTGTAAGGTTCAGTGTCTACAGATGGCTGCACAGCTGTTTAGGCTGCAGGCCTGGACTAGGCCTCCATCTGCTGGTGGTCATCTGTGTTTGCTTCTATGGGTTTATAAGCAAACGCTGCCTGCTTTCTGGCTATAGCATGTCCTTTCTGTTCCTGTAACCAATGAAAAAATATAAAAGTGAATTAGTACAAACATCAGAAACCATTCAGCCTCAACAGTCTGCTTAGCTCTTGCTCTTTGTTCTGGAATTATCTTTCTTTTCTCCAGTAAGTGAAGTTCTGCTCATTCCCCTCAACTAGGGCTGAGCCATTCCTTTTATGAGGTGCTCTTCAATTTTCCCCACCCTGCCCCCACTTTTCAAGCCAAAATAGATTACTCTTTATCATATTTTTTCCTCACACCTTATGGCAGTTATCACCGTTTAGAGTTGGGACTCTACCTAGCTAGACTCTGGACCAGAATATGAGCTTTTTGGATTCAGGGTTCACACTCAACTCCTAGTTTTCTAGTTGTTGGCCCAATGCTGTTGGGCACACTGTGCTTTGCTTACTACATGTCTTGAGCAATAGAATGGATTGCATTATTTTAAAATGCTGTTTGGCCCCTGCTGACTAAGCCATAATTAACAATTGTTGTGTCTATTTTACTTAGGATTTATATAAGCCTCATTCTGAGAAACTCGTTATGTGTGTTTGAGTCCTTACTGTGTTTCTAGATATTGGGCACAGACCTATTTGGTGGTAGTCGATCTGTGATTGACAGTTCAAAGCCATTTTGATTCCAGTCACTGTCATGGGAACTGGGATGGAGAAGATCATGATCTCAGTAAGTTAGGGCCTGCACTTCTGCTCTCTGCAGAAACCACAAATAAACAATCTGCAGTAGCTGCAGGGTTCTGATGGAGTCTTCACCCTTGAGGTTGGAGGCAGCTGTGTGATGGACTTCAGTATTGGCAGAGTTCCCATGTTCCAGGTTGAACACAAGTACACAGCCTAACAGCAGACCCTCAGACACTGAACAAGATGGTAACAGACAGAGCAGGAAGTTTTTTGTGCAAGAAGTTGTTTTGGCTTATTTTCTCTTAAGCAAACATGGCTGATTTTTTTTTTTTAAAGACCCAATCGTATTGATAAACTTGGTAGTTTCTTACTGTAAATGTTTCTTTTAAATCTGTATTTAAACTAGAACATTGGGGATGCTTTTCTGCCATTTTCCAGCATTTTTTAGCACCTTTGAAATAGTTGTACTATTTTGTATTGGTGCACACATTGTACTATGGAGCAAAGTATGTTCTCTGTACACTTACCATGAATAGGCATGAAGGATTGTGTCACAACTTAACATGTGGCCCATGTGATGTCAGGCCAGGGTCTTAGTAAAATATTTGCTATCAACTGCCAAAGGAGTTCACTAAATTAAGAGCTGCTTTATGTTATTCATTTTCCTTTCTCAGGTAATCTTTGTAAAAAATATGTTCACATGTGGCATTTGAACACATTCTACCATATTGTGCTTAAATTTTTACTATTTATGAAATGTTATTTTTGTTTCTCAAATTAAAAGGTAGTTGAATATTTAGAAATGAAATTTCTATGTTTATTTCCATTTTAGAGGTGGAGATGACAAAATGGATTTTGACCTCAGGCCAGGACTTAGCATTTAGGATTGAAGAGATTAGGAAAAAATACAACAGCTTCTAAAATGTATGTCTTTGACTTCTCAGTGTACTAAATTAATGTTTTTTTAAAAAACTGGTTGTTTTCATTCTTAGATGTATTCCCTGTGGTCCATTTATAAATGCTTAAAACTTATCAGGTTAATTTTAGAAGTTTGTCTTTTATTTATCTGGTATTGATATCCTTCTTGCCTTTTCATTTTCAATATTTATTTCTCTTTACTTCTTTTTCTCATTGCATAGCTTTGGCTCTGGCCTCCAGTACTGATTTTCCAGATAAGCACTGCTTCTTTTCTCTTTTCATCCCACCCTAAAAATAGGGCATGGTGCATAGAGAAACATGGCCTGTCTGCCCTTTTAGTTGTGGATATGATGGCTTATTGGTCCTAATACTGAGTGCTGAGCATGTAGTAGGTTTTCTGTAAACAGTTATTGAGTGGTGAAGTAAATATTAATTGAAAAACAACTCTACCATATATAAACTTTTGAACTGTTATTCCTACTCTCCCTATATCCCAAAAGACTTTGAGGTTGCTTTTTCCTACCAAGGAAAAGGTTGCCATGAAGGTAGTAGATAAAACATGGGCTTCGGAATTAGATCCTGCCTTTGCCCCCTATTGACTCAGGGTTGGCTGTGCTCTGGGGAGGTTTAAGTCTTTCAGTAGCATGACTCTTCTTAGTGTCAGTGTACTCACCTATAATAGCACCCTTGGCTCCCTTGCCATCTCTGCCCCTTTCCTGATCTGTGTCTAGAAACCAAGAACGTATGCGTTGTTTCTACAACAGTCAGTAGTCATGATGGGGCTGAGTGGGGCTGAGAGTTCTCCTAGGAATAAGTTGGCTTATTCCTCCCTGAAGGCCATGTTGGTGTTTTCATTTTATATTTCTAGCCAAAGAATAAAGTAGACAAGGGAATACAGATGTGCTAGACCAGAGGTTCAATTTAATCCATCAACATCCCAGTAATTATGCTCATTTTACAGGCCATTTAAAATGGCACAAGTGTGAAGATAGTCTTAATATAGTTATTGACTTTCTTTCCTTTGCTTAATAGGTTAAATCAAGTGTAATTTTTCTCAAGCTCAAAATACCAAAGCAATTCTGCTCTGCTAGCACTTTTGGCCCTGAAGGCATAATGGTTGCCTTCTCAGTAATCTGGGTGTGAACAGGGTTCAGAACAGGATTCTGCTGTTTATAAATCAACTTTGAGGTCCTTATCTGCTGCGAACAGCTCAGCAATAGGTTTGCTCAAAGGGAAGGTGACACAGAACTTAAGAAATAAAAGGACAGAAAGAAAGACACAAGGGAGAAAATAAAGATGGGATCAGGGAACTCACAACTTCTGGAACTGAGAGCCTCAATCCTAGTTTCCACACTATATTTATTAGAAACTCACAAGCAGCCATTTGTTATCAAAACTGCAACATCTATAATAATAGGAAACAGGCCATACAAAGTTCAGATGCTTCTCCACGCAAACAATTTTTGTGCTGACCAGACAGCTTTCCATCTAGTCAGGGCCCGGTGTTCCTAAACCCGTACTTCTTATCTGCATTATGGAGACATTTCAACTTCAAGCCAGTTTCCCAAGTTCAAATTTAGGCTATTCCCACCAAAAGTAATTGAGAGTTTTCATTTGGCCTCTTTATCTCTCTGTCCCTCTTCCTCCTGCATGATGAACAACAATCTTCTGGTCTGCAGATCTGCAAATCCAGATAGCTTTTTGTACTTCCTCCGTTGTTTTGTCACAGTTGAGCCCTGCCCAGATACACTGAAGTCAGCTTCCCAGAAGACCCCTCAAATTGTTCTTTATGCTCACACTGTCAACTTAATATCCTTTATCTCTTTAGTCATATTTTCCTACATCTCCTTAATTTGATTAAGGAGGGTTTTTTTGAACATCATTTATTATTTGTTTTAAATCCTACGTTTCATCTAGATTCCTGGGTTGTTCCTTTGAGAGGCCATATCTTCCTTTTCCTTATTGGGTTGGTTTTTTTGTTGTTGAGAACTAGGCATCTGATTATGTGGATGATTTTTCTCTATTCATCAAGTTCTGTCTCTTGACTAGTGGTTTTATTTCACAGCTCTTTGATTTTCAGTTTATTTTTTCTAAAACTTTAATATTTCCCTGGTTAAATAAATAATTTGTGGCAAGAAGCTTCTAGTGGTGTCTGACCAGATCTACAATGGCCTGGGAAAGAGTGGAGAAAGACCAGTCTGTCTTCCTTCATTTTCCTGGCTGGCCAGCAAATGGTGCTCCTCAGCAAACCCTTCCACAGAAATGAAACCTTCTGTTTCTATAACTTCTTCTGACCTAGTGAGTTATGGTTGTTACATGTGCCAAAGTGAAACAAGAGTCAGCCCTCCACCACACCCTCCCTCTTTCAGGGGAGGAATCTGTCCTTTCACTTTCTGTTTGCCACTCAGTCACAGGTTTTACTGAGGCTGTTCTGTAAACAACTGCAGTAAAACCTATAGCTCTCCATCTCTGCATCCCTAGTTCCCCCTGGACAATACATGTGACACTTTTCCTGGACTGCAGAGGTCCCCAAAGAAGCTCTCTCGGACTACTTCTATGCATTCTCCTCTATTTTGCAAGAGAGCTATGCCCTGACTGAGCCACTGCAATGCCATCTGGTATAATAAATTACCTGTTTGATATTTTATTTTTGAGGTTTTGCATCCAATTGCATTTTCAAACCAATATCATTCTCATAATACTTTCATAGATTTTTTTTAACTTTCACAAAAATATGCTATCTATAGCTAAAGGCAATGCATTTACTTCTTTCAAATTATAGTATTTATTTTCCTTTTCTTCTAATCTGTGTTGGATAATAAAGGTGGAAAAATGGTCTTTTTTGATCTGATTCCCTATAAGGGACACTTCCAGCATATATATATATTAATTTCTAGGATGCTTGACTCAGGAGAATTTATCTTTAGCATTATTTTTTCTCATATTAATGATTTCTCATGTCAAAGATTTTGGAAAACATTAATCAAGAATGAATATTCTGGGATTTCTTGGAAGATTGTGTTAGAGTGGGTATGCAGGGATCAACCTCTCCAAAAAAAAACCACAATGCAATAAGGGCAAAAAGCTATCTGAGGGAAGTGCTTTGGGTATGAGCACACCAGAAGAGTGTTGTCCGTCCTACAGGAGAATGAGAGAGAGAGAGTCAAAGAAGCCAAAATGAAAATCATGAGATGTTAGCCATGTGGCTGAGAAGGGCAACCATTCCCCAGCTTAAAGCAAATAGCCTGAATAAAAACCAATGATTCACTGCAGACAACTGAGGGAGAAATGGATGTCTACCTCCCTGATAAGAGGAGTGATGTGACATAGATTGGAGATGGTTTCACTTCAGTGAATTTGGCCAGCAGAACCTTTGAATCTTGACTTTGGTCATACCAAAATCAAAGGAATGTAGAGGTTGAAAGAGATGCTTCCTTGGAAAGATTAGGCAAGACTGCCATCAGCTGGCAGCCAGGGAACTGCAATGAGAAAAGCCACTTTTAGGAGACTCTCATAGCAGTTTCTTTGGATATGCTCACTCTTAGTGATTCCCTGACCCTATTTTGATAAGTTAAGCTGGGTAGTCTTAAAGGCTGAGAATAATTTGGGCTGAAAATCAAAGCAAAGCAAGAAAGAGAATTAGCCCTCAGAGTAAATTCACCAAACTAACCAGATGCCTAGACATCAGCAAAAAATTAGAAGCCATACTAAGAATAGGAGAAGGCCTAGTGAAAGGAACAAACCCCAAATCCCAACAAGACATAAGATTTAAGAAAACTAATCAAAGATAATCACATAACACTCTTAAAACAGTTCAAAGAGTTGAAGAAAAATATGACTAAATATGTAAAATATACTAAGAAGACTACAGATGATAGAGAAAATTTGAAAGCCTGAAAAAAAAGGTAACAGAGATAATGGAAAGGAAAGACACAATGGATAAAATAAATTAGTGGGGAATAGATGTAGCTCAAGGGGTTGGGTGCCTGCTTCCCATGTATGAGGTCCCAGATACAACCCCCAGTACCTCCTAAAAACAAAACAAACAAACAAATGGAAAAACTAACTCTTATAGGGGACTGTATGTAGCTCAGTGGTTGAAGGCCTGCACATGTGCAAGGTCCTGGATTCAATCCCCAGTATCTCCTATATAAATAAAATAAATAAATAAATAGTGAATAATAAATTTAGGTTTATAAGAACACACATGAATTGCTGATTGACAGAATATTGAATTGAAAAAGTTAGCAACTGAACTTGAAAAGACGGAAGAACAGAAAGAGAAAAGAATGGAGAGAATGGAACAGGGTCTTAGGGAGATAATTGACAATGTGAAATACACAAACATACATGTCATTGGTAACCCAGAATGAGAAGAGAATGGGAAAGGGTCAGAAAGAATATTTTGAGGAAGTAATGACTGAAAACTTCCCAATCCTTATAAAAAAATAAAAATATCAATATCCAAGAAGAGCAAGGTACCCCGAACAAAATAAATCTCAATAGGCCTATTCTGAGACACCTGATATTCAGAATGACAAATACCAGAGGTAAAGAGAGCATCCTGAAAGCAGCAAGAGACAAGCAATGCATCATATACAAGGGAACCTCAATAAAACTAAATGCTGATCTCACACCAGAAAACATAGAGGCAAGTAGAAATTGGTGAGATGTATTTAAGTTATGAAAGAAAAACAAACTGCTAGCCAAGAATTCTTTATATGTAAAACCTGTCCTTCAAAAATGAGATTGAGTTTAAAGTCTTCACAGACAAATAAATTTGAAAGGATATGTTACCAAATTAATTAATTTGCAAAAAATATTAAAGGAAGTGCTACATCTTGAAAGGAAAACACATTGGTGAGAGACTTGGAGAAGAGTGTAGACATGAAGATTACTAATAGCATAAAAATACAGACAATAGTAATATATTATAACAGAAAACCAAAGGGAAATATGGGTGATGTAAGAAATGCCTTTACAGTAATAACGCTCAATGATAATGGATTGAATTCCCCAATCAAAACACATACACTGACAGAGTGGATTGAAAGTTATGAGCCATCATATGGTGTCAACAAGAAATTCACCTCAGATATAAGGATACAATCAGGTTGAAAGTGATATGTTAGAAAAAGATATTCCATGCAAAGAGTAACCAAAATTTTTCTGGAGTAGCAATACTAGTATGGACAAAATAGATGTTAAATGCAAAACAGTTATAAGAGATGAAGAATGTCATCATATATTAACAAAATGAATGAAAGCCCAAGAAAAATATGAGAATAAGAAATATTTATGCACCCAACCAGGATGCCCAAAGGTATGTGAGGCACACACTGGCAAAACTTAAGGGAGAAATAGATATTTCTACAGTGCATTCCAAGGTTTAACTTTTAGTTCACTGCTTTGTAGTGTTGTTCTATGGATTTAAATTTTTTTTCTGTTACCGTATTCTAACTTTTCCCCTTTAATCACATTCAGATATATATTTCAGTGCTCTCAATTACCTTCATATTGTTCCCATACCATCACCACTATTCATTAATAAACATTTAAAAGAACTCAAAAGAAACTTTGTACAATATATATCCTACAAAAAAGGGAGTGAAGTAAATAACAGGGAAAAATGGAAAAATCACAGATATATGGAAATTAAACAAAGTACTCATTAGGGATCCATGGGTCAAAGAAGAAATCACAAGGGGAATCAGGAAATAATTTCTGGCAAAGGAAAATGAAAACACAGCATACCAAAAGTTATAGTATGCAACATAAACTTTGCTGATAGAGAATTTTATTATTATTATTTATTTTTTAAAGATTTATTTTATTTCTTTCTCTCCCCTTACCCCCCCCAATTGCCTGTTCTCTGTGTCCATTTGTTGTGTGTTCTTTTTGTCTGCTTCTGTTGTTGTCAGCTGCACGTCAGCTGTGTTTCTCTTTGTTGCATCGTCTTGCTGCATCAGCTCTCCATGCATGTGGTGCCATTCCTGAGCAGGCTGCACCTTCCTTCACGCTGGGCAGCTGTCCTTATGGGGTTCACCACCTGCGCATGGGGCTCCCCTATGTGGGAGACACCCCTGCATGGCAGGGCACCCCTTACACGCATCAGCACTGCACGAGGGCCAGCTCCACATGGGTCAAGGAGGCCTGGGATTTGAACCACAGACCTCCCATGTGGCAGACAGACGTCCTATCCACTGGGCCAAGTCCACTTCCCAATAGAGAATTTTAAGCACTAAATGCTTACATTAAAAAGGGAAAAAGTGATCTCAAATTAGAAACCTTACATCAACACTAGAGGTTCTAGGAAAAGAAGAACAAACAAAACTGAAAGTATTCAGAAGAAAGTAAAAATCAAAGATGAAAGCAGTGTTAGATGCTATGGAGAATACAAAAAAAATGAAAACAAAACAATAGAGATAGTCAACAAAATCAAAAGATGATTCCTTGAAAAGATAAATAAAATAGACCAGACTTTATTTAGACTGACCAAAAAAAAAAAATGGTGAGGTCATATATAACTAAAATAAGAAATGAAAGGGGGTTCGTTACTACTGACCCCACAGAAACCAAAGATTTATCAGAGGATACTATGAACAACTCATGCCAACAACTTGAACACCCTAAATGAAATTCCTAGAAAAAGCAAAAAACACCAACACTGACTTAAGAAACTGGAGAATATCTCTCAACCAACCAGTAATTAATGAAGAGATTGAAACAGTAATCAAAATCCAACAATGAGCCCTTGATACTAATGACTATGCTTGTGAGCCTGTGTGTCTGAAATAAGAACTAGGCCTAGAGCTGCAAGGTGCCTAGGAATTACCTCCTGAGAACCTCCATATTGCTCAAATGTGGCCAGTCTCGAAGCCAAACTCAGCATGTAAATGCATTACATTCCCCCCAGTATGGGACATGACTCCCGGGGATGAGCTTCCCTGGTGCTGAGGGATTACTACCAAGTACCAGCTGATGATGTAACTAGAGAAAGACCTTGAATAAAAGGGTCAACTCAGACCAGCAGAATATCTCAGCCTACATGTAATATCAGGTGTCAAAATGCTTTTTGACCTTGAATAAAAGGGGGAAATGGAAAGGACAAATGAGTTTATGTGACTATGAGTCTCCAAAAAAGAGCCAGGAGGTCATCAGAGGTGTCACTCTTATGCATGCCTCAGCAGGGTCCAAGAAACAGCCAAAGTAGATACATGCCCAGGTATTGATTCTTCTGAGGGCTACAGAGACCCACAGGTTCTATGGTCTTGGCAGATGGAGTTCAGTGCCATGTCAGTTGGCCCTACTTTGGAGTTTGTGTTCCTGAGTGTGATGGAGATGAACTCAGATGTAATTTTTGTTCACAAGCCTCTCCTGTTACTTCTACCAGACCTGTGGTTGGCATTGGTGTTTGATGTATGCCCAGAGGACTGGAATCTCTGGACTGTCCATGTGATAGCCAGGCCCTGAGCCTCAACAGACCTGCCACTAATACCTTCTCATTTAATGAACTTACTCCAGTCAGCTAACAAGGAGGTGAAGAAGGTCAACCATAACACCAGGGAGCCAAGAGTGTCCACAACTGCAAGCAGGGGAATTGCATCCATCACCCATGTGGAATCTAAGCCCCCTCTTGATATAGAGGGGGAGTGGACATAACCATCCCAGGGTCCACAGGATGGAGGAATAGAGTATGGATTAGAGTGGACTTACTGATTGTCTATAAAATGTAGCATTAATGTGGTGAAAGTGGCCATGGTAGCTGCTGACGGTAGGGAGAGGGAAGAAGAGATAGGATGTGGGGGCATTTTCAGGACTTGGAGTTGTAAGTTGCTGGACATTGTAGGTCCTGCCATGGCCCACCGGGTGGACTGGGTGAGAGTGTAAACTACAATGTAAACCACTATCCATGTGGTGCAGCAGTGCTCCAAAATGTATTCAACAAATGCAATGAATGTGCCATGATGATGAAAGAGGTTGATGTGGGAGGAATGGGGTGAAGGGGATGGGAGCTATATGGGAACCTCATATTTTTTTAACATAACATAAAAAAAAAAATGAAAAAAGTGTCCCAATAAAGATAAGCCATCACCAAATGGCTTCATAGGTGAGTTTAAAATGTATATATGCACACCATTACTTGTAGGGAAGGTCTAGTGTTGACAATTTTCCATCCTTATATTTATCTGGAAATGCCGTATTCTCTCCTTCTTTCTTGAAAGTCTATCATATATAAAATTGACTGTTTGCAATTGTTTTCTTCAAGCACTTTAACATTTATACCCCCTCTGTTCTTGCCTCCATGGTATCTGATGATAAATCAATGTTTAATCTTATTGGGATTCCCTTTACTTAACTCATAGCCTTTCTTTTAGAGTTTCAGAGCTTTTTTCTTGTCCTTGGTGTTGGCCAGTTTGATTACTGTGTGTCAGCTTGTTACTCTTTCAGTTTATCCAATTTGGGGTTTTTTGGGCTTCTTGAATGTGCATATTCACATCTTTCAATAAATCTGGAAAATCGTACGCCATTATTTCTTTGAATATTCCCTTGCCTCTTTCCTTCTTCTCCTTCTGAGACTCCCATCATTCCTATATTGCTATGCCTGATGGTGCCCCACTTGTCTCTTAGGCTCTGTTCATTCTTTTATTATTTTATCTTTCTGTACTTTAAACTAATTGATTTCAGTTTTCTCATCTTTAAGTCATTGATTGTTTTTCTGCCACATTCAATATACTTTTGAAACCATCTAGGGAATTGTTCATTTCAGTTATTGAGTTTACTAATTCCAGTATTTCTCTAGAGAGATTCCCTTGTTGTTCATTTATTGCTTTCCTCATATACTTTAGGAATCTCTCCATGTTTTCCTTTATCTCACTGAGCATATTGAGGATCAATTTTGTAAATCTCTGACTGGTAAGTCCAAAGTCTGGTCCTCATTGAGGGATTCTAGATTTTTCTCTTCTTCCATTGAATGGACTATCATTATCTATTTCTTTATGTGTCTTATAATCTCCTGTTGAACCTGGTACATTTTAATGTTTAATATATTAACTTTTGGATTTTGTCCCTGTACTCTCCCTTAATTGGTATCCAGTTAGTGATATGACAGAGCATTTCTCTAATGCCAGGAGCTATTCAAAACTAACAAACTAAAGCAAAAAGCCCCTTTCAATGTCTTTGCAAATTTGTTCTGCTTTGGCTTGTGGTCTCCCTCAAAGTTTAGCCTTCCTATCAAGCTGATCATCCTGTGGCAAATGGGAGTTGCAGGGTCCTCCCTGTTTTATCTGAGCCTGTGTTGAGCCAGAGCCTGGAGCCTACTTTTCCTCTTAAGCCTTGGCTCATGAAAGGCTCCAGGAATTCCACTGCAATCCACAGGCTTTTGAATGAAAATCTGTTTTACTCCCTTTGGAACTGAACACCTTCCCATCCTACATTTGAACCCAGGACTGAAGGATACCAATCTCAGGTGAAAACTTACCCCAAGGTAAACATCTAAAAACCCTTCTCAAGTGGGTGAGAAATAAAAAATCATATGCTGATGCACTTCTCACCTTCCTTGCATCTTGCAGCTGTGGTTGGAGAATTCTGAGCTGGAGGATTAAACAACCCCATTCTGAATATATGGCATAGTGAATGCTGTTGCAGACAATGAGTGTGTTAAATAGTACAAACTAAGAATGGTCTTCAATGTAGCAGAATATGTATACATTAATATTTCAAGATGCTAATATGTAGTGAATAGTAATATATTAATATTTTACATCAATTATGAAAAATAAAGAGAAGTACTGCAAGTGACAGAAACCACACACAAATTACTGCATATTGATTGACTCCATTTCAACAGGTAAATAAAAACAAATTTATAGAGATGAGTTTAGATTATTGGATATATATACCATAGGATGGATAGAGGGGTTGAAAGGTAACTGATAAGGGGTGGAAGGTTTTTCTTTAAGGAGTAATGAAAATGCCCTACTATTGATTTTGGTGGTGAATGCACCACTCTGTGATTATACCAAAATCCACTGAATGCTCACTGTAGATGCATTGTGTGGCATATGAATAAATCTCAATAAAATTACAAACAAAAGTCATCCTTCTACCCTGCCTAATCATGGAGGGGCAGAATGAGGTGGGGGTTCATCAAGAAGTTCACCTGGGGACAGGAGACATTGGTTTGTTCTAGCCTTGCCATAGATTTTCTGTATGACCCAGGCCTTTTGTTGGCCTCAGTTTACCCCTCATTCAGTGATGCAGTTGACAGACATTCCTGTTGGTAGACATGTTTGAGGGGTGGTCAGAACACATATTGAGCCATTAATACTAAAAGTCTTTGTACTTCTTTATTAATGGGCAGTAGACATCCAGGGATAAGCGTAACAGTGTCCTTTGTCTGCAGTGCTCTGTCCAGTGACAAAATGCAGATAATCCTTTGTCCCAGGTCATTTCAACTTTATTGCTTCTCTTGCTGTCCCTGCTGCCTGCATGCAGCTTCTCTGCCCTTAGGACAAACCATGAAAGGAAAAGCCTGAGAGATGCTCCTGGTTCAATCTCAGACATTTACCAGATAAACTGTGACTGGCAGACACACCCCCCTCCATGCACACAGAGGTCACTCTGCTCCCTCTGGAACAGGGCCAAAGACTCAAAATGGGAGTGCAGGCTGACTCCAACCTGTGAGGGGGTGGGGAAGGGCCAGCAAAAGCATCAGGGCTTCTTTTATGGCTTTTTAGGCTGCATTTTCTTTTTTCATTTTAAAAATGTTATTGAAGTCTATCATGCATACATGAAATTATGTAAAGAAAAGTGTGTAGTAAAAGTTGTTAACTTAAAAAACAAATATGCATAGCATACAGGACTCCCATACCTCACTCCACCTCCAATGTCTTGCATTGTCGTGGAACATTTGTTATGGATGATGGAAGAGCATCCTCACAATATTACTACTAACTTTAGTCCATATCTTATATTTATGTACTTTTTCCCCCAAACCACCTGATTATTAACACCCTATTTAAGTATTATATATTTATTTTAGTTTATGTGAGAACATTCTCATATTCTGTTAACTAAAGTCCATCTCCCACCACAGGATTCACTATGCTATACAGCCCTATGCCTTGTACAATCCATTACATTGTACAATCCCCATACGTTGTGGGTCTCATAGGCTGCATTTTCTTATTCAGCATTTCTCTGGTTAATGCAGTCCTTTAACTGTTTTCTGAATCTTTAATATTTCTCTGCAGGCTTTGCACCAGAAGCAGTGACCTGAAGTAGCTGTTAAAATATAGAGATCTGGGATCATACCATA
Source organism: Dasypus novemcinctus (assembly GCF_030445035.2). Classification (NCBI taxonomy): domain Eukaryota; kingdom Metazoa; phylum Chordata; class Mammalia; order Cingulata; family Dasypodidae; genus Dasypus; species Dasypus novemcinctus. The sequence continues at coordinate 1,872,076 of NC_080700.1, forward strand.
TGTCCCAACAGTTTGGAGGACTAGTTCTTTAGGTCCTAACCTGGTATCAGCAAGCCGAGTCAGGAGCCAGGGCTCTAGTCCCCACTGCTGCTGGCTATGATGCTGGGGCAAGAGGGATGCTAGCTGTTGCAGGGAGGGTGAAGATCACTGGTATTTCTTGCAAATTGACAACATCTTCTGCTCCTCCCTGGATGCTGCATAGTGTTCCTTAGACTCCAGAGTTTCAAAATGGTTGATTAAAAGTTTCTGCCATTTCAATAGCTGTTTTGGTGAGGACTGATTCCCAGAAATTCCCACTCAGCCATCTTCCCATATCCTCTCTTGTTACTGTATTAGTGCACAGATAATATGAAAATATTATTGGAAAAGGTTTTGCAAAGGCAATCAGTTCCATAAGAGAAAATAAAGTTGTATCAAACAGGAACAAAAACTAGTATCTGAAGATTTAAAAAATAAAATTTAAAAGAAACAAATGAAAATATGTGTGTATGTCTATATGTGTATATATATGCAGCTATGTATAACATATATGTGCATATATATATATATACACACACAAACACACATACTAAACCTTATGGGAAAAATTCAAAATTTATTCAGAAAAATTCAATATTATAATACTTTGCAGATATCTTCAGGAGAAGAATTTTTTTTTAGAAGAAGAAGGAAAAAATGGAGGATGAAAAGATTAAAAAATCACACAGTGGAAACATATTCATGAATTTTACTGCATTTCAATGAAGAATTTCTTTCTCTAATACCAACAAAATAGTAAAGAATTTGATATCATAAACAATAAAAAATGTAACCATTACATCTTAGAAAGGAATTACAAACAGAAGGACAAAAATTTTATTTTACACATAAATATATTCTTCACTATTGCTCTTGAATGAATATAAAAATTGTAACTGCTTCTGCTTGGTTCTGCCACAAATTCAAAGATTAGAAAAATATGTCTGTGTGCACCAAATGTTGCTGATTATGTGGACTAAGGATTTACAGATATATTGCTTATTTGCATGCATATGTCAATCAACTGCTTTGGAAAACCACTTGATATTGTATTAACCATCTGTATTCATCAGCCAAAGGGATGCAGATGTAAAGTGCCAGAACTCCGTTGTCTTTTATAAAGGTATTTATTTGGGTTAGAAACTTACTGTCACAAGGCCTTAAAGAGTCCAACTCAAGGTACCATTAGAGGTACCTTCCCACCCAAAGTCAATGGCCACGTGTTGAAGCAAAATATTGGGCAAATTCCTTGAGGGTTCAGCCTTCCTTCCTTCCTCTTAGGAGTCCATGGTTCCAACTTCTTCCAGTCTCAGCTGCAGATTGGCATAAGGCTTGTCACTCTACCTGGGGCTCATTTCTTTCTGGGCTCAGCTAATCTGTTCTCTCCACAAGGTCACCTGTAGAGTATCAGGCTCATTTGTCCTCAGCATTGTATCTATGGTGCACTTTCTCCTCCTGCATATCTGCTTCTGTATGTATTTACTTCCTGGGACACCAGCATCAAAACTCCAACCCTCTCCTCTGCTGTGTCATTCTGTCTGTGAGTCCCCATCCACCAAGGGGGCAGGAACTCAACACCCTGCTGACATGGCTGAATCAAAGCCTTAATCGTAATTTAATCAAGTAAAGTGAATCCATGAATTTAATACAATCAAAATCTCTGAATTTAATACATGGCCAGAGGAACAGACCAATTTACAAACATAATATAATTACTATTTTTGGAATTCATAAACAATGCCACACTGCTATACCACCTAAGAATAGTTTAGGCTGCAATATTGAATAAATCTTGAGTTGATGCTGAGAGCTACAAAGACAATTTTGCATAATGTCTTAAGTTGAAACTGTACATTTTGATATTTTAGCCTGTTGTCCCTGGAATTAAGACTCTGATGTGCCTCTTCATTAAGCTTGCATCCAGCTAGTACTATGACAGAACTTTCCTTGAATGGCAGGAGGAAAGAGAAAAAGAAAAAATAGAACAGAGAAGCAAAGTTAAAAGAAGAGATGAAAGGTGGGAAAGGGAGGGGAGGAGAGGAGAGAAACAAACATCTTCTTTGGGTTTGCAATCTTTCAGAATTTATACATACAGTAGATTAAAATAATAGCTTGAGGCCAAAGAATAGGGGCTACCCTGGTACTTGAAGTGTATGCATCTTGTCTTGGGCATGTCTGTGTGGCCGTGGGAATTCCACCTTTTACAGGGTTATGAAGGTCCCCTCTTCCCTAGGGCTCAGTTTCCTCATAGTTCTGGACAGAACACTAAAAGTCCTGCAGCCAACAATCCCTTTCCCAAAGTAGGATGACTAAGCTGCTCTCTGAAATGCCTTCCATATGTAGGACAATTTCTGGGATGGAGATTCCCTCAGGCCACCAAAAGACAGATTGGACAAGACATATGCTTCCAGAATGTGAACGTGGGTTACTGTGCTCCCTCCAGAACCCTGCCCAGGGAACCACACTGGAAGGGCAAGCCAGTGGGTAGGTGTCAGTCTGTGTACCAAGAGATACTAATATTTTGTAGATGCCTTTGACATCCTTTGGCATGCACTCTGTTACTTCAGTACTTAACTGTTTCTTGGAGTTTTAGGAGTTTCTTTTAGTTTTTGCTTGTTATTCAAAGCATCTGTGGGGAACCATAGCCCTGAAGCATCTCACTACATTACCTTGATCAATGCCAGGATTATTATTTTTATGACAATAGGCTCTTGCATTTCCTATACTACTTACTAATATTATGTATTTTAATATAATGCAGGTATGTACTGACCTATAATAAGCCTGGTATGTCCACTTTACCAACTGCAGGAGTTAAATGAGCATTAGTTCCTTAAGGCCGAAACTTTTCTAGATAAGGATGATAGGGTATCTGAATACCATATTTTATGGTATTCAGTTCCAAGATATAAAATAATTAATTATATTATCATCAGAATACTGACTCATCCATTATGGATCAGAAAAATAAAACAATTTCTATATTGAGAGGATAAGTTTTCATAATTTTTGGTGGGAAAAGTATACCATAGTGTATAAACAATATCTAATATTCTGCAAGCAAAATCCATTTCCATTTGTTGCTCCATCTACAGCACTCTATTATTATATGTTCTTCACCAAACTGAAAGAATAAGTAAGTCAAACATGATGTGTCTCTATTCAGCCAGCTCACAGGAGAGAAAAAAGCTTACCAAGGATATGCTCTGTATTAATACCAAGAACCAACCAGTGATGCATTTGGGAAAAGAACTTGACCAAAAAGGGAAACACCAGAAAAGAAGTTTTATGCCTGTGAGATTTCAAAATGAGTCAGGAGATGATTCCAGAAATTACACTTATGCATGTCTCAGGCAGATCTCACTAACTGCCACTGTGAACAAAGTCTCAAAAATGGGTGTCCCTGAGGGTATAGAGCCACCCAGGCTCTATAAGGCAAGCACACAATGTCTTGACATTATCCACCTGTTGGTGGCCCTTATCTTGAAATATTTGATAACCTATTTCTCAGTGTTACAGTTAGACTTATTTATGATGTTCCTACACATTATTCTTCTATTCCTTTTACTTGAGGCAATAATTAGCATTATGCCTATTAAATATATGTCCCAGAGACTCAAATCTTTGGTCATATTCTGGTTGAGTCCTGAATTTCAGAAGAGTCCCAACACCTACTCTCTAGTTCATTGGACTCACCTAGGTCAACTAGCAACGATAATGATGGATAACATCCATCTCAAAAAACATAGAGTATCAACAACTGCAAGCAAAACAGTTCCTTCCATCTGCCACATAAGAGCTAAGCCCTCTCTCAACCTGAGGCACAGTGGGAATCACCATTCCCAAATCCTCATGGTTGAGGAATGAACAAACATGGGAATAAAACAATGGACAAACTAAACATTAATATTGCAGTAATAGAAGAATTAGTAACATTGATATAAAGATAAGTGGTACCAGAGGTTCTGAGGAAAGGGGGAGGGAATAATAATTGTAACATAAGGTATTTTTAGGACATTAGAATTAAGTGTAAAACACAATGTGAAGTATAGACCTTGGTTTGTAGCAATACTTCAATATTTATTAATCAATTGTACCAAATATACCACACATTTGTAAGATATTAATAGAAGAAGATGTAGGTTGGAGGAGAACAGATATGCGGGAATTCCTTATACTTTCAATGTAACTTTTCTGTAGTCTAAAAGCTCTTTAAAAATGAAGTTTATTATATTATAAAAAAGGATATGCTCTGTTGAGGGTTAGGATTTATAATCCACAAATATATGAAGGAAATAACTTTAAGGGGTATCTTAATGCTAAATCCTCCTTTTATTTCTGCAGTTGTGACAATTCTAATTCCTTTGTTACTTGGTGCAGACATGAGTAGAAAGGTGAATGAAAAGAGAGAAATTTGAATTGTATTCTTTACTTCAAAACAGTCAATATTATCTTCCATAGTAGAAGTTTCTTCCACCCTGAAATTCTGTCAGATGTATAGGTACCTGTTAATGTACTCATGCATTATCTTCACCCAATGATATTCCATGTTTTTACCTAAAGGTCATGCTAACACCATTCAAAATAATTTTAAAATGTGGAAAATGTTTTAATTACACAAATGAATGTACATTTGTACATGAATGTTTTATTTACACAAATGAAGAATGTATTAATTACACAAATGAATGAATTTGAAAAATTAGGATACAGATTTTTGCTCACTATCACCTGTGTAAATAATAAAAGGATATTCAGAAAACAAAATTTTGGATACTCAATAAGGATAGATTCATATTTCAGAAAATATATAAAATATGAATTAAACCACATTCCATTATTTTTATGAATTTTTTCCAAATTAAGAAAAACCCTGCTTGTGTAAAACATGGCCATGAGAAGATTACTGAGAGATGTTTTATTTGTAATGGGACCAAAGGCTGCAATCAACCCAAAAACAGCAAACAAAATGAGAATTGTCAACTATGGAGTACAATTAGATAGGACTGCAACAGAATGCATCCTAAGTACCATTGAAAATATATCAATATGGGACTTAAACATAAAAGTAGAACATACTAAAATACAAGCATTTAGAACTATGGATATGGACTCAGAAAACAACATATGAAGATGAGATCCTCAAAATTTGAGGTATATCACAGAAATAGTTATGGATCACATTGGAATCTGTGAAGGGAAGGCTGAGCATGGTACCTGTGAGGATACCAGAAAAGAGCAACCCATTTGTTCATAAGCCACCAGCTGCCTGTTTGCACAGACACAGGGTAGTGGTGAGTCCATAGTGCAGAGGGTGGCAAATGGCAACCTAGCAATCATAGGACATCACCTTAAAGAAAGAAAACTCTGTTGATCCAAACAAGATGAACAGGAAAATCTGAGCAGCACATCATGGGAAAGAAATCAATGAACTGCCCCTCAGAGAATACACAATTAATTTGGAAACAGTACGTGAAATACAGCAAAGGTCAATATATCAGATAATGCAAATGTGTGTCATTTACAATGACAGAAACAGAAGATTCCCAGTTAGGGTTCCTAGATACATCATTAAGAACTTCATGTGGAGGCAGTGGTCACTGGAGGCTCTGAGGGCAAGGAGAGGGAAAAACAGGTATAATATGGGGGCTTCTTTGGGACTTGGGAATCATCCTGAATGACATCAAAATGACAGATATAGGCCATTATGTTTCTTCCAGTTACCTACAAAATTATGTTGGAGAGAGTGTAAACTACAATGTAAACTATAATCCATGCTCAGTGGTAATGCTCCAAAATGCATTTATCAATTGCAATGAATATACCACAGTAATGAAGATGTTGTTTATGTGGGAAATTATGGGAGATATGGGGAGCAGGGCATATAGGAATCCTTATTTTTTTATGTAACATTTTTGTAATCTAATTAACTTTTAAAATTAAAAAAAATATTTAATTTTTTTTTGGAAAAAAGAACTTACAGGAGGTAGAGTTCCCAGGATGCTGACAATATCCAAAAGGAGGAATTCTGTGAAAATGGTAAGATTGTCCATTTTTCATGTTCTCCTTTCTTTGTAGGCAAATTATAAAATGATAAGAATATACTAAAGCTAAACCCACATAACTCACAAATAAATTGCCACCATTGGTATCAAAATATTGTTTCTCATGAGGAATTCAGTAAGGGGAAATGGACAAAAGACAATATTTTGAAATCAATGAATTCACTTATTTCCCCTTAAACACTTTTTCCTGTCTGCTGTATGTTAATTTCATCATTTATAGGATTAAATAATCTAAATATATCAAATGATTTAAAATGAAATCAAGGTGAAGGACTCTTCAGTTATTGAGGAATATTTATATTCTTTTAATAAAATATATTCTCAAACTATTTCAGGAAGCTACAATAATTATTTTCTTTATTAACAACATTTCATTCCAGATATGCTCTGTGAAAGAGTCTCTATAACAGCCTTTCCATTTAAACCCTGAACAATTTTTCTCCTTCTGTACAAGGTAAGTAGTTGATTGCTTACATTGTCCCAACTTTGGCTAGCTAAATGAAATTGAATTTCTGTAGACTAGTTAGTGAATCATCTCAGAATGATTTTAATCAAAAGGAAATCAGATGAATTATGCCTCTCCACACTGTCATTTCTTTTTTTTCTCAATAAAACAGAAGTGTGAGCTGTTTCTTCCTTTGCCCCACAGTCCATAAATTATTTGATTTAATTCATATAATAATCAGTTCAAACTTCCCATTGCAGTGTGTGCCATAGTTCCATTTTTGTCTGTACCATACCTCCTCACACATACACAATTTCTAATCAAAGCATTCCACCTGATATTACTCCTCCTCAAAGCATCCTTCCTTTGGGGATGGACATGAATTACATATTGAATGAACAATTTTCTGTTCAGATTTATTGCCTATGTTCCTTTCCAGATTTTATTGAAATCTTCTCATTAAAAATAGGTAATATAACCACAACTATTTTACTTGTTCTTGTTCAAAGCATACCACATCACAAGTAAATCATGTTTTACTTATGATTTCAGTTCTAAAACTAATTACTTTGAGGGATCTCACTTCAGAGCAATTTAATTTTTCATGTGGAAAATTTATAATCAAGAGGTAATAACGAGAGGGGCCAAGATGGTGGCTGAGTGAACTTGCCTTGCGGTCTCTCGTGGGAAAAGGAGGCTGGGCGCTGCTGGAGATTCTCCGAGGCCGGGCTTTTTCAGGATTTTTGCAGGGCAGGAAGTATCTGGACATCGATTTGGTGGAAAGGTAACGGAGAGGATTGGTCTATAAGATATAATTTGGCTTCTATTGCCCCCAGGTGAGACCAGCAGACAGGTTGCTCAGTCCTTGGTGGGGTGGGGGAACCGCGGTATCGGCGCTCCGGCTGCACTTTTGGCGGCTCTGTGGTGCTAGGGAATTCGCGAATCCTGGGTGGGCTGTTGGGAGGCTGAGGGAACGGATGCCTTTGCGAATCGATTTGGGGAGACAGATGGTGTTTTGTGAAGCGGGGGAGTTTTTGATTGTGGACACAAATAATAGAGCTTCTGCCTGGAGCCCCGCCCCCCAGGCCCGGCTGCCGATATGCAATGAAATTAGATTCTTAGTAATAAAGGGATGTAATTGGGAGGTAGTTTCAGGATGCGGTGAGGGAGGGGGACACGTCAGGAAGCCGATTGGGGAATATTTCACGAAGATTGGGAATTCCGGTTTTGGAATCCATTTTCGGCATTTCCAACGGGAACCCAACCTACGATGGGCTTCGGATCTGCTTCAGTAAATTGACTGCGGTGTAGAAGCGCCCTCAGCTGGCCATTTTTTGGAATCACAGGGTGGGAGCTGTCCAAAAGCTGAATTGTCGATTTACCTACTAAAAAAAAAACCCTACTGAGTAAGTGAATTGCAGGGTTCAGGCATAATATAGAGTTTGCGGATCTGATTTCCCCTATAGGGCTGACACCCAGCTGCAGGGCTCCCTGAGGGCTGTGTTACACTGCGGGGCTCTTAGGCTTCCTGTTGACCAGATTTGACGTTGCCAGGTCTGAATCCCCTAAATTCTGGTGGCCCATACCCGAGACTCACACCTCTTGAGTCTTCAATAACTCAGACTTTCCACCCCTGAATCCATCACGCCCTGAGGTCCATCTGAGATCCTTGAATGCCCTAGCCTTCAATGTTTGCATTTTTTATCGTTTCATTTTGTTTTGTTTTTACTTTCATTTTACCTTATTTTTTTATATTTTTTTAATGTCCTGATTGCTACTATTGCATTATCCCCTAGTCTTTTCTCCCAGTGTATCCCCTAAAGTCTTTTTTTTTATTCAGTTATTTAGGGTTTAAAAAAATTTTTTTTCTACTTATTTCATTTTAACTCAATTATACAATAAGTGCTGCAGGGAACACCTCACATTTGCTGGGTTTTCGCATCCTCCACTGCCTCATTTCTGTGTGAACTGACTTAGGCTACCAACACTATCCCCTTTCCCATACATCTTGATATCTGCCATCATCTACTGTCTCTCCTATATTCCACCTCCCAACTCCCTTTCTTTGATACACAAAGTGTCTAACTCTTAATTTCTAATACCTCTGTTTTGTGTTCTGTCTGTTATCCACTCTTGAAACTATTACCTTTCTTTTCTCTTTCTCTCTCTCATGAAAACAATAGCTTTTTAGTGCATACCATATTCCTCCCATATTCAGTCATCTACCTCATAATAGGTACTCTACCTACTGCTATAACTCTACACAATTTACACGAATCTAACCTCCACCCTCCCAGATCACATATTCTTGCTTTGTTAACATATATCACAAATACTACTTTACACGTTTTCCTTGCTTACACAATTGCCTTTCCCCAGCACTAACACTTTCCTCTAAAGTGAACTTAACCAGCAACAAGAAATTAGAATAAGAAGAACAAAGTTACAAAGAAAAGATATAACACTTACGCAAAAACAACAGCTAACTAATCTCCAAGAGTAGACAAAGAAGCTAAGGAATTGAATAAACCCATCAAGAAAAAATGATGATGAGACAGCAACAAAAAACTACAAATCAAACCAGTAATCAGGAAAACATGGCTGAATCCAATCAACAAACTAAAAATCAGGAAGGCGAGCAGAACTTTGCACAAGCAATGAAAGATCTCAGAACATTTATGACCGACAAATTTGATGAAGTAATGAAAGAGGTTAACAACATGAAGACAACACTTGGAGGGGAAATTGCAGACATATGCAAAAAGATAACAGATATGATGGGAATGAACACCACAGTTCAAGAAATCAAAAATACACTTGCAGCCAATATCAGCAGACTAGAAGAGGCAGAGCAGAGAATTAGTGATGTGGAAGACAGTATATCAGAAATCAAACAGATAGTGGAAGGGGTTGATAAAAAGATAGAAAAAATCCAGCTAGGACTCAGGGACATGAATGACAATGCAAAACCCTCAAACATACGTATTATAGGCATTCCAGAAGGAGAAGAAAAGGGAAAGGGGTCAGAAGGGTGTTGCAGGAAATAATGGCTGAAAACTTCCCAAATCTACTGAAAGAGACAGATGTACATATCCAAGAAGCACAGTGCACTCCTCTAGTCATAAACCCCAACAGACCCACCCCAAGACATATACTTGTCAAATTATCAAATGCTCAAGACAAAGAGAAAATCCTAAAAGCAGCAAGAGAAAGGAAAACCATCACATACAAGGGAAGCTCCATAAGATTAAGTGCTGATTTCTCATCTGAAACCATGGAAGCAAGAAGGCAGTGGTATGATATAGTCAAGGTACTAAAGGAAAAAATTTCCAACCAAGAATACTCTATCCAGCTAAACTAGCATTCAAACATGATGGAGAGTTCAAAATATTCACAGATAAACAGAAACTGAAAGAGTATACCAACAAGAAACCTCCCCTTCAAGAAATTCTAAAGGGAGTTCTGCAGGAAGAAAGGAAAAAACAGGACAGGCAGAGCTGGAGGAGAATATAAGAGCAACAAAAAAAGACAAAAATAGAAGGAAAAAAATACAAAATATGACAAACACAAATACAATCAAAATATGGCTAACACAAACAATTCCTTGAAAGTAATAACACTGAATGTCAACGGATTAAACTCACCTATCAAAAGATTCAGACTGGGACATTGGATAAGGAATTATGACCCATCTGTATGGTGTCTACAAGAGACACATCTTAGACCCAGAGACGCATGGAGGTTGAAAGTGAATGGCTGGAAAACAATCATACAAGCAAACAATAACCAAAAAAAGGCAGGAGTAGCTATATTAATATCAGACAAAATAGACTTTAAATGTGAAACAATTGTGAGAGACAAAGAAGGATACTACATTTTAGTGAAAGGGAAAATCTGTCAAGAAGATTGAACAATCATAAATATTTATACACCTAACAAGGGTGCCTCCAAATATGTGAGGCAAACACTGGAAAAACTAAGTGAAAGAATAGATGCATCTACAATTACAGTGGGGGATTTTAATATACCACTATCAACTCTGGACAGAACATCTCAAAAGAGAATCACTAAAGAAACAAAACATTTGAACAATATATTAGAGGAGCTGGATCTAATAGACATATATAGATCATTACACCCAAACACAGCAGGATATACATTTGTCTCAAGCGCACATGGATCATTCTCCAAGATAGACCATATGCTAGGCCACAAAGAAAGGCTGAATGAATTCAGAAAGATTGAAATCATACAAAACAATATCTCTTGACCACAGTGGAGTCAAGGTGGAAATTTGCAAGGTACAGAGGCCCAGATTTCACACCACGATTTGGAAATTAAACAGCACACTCTTAGAAAAACAGTGGGTCAAAGAGGAAATCTCAAAAGAAATCATTGACTACCTTGAAACAAATGATAATGATAACACGACATACCAAAATTTATGGGATGCAGCAAAAGCAGTACTGAGAGGGAAATTTATAGCCATAAACTCATATATCAAAAAAGAAGAAAGAGCAAAAATTGAAGAACTAACTGCACATTTGAAGGGATTAGAAAAACAACAACAAAGTAGCCCAACAGGAAGAAGAAGGAGGGAAATAACAAAGATAAGAGCAGAACTAAATGAAATAGAAAATAAGAAAGCACTTGAAAAGATAAACATGACAAAGAGCTGGTTTTTTGAGATCAACAAAATTGACAAACCTTTAGTGAGACTAACAAGAAAAAAAGAGAGAAGATGCAAATACACAAAATAAGAAATGAGAAAGATGATATCACCACTGACCCCACAGAAATAAAGACTATCATAAGAAGATACTTTGAAAAACTATATTCTAACAAAAATGACAATTTAGAGGAAATGGACAAATTCCTAGAAACACATAAGCAACCCATATTGATGAAAGAAGAAACTGATGATCTTAACAAACCAATCACAAGCAGAGAGATAGAATCAGTCATTAAAAATCTCCCCAACTAAGAAGAGCCCAGGACCAGATGGCTTCACAGGTGAATTCTACAAAACATTCTGGAAAGAACTAACACCAATACTGCTGAAACTATTCCAAAAAATCGAAACAGAAGGAACATTGCCAAACTCCTTCTATGATGCCAACATTACCCTAGTACCAAAGCCAAACAAAGACACCACAAGAAAGGAAAATTACAGACCGATTTCTCTAATGAACCTAGATGCAAAAATACTTAACAAAATACTTGCTAATCATATTCAACAACACATTAAATGAATTATACACCACGACCAAGTGGGATTTATTCCAGGTATGCAAGGATGTTTCAACATAAGAAAATCAATCAATGTAATACACCAAATAAACAGACTGAAGGAAAAAAATCACATGATTATATCTATAGATGCAGAAAAAGCATTTCACAAAATACAGCACCCTTTCCTGATAAAAACACTTCAAAAGATTGGAATACAAGGAAATTTTTTGAACATGATAAAGAGTATATATGAAAAACCTACAGCCAACATTGTTTACAATGGAGAAATCCTAAAATCCTTCCCTCTAAACTCAGGAAAAAGACAAGGATGCCCATTGTCTCTGCTCCTATTTAACATTGTCTTAGAAGTACTTGCTCGAGCACTGAGGCAAGAACCAGGTATAAAAGGCAATCAAATTGGAAGGGAAGAAGTCAAAATTTCATTATTTGCAGATGACATGATCCTATACATAGAAAACCCTGAGAGATCTACAACAAAGCTTCTAGAACTCATAAATGAGTTTAGTAAAGTCGCAGGTTATAAGATCAATGCGCAAAACTCAGTAATATTTCTGTACACCAATAATGAGCAAGATCAGGAGGAAATCAAGAAACAAATACCATTCACAATAGTAAGTAAAAAAATCAAATGCTTAGGAATAAATTTAACTAAAGAGGTAAAAAACTTATACACTGAGAACTATACAAGACTGTTCAAGGAAATCAAAGAAGATCTAAATAAATGAATATTCCTTGTTCATGGATAGGAAGACTGAATATTATTAAGATGTCTATCCTACCAAAACTGATCTACACATTCAATGCAATCCCAATAAAAATCAACACAGCCTTCTTTAAGGAACTAGAAAAACTAACTATGAAATTTATTTGGAAAGGAAAGAGACCCCGAATAGCCAAAGACATACTGAAAAAGAAAAATGAAGCTGGAGGAATCATACTACCTGACTTCAAAACATACTACAAAGCTACGGTGGTGAAAACAGCATGGTATTGGCATAAGGACAGACACACAGACCAATGGAATCGAATTGAAAGCTCTGATATAGAACCTCACATACATAGCCACATAATATTTGATAAAGCCACCAAACCCTCTCAACTGGGACAGAATGGCCTATTCAGCAAATGGTGTCTGGAGAACTGATTAGCCATATGTAGAAGAATGAAAGAGGATTACCATCTCACACCTTATACAAAGATCAACTCAAGATGGATCAAAGACCTAAATATAAGAGCCAAGACCATAAAAACCTTAGAAAGCAGTGTAGGGAAACATCTACAGGACCTTGTAATAGGAAATGGATTCATGAATATCACACCATAAGCACGAGCAGCAAAAGAACTAATAGATAAATGGGACTTCCTCAAAATTAAAGCCTTCTGCACCTCAAAGGAGTTTGTCAAGAAAGTAAAAAGGGAGCCCACACAGTGGGAGAAAATATTTGGCAACCATATATCTGATAAGAAACTTATAACTTGCATATATAAAGAGCTCCTATATCTTGAAAAAAAAAGATAAACAAACCATTTAAAAAATGGGAAAAAGATTTAAGCAGACACTTCTCCAAAGAAGAAATACAAATGGCTAAAAAGCACATGAAAAAATGCTCCAAATCTCTAGCTATCAGGGAAATGCAAATCAAAACTACAATGAGATACCATCTTATGCCCATAAGATTGGCAGCTATGAAAAAAACAGAAGAATACAAATGCTGGAGAGGATGTGAAGAAAGGGGAACACTCATCCACTGCTGGTGGGAATGCAGAAGGATCCAACCATTCTGGAGGACAGTATGGCGGTTTCTCAAAAAACTAGCCATAGATTTGCCATATGACCCAGCAATACCACTGCTGGGTATATACCCAGCAGAACTGAAAACAAGGACACAAACCAATATATGTACACCAATGCTCATAGCAGCATTGTTCACTATTGCCAAAAGTTGGAATCAACCCAAATGCCCATCAACAGATGAGTGGATCAATAAAATGTGGTATATACACACAATGGAATACTACTCGGCTATAAGAACAAATACACTACAAACACACGTGATAACATGGATGAATCTTGAGAACCTTATGTTGAGTGAAGCAACCCAGGCATTGAAGGACAAATACTACATGACCTCAATGATATGAAATAAGCAAGCTGCCTCAGAGAGCAAGAGACTGAACGATAGGCTTACAGGAAATCGGGGGTTGGAGGAAGGAAGTGAGCCGACGTCTGCAGGGGTGGAAATTCTGATGAGCTGGTGGTAAGTATGAACACAAAGGAGAGATAAAATGGGGGCAAGGAATTGCCTTTGGGAGGGGTTTTGCGGGCTTGAGGGTGGCTGGGGATGGGCGGATGGGTAATATTGCCCAAAAGTGGGGGGAGGGAGGGGTAGCATATGGACATAGGATAGTGTCAGGTGTTGGTGGAGAGTAAAATGCTGAGAAAATCATACCAAAATATAATTAAGAGGGTTACCTGTTTAGAATGCTTGGAGGGGATGGTCCGATGCGGGACAGGCTCCTGGGGAATGTCTGAATGCTCATTTTGCCAGAGTGGGTGGCACCATTGGGTAGAGACCCAAGTAGTGAGAGTAGGGGTGGACCCACATCCTGGGGGGGACTAATGCCATCAAATAGAGGGAACTGTATCTCTCGAGAGAAAGGGTGGCTCCCAGGGCATTGGGGCAGTTGAGCAAGTTAGGCCCTGAACACTATTCCAACTATCTCTGGACGTGGCTCCTCGGGAAAGGGAGGTTGGCTGTCACTGTGGGCACCAAGGTGGATGGGAAAATGGATGTTAAATGTGTGGAACCAAGGTAAATGGGGGGTAAGAGAGGAGTTTCACGAGAGTACACAAGGATGGATATAAAACATGTAATATTACACCATAACATATCAGAGACAACAGACTGATAATGTAAACCATAATGTAAAACATAGGATAACTAAAAAATTAGAAAACCGTGTATCCTAAAGTATGCACCACAATGTAAGCACAGATGTCACCTTGTTTGAAAGCTATTGTCTCAGACTCTGTACATCAATTTAAGTAAATATGATGTGAATAGTTTGTAAGAGTATCGCTGTGGAAGGGAAAAGGTTTTGTGGTGGATGTGTGGGAGTGCTGTATATTGTATATAAGAATTGCTGTGGTCTAGGGCTCTTGTGAAGAGAAGTTCAATAATTAAGGGGAAAAAAAAAAAAGAAAAGGATAGGATGTAGAAATTTTTCCAAGTCAACATGTATTCTATATCTAACCTTTAAACCCATTGCTATATGCCATTTTGCTAGTAAGGGATCCTGACATTATATTGGGCTTCAATTTTCAGGAAGTTCTGGATCACAGAGTGATTCAACAATGGCAGCGGAGGAATACTGGTATAGGATACTATTGACAGGTGATATATGGCTGACAGGGAGCTATACAGGACATATGTCCAGGGTGCATGGTAATGTTTGGATATACTCATAGTGGCAACAATTAAAAACTACACCTGGGGGGGTTCTGGGTTCCTGGCCGGTGGTGCTCTGTCGTGGTCCCTAGGGGAGCAGCAACAGTCTCCTAGATGCAGCAGCAAGGGCTGGGAAGGAATGAGGGTCCAACAGTGAGCCCCTGACGCTAATGACTATGCTTGTGAGCTGATATGCCTGAAATAAGAACAAGGCCTAGAGCAGCATTGTGCCTGGGAATTTCCTCCTGACAGCCTTCATGTTACTCAAACGTGGCCAGTCTCGAAGCCAAACTCAGCATGTAAATGCAATGCCTTCCCACCAGCGTGGGACATGACACCTGGGGATGAGCCTCCCTGCACCGAGGGATCACTATCAACTGCCAACTGATGATGCAACTGGAAAATGACCTGGAAAGGAAGGTTCAATGTGGATCAGCAGAATATCCCTGTCTACATAAAATAACATGACTTTAAAATGCTGTTTGACCTAATGTAAGGGGGAAATAGAAAGGAGAAATGAGTTTATATGGCTACGAGTCTCTAAAAAGAAAGAGTCTGGCGGCTGTCAGAAGGATTGCCCTTATGCACAACTGAGCAGAGTTTTAGAGACAGATAAAGTAGATACAACCCCCAGGTATTGGTTCCTTTGAGGGCTAAAGAGATCCATGGGTGCTATGGTCATGGCAGATGGGGTTAACTGCCATGTCAGATGGCCCTTCTTTGGAGCTGGTGTTTATGCGTGATGAATCTGGACTCAGATGGGATCTCTCTTCATAAGACTTTCATGCTACTGTGCTGGAGTTGTAGTTGGTGTTGGGGTTTAAGATATATTTAGGGGATCTGAATCTCTGGACTGACAATGTGATAGCCAGGCCCTGAGCCTCAACAGACTCCAGCACCTACAATCTGATTTATTGGACTCATCTCACTCAGCTAAGATGGAGTTGAAGAAGGACAACCACCACACCATGGAGCCTAGAGTACCTACAACTGAAAGCGGGAGGATTGCATCCAGTATCTATGTGGAATCTGAGCCTCCTCTTGACATAGAGGTGCAATGGACACAACCAATCCAATGTCCACAGAGAAAAGGTGGCATTGGAGTGGGAAAAGTGGACATGGTGGCTAATGGGTATGGGGAATGGCAGGAAGAGACGAGATGTGGAGGCATCTTGGGGACTTGGAGCTGCCCTGGATGGTGCTTCAGGGGCAATCACTGGACATTGTAAATCCTCACAAGGCCCACTGGATGGAATGGGGGAGAGTATGGGCCATGATGTGAACCATTGGCCATGAGGTGCAGAGGTGCCCAGAGATGTACTTACCAAATGCAATGGATGTGTCATGATGATGGGAATGAGTGTTGCTGCGGGGGAGTGGTGGGGTGGGGGTGGTGGGGTTGAATGGGTCCTCATATTTTTTTTAATGTAATATTTTTACAGAATCAATAATAAAAAAATAAATTAAAAAAGGTAATAACTATTAAATTGCTAGAAATCAAAGTTTTATTAATAATTTTAATATAATCCATTTGTAACTAAAACTATCATATAATTTGACTAGTATTTTAAGTAGGTAATACTTTTAATAATAATGTTGATTTACTTCATTGATTATATTCAGATCATTTTCTAGACTTTTGCAAATTATTTTTGTAAATTTTTATTCTATAATCATTTATATTATGCGTATTTTTCCATCCTCAATTTTATAAGGAAGAGAAAGTCCTTTAGTAGAGATTTTGCTAAATATATAAAACAATACTCAGTAATTAATTTGATGCTGTTTATGGTTGGTCTTTAAAAATATTCCAAATGAATTTTTAATTTTCTTTATCAAACCACCATGGTTATTGATCCTCATAAGTCTCATTCCTATCCTCCACCTCTTCAGGTTGCATCTTTTCACTCAGTGTGTAAAATTCTCAATTTTCCCTAGATATAATTTTCCATATATCTTCTACTTCAGGGTGCATCATGATGTTTAAACACACAGCCTTGGGTACAAGAAGGAGAGTATTCATTGTTTACCTCTGTTCTGTATTACCTCAGGTATATTCAGAAGTAATTTGCTTCACAATTTTAAGTCTGGAAATGAATACAATGAGTAAGATACCTATTCTTCATTAAATGTTAAAAACTTGAGTTAAAAGAGTATAATAAAAACCTACATAGGGCATATATACTTCCTAATAACTTGCAAATAAATATAAGAAATTGTTCCTAGGCTCAAATGTGAGACGGGTGATCACTGATGCAAGTGTCAGTAATTGGGAGATGTGTGGGGGTGCATTTTGGAAATGAGTCTATGGTATATGAATGTGTTCAAATGGTCATGGGGTGTTGTCTCAGTGGGTGGAAACCTACACAATAATTGAAAGAATATTAAATTCCCATCCTGGGAAGTCCTGATACATTCTCTAATAGAGCAGCAAGAATCCCTAGATTACATGGGCCATGACTAGCAAGGGAAGACAGACCAATACTTCAGGCTCTTGACATTGATGTCTGTATTTATGAACCTTGATCTTGTCAAATTGAAACTTAGCTTAATATCATATATTGCCTAATAGTACCTCCTCTTTGTTACTCAAATATGGCCTCTCTCTAAGCAAACTCAGCAGTATGCTCACTGCCTTCCCTCCCCGGTATGGGATATGAGTCCCAGGGATGAGCCTTCCTGGCACTGAGGGATTGTTACCAAGCACCAACTAGCAATGCATTTGGAAAATACCTTGACCAAAAGGTGGTAATATTCACTACAAATGAATTTTTATTGTTAAGAGATTTCAGAGTGACATAGGAGGTCAATCTAGAGGTTACACTTATGCACATCTCAGAAGGATCTCATTGACTTCCACAGGAAACAGTGCCTCAAACTGTATGGCTCCTGAGGGTTCTAGAGTAATCTAGACACTAAAGTCATGGCAAAGAAACTCAATAATTCAGCACCCTGTCTTTCAACTGTTCTTTGATATGCTCTCCAATATAATAGATTGATTCATTTATAATTTCCCTACACATGTCACTTCTGCCTTTTTTATTTGAACTTTTAATTAGCATTATACTCATTAAAGATTTAAACTTAAATCTTTGGTCTATTCATATTCTGGTTGAGCCTTGCATATCAGCAAAGTTATAAGACCTACTCTCCAGTTCACTGGACTCACCCAGGACAAATAACTAAAGGGTGATAATGGACAACGCCCATCCAAAACAGAGAGGATCCACAACTGCAAGCAAGACAGTTCCATCCACCTACTCCATGGAATCTAAGATCCCTCTCAATCAGAAAACCTCAAATCCTTGAGATTCAGGAATGGAGTACTCTGGGAGGATGGACTCAGTGTAGCAAGGAATGTCTTGACCATTTCTCAAAAACAATGGAGGAAGGGCAAAAAGATATCCCAGGGAGGTGCTCTGGGGATCTGCAGAGCAAGAGAATTCTGTGCATCATTCAGGAGGGAGAGTGACAGAGATACAAAAAGACCAAAGGAAAACATTTAGTTATTCACTCCTGTGGCTAGGAATGGCACATATCCTCCCCCCACAAGGTGAATAGCTTCAATAGAATCCTTGGCTCATTGTGGCCAACTGAGAGGGGGAAAGTGGTTACTATGGGAGAAGAACCACTAAAGGGATCTGGAGGAGAAGAAAGAGGTTTCTCTTCAGTGAAATTGGCCAACTGATCCCACTTTGAATCTCAGGTATAGCCAGCCTAACAAGTGGAAGTTGCAAGTGACCCATCTGTGGGGGGAGCTGAAGGGCAAATAAGTGTGCAGCAGGCACTCAGCAAACTGAGAGAGAGAGAAATGTAATTGGGAGGGGAAATAATGTAGGCATAACAGAATAGAAAAAATAAAAATAAGGAGCCCAGCCATAGCTGAAATGGCCTAAGGAGGGGGGTTCAGAGCAGATAAGTTGTTGCAGCCACTGGCCCTGGGGAGTGAAGGCCACTATGTCAGTGAGGAGGTGGGCTAGCAGCCTTAGAGAGAAGGTAGCCAGCAGAGAGAGCAAATTATTAGAAACCCAACTTGCCTGAGGGGATAGAAGGAGGGGAAAGGCAGATAAACTAGAAAGAACTAAGCTATGGAATATGTGTAGATCAGGGGATGAATGTCTCCCTCAATCTACTAGGTCCTTGGTTCAATTCACAGTACTGCTTAAGAGAAGGGATGCAGAAGGTGGTTCAGTAGGTTGTCAGGCATACAGCTGGTACCTTGTGACATGGAATTTATAGAGATTTTAAAAATTCTGTTCTATATTTTTTATTTTTTCTCATTTTTTCATTCTTTATTTTATTCTTTAAAATCATGTACCTTATCTGGGGAGGGCAGCTACAGAGTGATTCCTTGCTAAACACTGGCACCCTGAGATGATTCCTTGTGGCCTAAGAGGGAAGTATGCTTTTCCTAAGTTCTTTTCTTTTTCCTTTTCTTCTCCTTTTCTTTTCTTTTCTTTTCTTTTCTTTTCTTTTCTTTTCTTTTCTTTTCTTTTCTTTTTGGTATTTTCTCTCTTTCTTTTTTCCTTTTCCTTCTTATTTTCTCCTTAGGTTCTTTATTCATTTTCTTTCTTTCATTTTATCATTTTGCATTGTTTTTCTTTCATTCCAACTTCTCTTGATTGGTCTTCATTTTTTCCCCTAATCTTGTCTTTTCTTCCTGGTATTTTATATTCTATCTTATTTCTAGTTTTTTTTCCTTTCTTAAAAATTCTTATACCTTTGTTCTTTTTATGATTTTGCACTTTAATTACTTATTTTTTCCTGACTCTTTTTTAGTTCCTTTTCTATCTTCTTTTTATTATTACTATTATTCTTTTTCTCTTCTTCCCTCTTTCCTTTTCTATGGTTTTAACATTTTTTTTTTCAGGGAAACAGGGACAACTACAATGATGTAGAATAAGTGAAATCAACTGTCAAAGGGGAACAAATAGGAAGAGATGCAAAACACTGAATAATAAAAAATGACCAAATAATATTATGAATCAACTTAAGGAAGTGAAAGAATATTAAGACACAGAACATAAAGAAGAAATTGTGAACATACATAAAAAGATAATAGATCTGGTCTAGATAAATGGCACCACATAACAAATGAACATTCTAGAAGGCTATAACAGAAAATTTGAACAGAGTAAAGAATTAGTGATACAACTTAAATTACACAGTAGAACAGATAGGTCAAAGTGGAATGACATCATGTTATTTACAAATGTATGCATTATAGGTATCCTTGAGGGACAAGAGAAGGAAAAGGGGGCCGAGAGTTGGAGGAAATAATCACTAAAAATTTCATAACTCTTCTGAGGGACATGGACATAAATGTCCAGGAGCAGAGTAAATAGTACATATCCTATCCCAAGACATAATATTTATCAAATTATGTAATGCTCAAGACAAAGAGAGAATACTGAAAGCAGCAAGAGAAAAGAGATTCGTCACATACAAGGGAAGCTTAATAAGATTAAGCACTGATTTCTCATCTGAAACCATGTAGGCAAGAAGGTAGTGGTATGACATACTTTAAGTGCTAAAAGAAATATCTGTATGCCAAGAATTCTCTATCTAGCAAAGATGGAATTCAAAAATGAGGGAGAATTAAAAATATTCACTGATAAATCAGAGTATTTGTCAATAAGAGACTTGCCTTTCAACAAATACTAAAGGGAATTCTAGAGGGTGAAAGGAAAAAAAAAACAAAAGACAGCATTGGAGGAGAGTGTATAAAGGAAAATTACGAGTTAGAATAATAAAAAATTATGGCATACACACAACTAAAGGAAAATTGGCTAATGTAAGTATTGTCTTAACAGTAATATCATTGTTAATGGATTAAACTCTTCAAACAGGAGACAGAGATTGGCAGAATGGATAAGGAAATATGATTATCAATGTGCTGTTTACAAGAAACTCACCTTAAATCCAGGAACAAAAAGATGTTGCAAGTGAATGGTTGAAAAATAATTTTACAAGCAAAGAATAAACAAAAAAGAGGAGTGACTATATTAATATTGGACAAAATAGTTTTTAATTACAACATTATTCTATGAGACAAAGAAGAACATTATATATTAATAAAAGGGGTAATCTGTTAAGAAGAAAGAACAATCATGGATATTTTTCACATAACCATGGTGCCCAAAAATGCATGAAACAATCATTGGAAAAACAAAGAGGATAATTTGATGCCTCTACATATATATTGCGGAAACTTAATAAATAATTATCACCATCAGACAAAATATCTTGATGTAGGGACAATAAAGAAACAGAGATCTTGAATAGTAAGTCAGAGGATTTGGACCTAATAGACATACACAGAATCTTACAACCCAACATAGCAGGATATACTTTCTTCTCAACCACGTATTGTTCATTCTTCTGAACAGACTACATGCTAGGTTACTGTTGGGGGCAGTAAAAATGAGCACACACTGAATTTAGCAGAGCCAGCAGCATGGCCGCCGGAGTGGAGCCAACTTTCCTATTTGAGTAAGCTATAATTAGTTCACCACAACATGGCGGGTCCCACATCATGGCAGAACTCAAATCTGCCCTGTTACTTCCTCATTCTTCTTCCCCCTCAGTTCTTTGTTCTCTGTCTTCCCGCCACTGCCCAGGCTGATAAGATAATGCCCAGGCACAAGGCGCAAAACTAAGGTCTGCCTCCCTCCCCGGCAAGAGCAACAACCAATCCTTAGCCTCCACTACCTCACTCCCTGCTCCTCCCCCTCCCGAGGGTATATATACTTTGCCCCCTTTAATAAAGTTGCAGTTTGATCAGAACCCTGTCTTGCTGTCATTCTTTGAGTCTCTTGTCCCACCATTCTTTCTCAGCAGGTTTCGGGTCTCCGTTGCCGTCCCGTGGGCCGGGACAGGTTACAGAGCAAGTATCAACACATTCAGAGAGATTGAAGTTATACAACATAATTTCTTAGACTACAATGGAATGAACCTAGAAATTAATAAAGAGCAGAGAAAGAGAGTAGGCACATATATACAGAAGTTAAACAACACCCTCTTAGACCATCAGTGAGTAAAGGAGGAAATTGCAAAAGAAATCAGTAACTACAAAGAAACGACTGAAAATGAGAACACGAAAATATCAAAACCTATGAGATGCAGCAAAAACAGTTTTGAGAGGTAAATGTATAGCCACAATTACTTATATATAAAAAGATGAAAGCTAAAATTGAAGTCCTTACTGCACACTCAGAAGAACTAGAAAGAGAACAACAAACTAATGCCAAAGCAAATAGAAGGAAGGAAATATAAAAATTAGAGCAGAATTAAATGATATTGAGAATTTTTAAAAAGCACTAGAAAAAATGAATAAAACCAAAAGCTGGTTCTTTAAGAAGATTGATAAAATTGACAAATTCTTGCCTAGACTAACAAAGAAAAAAGTGAGAAGATGAAAATGCATAAAATAAAAAATGAGAGAGGTGATATCACTACTGAGCCCAAAGAAAAAGGATATAAAAACAGGATACTTTCAAAAATTGTAAGGCAACAATCTGGATAACTTGGATGAAAAGCACAAATTTCTAGAAACACACAAGCAGCCACATTGAAGAAAGAAGAAATTGATGAATGCAGCAGACAAATCAAAAGTAACAAGATTGAGTTAGTCATCAAAAAATGTCCCAACCAAGAAAAGCCTAGCACCAGCTGGCCTCACAGGTGAATTCTACCAATCACTCCAGAAAGAATTAATACCCAATCATGCTTAAAATCTTCACACAGAAAAATTAGCAGTGGAGGGAATATTGCCTAAGTCTATGATACCAACATCACCCTAATTCCAAAGCCACATAAAGAAGCCACAAGATTGTATTTGTTCTTTTAGCTTAGTATTCCATTGTATGTATAGACCACATTTTATTTATTCATTCATCTGTTGATGGGCATTTGGGAGGAGGAATAGAATATGGATTAGAGTGGACTTACCAGTGATCTGCAGTGGAACTATTGTGATTAGTAATGGAAGAAATTGTAGCATTGATGTGGAGAAAGTGACCATGGTAGTTGCTCATGGTAGGGAAAGGGAAGAAGAGATATGATGTGGATGCATTTTCAGGATTTGGAGTTGTCCTGGGTGGTGCTGCAGGGACAGATGCTGGACATTGTGTGTCCTGTCATGGCCCACTGGGTGGACTGGGGGAGAGTGTAGACTACAGTGTATCCCACTGTCCATGTGGTGCAGCAGTGCTCCAAAATGTATTCACCAGATGCAATGAATGTGCCACGATGAATGAAGAGGTTGTTGATGCTTAAGAGGAGTGGGGATATATGGGGAACTCACATTTTTTAATGTAACATTTAAAAGAAAATAAAGAAGAAAAAAAGCCACAAGAAAAGAAAACTGTAGACCAATCTCTAATGAATCTGGATGCTAAAATTCTCAATAAAATACTAAACAAATCCAACAACCTGTCAAATGAATTATGCACCATGATCAAGTGGTTTTTAACTCCTATATGAAAGGATGATTCAACATAAGAAAATGAAGCAATGTATTACACCACATTAACTGATTGACAGAGAAAAGTCACATGACCTTCTCTATTGATGTATAAAAGAATTTGACAAAATACAACATCTTTTCTTGATTAAAAAAACCACTTCAAAAGATAGGAATAGAAGGAAAATTCCTCAACATCTAAAGGGTATATATGGAAAACCCACAGCTAAATCATATTCCATAGTGAAATGCTAAAGGCTTTCCCTCTAAGACTAGGAAAAAGACAATGATGCACACTGTATATACTTTATTAGACATTGTTTTAGAAGTCCTCACTTAAGAACCCAGGCAAGAAAATTAATAAAAGACATCGAAATTATAAAGGAAGAAGTAGTAATCTCACTATTTGCAGTGACATGATCTTGTACATAGCAAACACTGAATTATTTACATAAAAGTTTCTAGACTTGATAAATGAGTTCAATAAAGTGGCAGAATATAATATAAACCGGTGAAAATCATGGCGATGGGAAGGAATGCGCCTGGGGCATGAGTCTAAGGTACACGAATATGTGGAAGTGCTCATGGGGCAATGTCTCATCAAATTTTTCTTTATGCTTAGCCAGTGTCTTCTTAATATCACTTATGTCTTTTATTTATTTTGTTCCTTTGACTGGGCCATCTCTCCCTGTTTCCTAATATGGCTTATAATTTGTTGATGATGTCTAGGTATCTGATATGTTGGTAAATTTACTTTGATGGACAATTTCTCTTTCTTGCCTATTATTAGTTTTTTTCACAGTTCTCTGATATTTGGTTCAACATATCTTAAGTCTTTAAAATTGCCCAGCTTAAGTTATCAAAATCATGCCAAGGACTTACTAGTAGGGTACAGACTTTTTTGCCGGGGTACAGTAAAGAGAGCTCTAAAAACAGTTTTTGGTTTAAATTATGGTTTGCATTTTAGACCATATATTTTTATAAATTTTGATGCAATTTGACATGACCTGTATCCATCATAGCAAGAAAATATAGAACACTTCCATCACCCCAAAGTGCACCTTGTTCCATCTATTCTATTCCTCCCTCCTCCTCCCCTCAGGACCCATAGCAACCACCAGGCTTCACTCCTTGAAGAACAAGATTCAGAGTTACTTGCAACAATACCAAGGACTTGAAACACTGGTTTCTCCTCCCCAATTAGACACTGCCCATGCTCTCATTAGACTCTCACCCCTTTATTTGAGAACACAGTAAGCATCCCCAGGATGGGAGTCAACCATCTTGCTGCTCATTTTGTGGGTCTTCATCCACTGATATAACACACTATGGCAAGATTAACATTCACATACTCCCTAGAAACCTGTCCCAGGTGCACTCTATCCCAAATGTTCCTCACATCCAACACCCCAAGCCAGCAACCCTCACTTGTTGTATTGCTGAAAGAGCATTCCCAACATTGTAGTTTCAACCATGTACCTGGTAATCCCCAGTGTTTACCTACTCCTTCCCCAACCCTACCCCCAGTTCCATGAACATTCCAACCCACCCTTCCCATCCTACCCTCCTGACAAACCAGCATTGCATAACTCAACAGAATCATTACACCACTGTCATGTCCCTCCACTACAACTGCACACTTCCACCTTACCATATATTTTGCCCATATGGGCGTTGGCTCACAACCTTCTTTTCCTTTTCTGTTTCCTGTAAACCTATCTTCCAGGCTCTAGTAGTAGCTTGTTTCAGTATTTGTACATCAGTTGTAACAAACATACTTTCCACATTTAAAATGTTATTAATATGGGAAGGGGGAAAAGGGGAAGGATATTGTGTATGTGGGAGTCCCCTATATTAGGTGTGTGGCTTTTCTGCAACCTAAAACTTCTTTGAGGAAAAATGAAACAAAAACACTGGGGGAATAAACAGAAGAAAATGTCACTGCACATATAGGATAATAGATCTTAGAGTGATGAAAGGCAAAATGTAAAAAAAATATATTTTTTTCATTTTTTTATAATCCAAAATTTTTACTTATTTTTGTTTTTTTAAATTGTATTTATTTTCAAAACTATCATTAATATTTCATTTTCTTTTTAATGATACTTGGCTATTTTATTGGCTTCATTTTTGAAGAAGTTTTGAATAATAGAGGGGTTATAACTATATCAGGGGGATCATTAGTACAGGGTGTCAGTGTTGGGGGATACATGGGAGGAAGCTCACATGGGAATACATACAAGACATATAAATGTGTTCAAATGTCATGGGGCATTGTAATGGTTGGTGAAGTGTGACACAATAACTGAAGGAATCTCAAATACCCATCCTGGGGAGCTCTCTCACATTCTTTAATGGATCAGCAAGAACCCCTGGGTACAGGGTCAATGACTAGTGAAGGAGGATGTTCCATTGATGGATCCTTGATGTTGGTGACTGTGCATATGAACCTTTACTCTTAAAATGAAAATTTAGCCTGGTATTATAGGGTACCTAAGAGCTGCCTCCTGGAAGCCTTCTTGTTGCTCAAATGTGGCCTCTCTCTAACCCAAACTCAGCACAGAAATACATTACCTTCCCCCTAGCATAGGACATTAGTCCTGGAGATGATCCTCCCTGGAACTGAGGGATCACTACCAAACATTAACCCCTATGCAACTGGAAAAAGACCTTGACAAAAAGGGTGAAAAGGTAAAGACAAATGAATTTATATGGTTAAGAGACTTAAAAGTGATCTGGGAGCCCAGAGGTTATGCTTATGCATGTCCCAGCAGGATCTCTTTGACTGTCAAAGTATATACTACCCCAAATAGCAGAGCTCCTGAGGGCTCTGGAGACATGGAGACAGTATAGTCAAGGCAGATAGCTCAGGAGTTTGGTGCCTTGCCAGTGAAATCTGCTTTGGAATTTATGCCCCCCCAATGTGGCAGAGTTGGACTCAGTTGTGGTTCCCCTACACACGGCTCTTCTAATCTTCTATTTGAACCTATAATTAGTACTAGAGTACTAAATAAATAAATAAATCTTTTTAAAAAAAGAAAATTACCATACGAAGGAACCGTGAGAGTTCAGAGCAATGAGCAAGAGTCCCATCCATCGGCCCTATGGGATCACAGCCCCTCTCAATTAGAGGTAGAGTGGGCATCACTGTCCCAGAACTCTCAGGATGGTGGAATGAGCTATGAACTAAAGTAAACTTACTGGTATTCTACTATAAACTTATTGTGATTCTAACAATGGAAGAAAGTATGTAAATGATGTGGAGACAGTGGACACTGGAGGTGCTTAGGACAAAGGGAAAAGCAGGTGTAATGCAGGGACAATTTTGTGACTTGGGAATTGTCTTGAATGATATTGCAATGACAGATGCAGACCATTATGTATCTTGTTATAACCTACAGAATTGTGTGGGAGAGAGTGTAAACTACAATGTAAACTTTAATCCATAATTAGTGGCAATGCTCCAAAATGTTTTCTTCAGTTACAATGAATGTACCTCACTGTTGAAGGATGTTGTTAATATGGGAGAAAATATGGGAGGTGGGGGGAGTGGGTCATATGAGAATCCCCTATATTTTTTTATGTGACATCTGTATAATCTAAGTACCTTTAAAAAATAAAAAATAAAATAAAAGCAGTTTCTGTCCATGTAATTTCCAGACCAGCCAGCAAGGGCTACAATTGACAGAAGTGCAATGAGCCAAGGTTTTTACCCTCACTTAATATCTTGGGGGTTTGGGAGGGGACTCCTTCCTGGTGGCTGGGAGGCATAGAAACTTACAGTTTGTTTAGCTACTTTGTCTCTCTGTTCCTCACTCTCCTGGAAGTTGTGAAGCACTATCCTAGTATGCTGATCCCCAAAGCAGTTCATTCAGGCAGCTTTTCACTCTTTCTCCATTGTTTTTGTGCTTGAGCTGAGCCTTATCTGTCTAATCTGTTGCCATATTCCCACAATCCCTACACTGTCTTTTTTGATGGTCATTGCATAGTTCTGGTTTGAGTCTTCTATTTAATTGCCCCCATTTATTTCGGTGAGTTGATAGCAAGCATGAAAGGTCTGTCTTTTGTATTGGCAATGTGCCCATTCTTGGGTCCTGTCTTCTGTAAATGAGGTAAATTGGTTTGATTTGAATTGGGATTATTTTAATATGTGGCATAGGTGTTTCTTGAGGCAGCAATAGTGGCCTCAGCATTTGTATGTTGCATGGAATTTTCCCATACCTGGCATATGAGTCTACAGCATAAAGACAGCACTGGAACTCATGTCTAAAGACAAAGATTTAATGTTGTGAAGATTCCACACACATTTGAGTTATGATTGTTATGCTCATGTGTCAATTTGACCAGGTAATGGTGCTCAGTTTTTTTGGTTAGGCAAGCACTGACTTAATTGCACTGTGAGGACATTTCATGGACTTAAACTGTCAGTGAATTCATTCCATCTATGGCTGATTACCTCTACAATCAACTGAGGTGATTCCCTTCAGCAATGAGGAACTCCTCACATAGTCAGTTGAAGGCCTTAAAAGGAGAAATTATTTCAGACATCAGGAGAGAGAAATCCCATCTTTATTTCAACCAGCAAGCTTCTGCTAGGAAATTCTTAGAGGATCTTCCTGAGAATTCCTGGCTTGAACCTACCCTACTGAATTCAGACTCATACCTGCCCAAGTCACGTGAAACAATTATACAAAACCACATAATATTTACAGATACCTCCTATCAGTTCTGTTTCTATAGTGAACCCTGCATAATGCATGGGAACTATGTTCCAGCTGATGTGTCCCAGCTCAAAACCTTGTATGATCTGGTCTCATTGGAAAGAGTCACATGACTATATTTCATTGTTGGCTTTTACTTCTTTAGGGTGATTCATTCTGATTTGGCCGACTCTTGCATCTGATGTGGGTTTCCATGTCCCATTCAGTGGTGATCCGGCAGTCAATCATGACAACCTGTTGGGTGCATGCTTGGTCAGCAGAGGAATTTTATTTTTGGTTTTGCCTTAAATAGCCCTTTGTCCTGGACATCAACTTAGGTAAGAAATATTGATGGATCACATTGGACTCCATGAAGGGAGCCTGAATATTGTGCCTGTGTGGATAGCAGAATAGACCAAACCACTTGCCTATGAGCCACCAGCTGCCTGTGTGCACAGACGTGGTGTGATGGTGAGTCCATGGTGCAAAGGGTGGCAAATGGCAAAATAGTGATCATAGGACATTACAATAAAGAAGGTCAGCTCTGCTGATGCAAAGAGGATAAAGAGGAAAATCTGAGAGGCACATGCTAAAAGAGAAATCAATTTATTGCCTGTCAGAGAATTCACAACCATTTGGGGAAGATTAACTGAAATGCAACAAAGATCTTTAAGAGATAAATTTGCAATAAAGAAATACATTGGAGAGTGCAGATGTGGGTTGGTTACAATTGCAGTAAAAGTTAAAAGATTCCCAGCCAAGGCACCTAGATAAATCACTAAGAATATCAGAACTTACGAGGCTTGTATCTCTCGGGAGGTTGAGATATCCATGAGGAGGAATTCTGTGTATATAGTGAAATTACCTTTGTCTTCCCTGATGTCAAAGTATAATATAATAAAATATGCTAAAAATGAGATGGAGACAGCTCACATTACTTGAAAATAAAATGCCACTATTGTTATCAATATATGGCTTTTCACCAGGAATTCAGTATAAAGTAAATGGAAAAAAGACACTTTGAAATGAATGAATGCACATATTTCTCTTCATTTTCTTTCCCAACTGTCACAATATATCAATTTTAACATTCTCAGAATCATAGAATCTAAATTTATTAAATTATTTAAAATAAATCAAGACATAAACATTTCAGTTATTGAGTCAAATATTCACTTTTGCAGGAAAATATCTTTTCAGACTGTGCCTGGATTACTTTCTCATTTTCTTCGTTTGTGAATGGTCATCCAGATGTACTGTGTAAAAGAGACTCTCCACAGCCTATTTGTTTGCAGAGTCCACAGCTATTGCTGAGGCTGTTTTTGTACCATCAGACTAGTATATTTACTGACAACTCAGGTTCTTTGGTCAGCTGACTTAGTGTTCCTATAAAAAAATGTTAATCATTTGCTATGAGTTCTTTTGAGAATGATTAATCTAAAGGAGTTGAAATGGAGTATGCCTCACTACTCTTTCATTTCAGTTGTAATATTAGACACTCCTGTAAATGATTTCTGTCTTCCTTTGCCTCACAGTCCATAAATGATTTTATTTAATTCCAATAATAATCAATTCCATTTTACTGTTATATTGTGTGCCAGAGTTCCCTTGCTGTCTATCTAGTTAAACTTTTCACCTCCTGTGCACTGCATCTGAGAAACACATCCCACTGGACATCACTCCTCTTCAAAGCACCCTTCCTTCTTCAGGCATGGATTCCTATATTTGATGAAAAACTAATTTTTGGCCAGGTATTTTGCCTATATGCTTTTTTAGATTTTACTGAATTATCCTTATTCAAAATAACTACAGTAACAAAACTATTTTACTTGTGCTTATCTTGAAGTACTCCATACCATAAATACAAACTTTCCATCTGAATTATACTTTCAGCTCTAAAATTAATATTGAGGGGTATCACTTCAGAATTACTTCTTTTTTATGTGTGGAAAACATAGAATAGAGGGAAATATCTATAAGAACATTAAAATTTTTAATCTTACTAATATTTTACTTATATAATCCACTTTAATGAAAGCAGTACACTATTTGGCTACCTTTTTTGTGACAATAATCATAGTAATGACATTCTGACACAATTCACTTTGTTGAATATACACATATGAATTTCCAGTATATTTGCAAATTATATGCAAGTTATTTTATTTAATAAACTTTCAGTTATGCACGTTACTTCTATCAACCTCTCTTTCATCAATAGTGAAAGTCCTATAGGCAGAGAATTTTATTAAATGTCAAAGACAATACTTGGTATTTAAGTTGATACTATTGACCTAAGAGCAGGTTGGACACATCCAGATTTCCAGATGATTTTAAAAATTTCCTCTATCAAAACCATGCATTGTAATTGCTCTTTTGAAGTCTTATTCCTACTCTCCATCTTTACAGATTTCCTTGTTCTCCTTGTTCTGTACAAATTCTCAAGTTTCCCTTCTGCTTCCGAGTGCATTGTGATGGCAAAATTGATAGTCTTGGGTGTAAGAGGAAAAGAGAGAGAGATTTCAAGTATTTTCTGGACATTACTACCTCAAGAATATGTAGAAAATCTTTATTTCACAATTTCAAAATATGAGAAAAAACAAAATGAGAAGGATAATTATTCTTTATGAATTGTTAAACACATGAAGTATAATATATTCAAAATCTACATAGAGCATATCTAGTTCCTAAGATGGAACAAATAGATATAAGAAACTATTCATGTAAAAACTTCACTATGTCAGGTGAAGCCATTTTTGCTTACTTAGATTGATTTTGATGAAATGCATTGTTAACTCACTTTTGTCTCTGATTACCTTAGTTATCATTTACAATCTAGTTCAAACAATATTTCTTTAGTAATGCTTGTGCTAGTTTAATTTCTTGCTAATTTTGTTAACATATTTTCTATATTCTGAGCCCAGTCTATGTATCACAAACATATCATCGGGTACCATTTTTAAAACCAATGACCTATAATAAAGCTGAAATTGCATATGCTAAACATCTTGAGTCATATCACAGCTATTCCAGTGAATTTTTGATAGTCATTTTAGAGGGAAAAAACATGAATTGAAACATCCAATTATACCTAGTAAATGATGAATTACATTTATCTTCTGTAACATGGATATTTCTTTTTGCACAATTATAAAGATTTTACTAAATCTATGATCTGCTTTTTTTCTCAGATTAAAATTCGTTGAGTCACACATCTCAGGGAGATTTACATTTAGCCTTAGTCATACGATCAGTTTTGCTTCTAGATTCTTTGTATTGGTTTTCATTCTTTATGAAGCACAGATCTGGGTAATCTCTCTCAGGAGACCTGGAAGGATGATGATTTCACAATCCAGTGAGACCAATTTTCTCTTCACTCCTGATTTGTAAGGATACAGTAGTTATACTTTTGAGATTTAGTTAAACCTTGGGTTAAATTTGTAACAGTGCTTACTATCAATATAATTAGTGCAGATTTTTTTGTTGTTAAAAAGAAAATTAAAAAGTTTCTTAGCTCACTGTTGATTCAATACATTTTAATGATCTTATAATTATTTATATAATAATATATAAAACCTAATAAAATATATTTTCTAAGTGTTTAGGATAACATTTGGGCATGAATGAAAAGCAT
Organism: Dasypus novemcinctus; assembly: GCF_030445035.2. Lineage (NCBI taxonomy): Eukaryota > Metazoa > Chordata > Mammalia > Cingulata > Dasypodidae > Dasypus > Dasypus novemcinctus. The sequence goes on from NC_080700.1 coordinate 1,904,104, forward strand.
ATATTTATAATTTACTTTAAAAAATAATTAACAAAACCAAAATATTTTCCAGTAGCCACTGAAGTAAAGAAAAATGGAATACAGAGAGGAAGCCAAGATGGCAGCAGAGTAAGGAGCTCCTGGAGTCAGCTTGTGATACAGGTCAGTTGGTGGTCACTCAGAACTACCTAAAGCACCTGTTTGGGGGCCCCAACAGAACAGAGGAGTGTCTCACAACATCCTTGAGAGTGTGGAAGGAGAGTATGCCCATCTGCAGAGAGGATTCATGAGTAGAGCCCTCCACACCATGGAGGTTGATTCCTGTGGCACAAGCTGCCTCAGTAGCTATTCTATGGCTTGAATTGGAAGTTCCATTTCCCAAAAATAGAGGAGGAAGACATGGTGTGGCACTGACTCCAGCTACTGATTAGTGGACTCAGCAGGCTCAAATATAATCTTAGGAACAACTAAACTTTGAGCATGTCCAGGTCAGAGGGAGGCCAGTGGCTGCCATTTAGACTCCTTCCCTGACATGAGGGGAAGCAGGGCTGATTGAAAGTCACAGTGCTGATAAGTACAAGATTCTTTCCACCCACATCAGGTTGAAGTTCTAGCCTAAACCCAAACCCCACCTCTGGCAGGGAGGAAGGTGGGGGGACCTGCACCTCTCTCTGGGAACCTGCAAGCCATGCCACCTAGGCCGATGCCCATGCTAATCTACCAGTGCAAGCCACCTTGGTAGCTATTCCATGGCTGGAGTTAGACGCTCCATTTCCCATAAGTAGTGGAGGAAGGGACTGTTGTTCACTGACCTTAACTACAGATTAGTGGACTCAGATGGCTAAAGAAATAGCTAGGGCTTGAGCCTGTCCAAGTGGGAAAGAGTCTGGTAGCCACCATTTTGACTCTTCCCCCAGCATGAGGGGAAGCCCAGCTGACTGAAAATCCAGTGAAGTTAGGGACAGGCTTCTTTCCACCAAGATCTGACTGCAGCCCTAGCCTAGGCTCCAGCCCCACTTCCAGTAGAGAGGAGGCTGGTGGAGCCTGCAGCAGGCTTTCCAGGCAACTGCAAGTGCTCTCCACTGGCACAGACTGAATACTAGGTCACCTGGGGCTGCATGCCCACAAGCTAATAGGATAAGAGAGGTACTGTGTATCCTTGGTCTTTCTGGGCAATGGTAGGAGTTTTCAGCCCACATGAGCTGGTTTGTTGAAAGCATTTGTGCCCATCTCCACCTCTGTCCTCATAGGATAGGAGGGAGCTGGTATTCCCTCAACCTCTCAGGGCAACTTTGGGCAATTTGACCTGCACAAGCCCAATCATTGGGCATCTGTGGCTCCACCCTCATCTCCAATAAGACAAGAGATAGACTGTGTTTGCCCAGCATCTCTGGGTAACTGCAGGTGCTTTTGGAGATAAGAAGAGGGTTGAGAAGAACTCTCATGCTTAATATATGTAGAAGTTTTAATTAACTTGACTGTAAAAATGTGGGTAGAGTTGATGGTAACACATTATAGTAAGTAGCAACTGGCTTATAAATGGAATTGTGGCTGAAAAGGGTAGTTTGGGGAAGTGGATTTCAAATGAAAGAAAGCTAAAGAATAATCTAGGGATTGACTAACACAGTGAACCCAGAGGAGGATGAGAATTATGGTTGAGGGCACAAATGCAAGAATTTTCTTCTGTGAGCTAGAGCAGATCTACCTGACTACTGCAGGGTGGTCAGAAAGTGAAGAAGCATGGGAAAACTACAATTAGTGTGACCTATAGATTGTGGTCAACAGCAATACTCTAATCTTCTTACATCAATACCAAAGATGGACTGTTTTGATAATGGAGGTGTATAGATAAAGTGTGCCAAATATAGGCTATGGACCATGGTTGGTAGTAATAGTCTGATGATATTATCTCATCATCTGTAACAAATGTTCCACCAAGCTGTGGTGTGTTGGTGAAGTGGTGTTATATGAGAATTCTACACATGTGTATGATTGCTTTGCAAAGATTGTGAAATTATAAAATAAACATACATAACACCATACAGGGGTCTCAGAACCTCTGTAATAAAAATATATTTTAAAAAATTCAGTAGGTTGGGGGAGAAAAGACACCAAATGTAAGATAGGGGACTATAGTTAGTAGTAATATTTTGAAAATGCTCTTGCCTAGTTTGTTACAAATGTTTCACAACAATGTAAAGTGTTGGTGGAGGGGTGATATGTGAGACCCCTGTATGGTGCTATGTATGTTTACTTTATAATTTCACAACCTTTACTATTGTTTTATTGTTTATGCATGTTTATGTATGATTGATATAGTTCAATGAAAATATTAAAAATAAATATATAAAACAAATATTAACAATACCTTGAATTATAACATTTTTATATTGTTACATTATTATTATAATTAAATATTTTAAAATTATACCCCAAAGTAAATGTTTTAGTGTTGAAAGGATAATCAATACAGAAACAGGATTCATTCATGATTTTGAATATTTCAAAATAAGTAAAATAAATATGGTTACAATAGTTATTTCAAATAAGGAAATTTCAGTATATTCTAGGAAAGCATCTAGGCAAGACGTCTGCACAGGAAAAAGTCCTTTATCGAATATTGGGATTCACAGCTGATTGCAGGAAGGGTTCTTTATGAAGAATGGTGGGATGATTTTCTTAGATACTCTCTGCAGTTGAGAATGTAAGCGAGGGAATTCTAGTACACAGTACAACTGAAAAATAGAATTGTTTATTATCAGAATCAAATAAAAACTTTATGGTCTGTTGGGCAAAGAAAGAAAGAAAGTGCTCATATGGATGTTCTTATTAGAACAACTGAAATTAAAAAGTGGTGAAATATAATCTATCTGGACACCTTTGGATTAATTTTTCTCATAAGAGCATCAGAATCATTTATTATTTGTTATAGGAATAGTTTATAAGACATCCAATAGTTTATAAGGAATATGAGTGATCATCCTAGTCAACTGATATGTAAGATTGGCAGAAATATCTGTAGACTGTGCAAACCTCTCCTCCAATTGCTGGGATGACCATTCACTAAGGAAGAAAATGAGCTACTATTATCACTGGAAGTTGCCAGGTAGAGTCTGAAAAGATATTTTACTAAAATAGAATAACTGTGACTCAAAAACTGAAATGTTTTTGGGTCTTGATTTTATTTTAAAACATTTAATGAATTTAGATTCTCTGATCCTATGAATGTTGAAGTTAACATATTGGAACAATTGGGAAAGAAAATAAAAAGATAAATACATGGATTCATTGATTTCAAAATACTTTCTTTTTCCCATTTTCTTTATTCTGAATTCCTAAGGAAAAGTCACATAACTGATACTAATGGAGATATTTTATTTGTGATACATGGAGATTTTCTCCACTTAGATTTTAGCATATTTTATCATATATTGCTTGACTAGGGGGGGCTGAAACATATCAGAAGACATGGGTAATCTATCTTCACTGAATTCCTTCTCATGGATATCTCACCTTCCTGGGAGCTCCAAGTTTTGCAAGTTCTGATATTCTTAGTGATTTATCTGGGAATCCTGACTGGGAAATTTTTAACTTTTACCATCATTGTAATCAACCTACATCTACACTCTCCAAAATATTTCTTTATTGGCAATTTATCCTTCATAGATAATTGATGCATTTCAGTTACTCTTCCCAAAATGATTGTAAATTCTTTAACAGGGAACACATTTATTTCTGTCCTAGCATGTGACTCTCAGATTTTCTTGTTTATCTTCTTTGCAGCCACAGAGCTGGCCTACCTTGTGGTGATGTTCTGTGATTGCTATGTTGCCATTTGCAACCCTCTGCACTATGGGCTCATCATCACACCATGTCTGCACACAGGCAGCGGGTGGCGCATGGGCAAGTAGGCTGGTCTATTCCATCATCCATGCAGGCAACATATTCAGGCTTCCATTCACAAAGTCAAATATGATCTATCAATATTTCTGTGATGTTCCTCAAATTTTGAGGATCTCCTCATATGTTCAATTTTCTAAGTTTATGTGTGAAGTTATAAGCACTTGTATTATCTTAATACGTTCAACCTTTTTAGTCCTTTGTTGATAAATTTTCAATGGTACTTAGGATGCATTATTTGGAAGCCCATAACAAAGCATTATCGACTTGTACCTCACAGTTAGCAATTCTTATTTTGTTTGTAATTTCTTTGTTGACTGCTGTATTTGGTCCCAATACAAATAAAGCATCTCTTAGTAATCTTTTCACGGCCATGATCTATACCACGGTGCTCCCATTCACAAATCCCATCATCTACAGCCTGCAGAACAGAGAGATTTATACTACTCTACACATAATACCCAAAAGATATTTTGAGTTTCCAAGTAGATTTTTAAGTTCAACATTTCAAAAGTACAATTTACAAAAATGATGGGGGGATGGGGGTGGGAAGTGGGTTATATGGGAACCTCTTAAATTTTTTAATGTAACATCTTTGTGGTCTATTAACTTTAATAAAAAAATTAGTTCAACATTTCAGAAAAAATGAATAAAGTTAAATTTATATTTTATATATATTCTTGAAATTGAATCTATCCATGCTAAATATCACATATTCTTTACTACATAACTTTCATTTTCTTTTTGCAAATATGACAGTGTACTGTATATTTCTGCACCTTAATTTTTTCAAATGTGTTCTTATTTGCTATTCATGCATTCTTCTGGAAAACATTTTCCTTATTGTTAAAATGTTTTGAATAATGTTTTTGAATAATGTTTTGAGTGTTTTTAGTTAAAAGCAAATAATGATAGTATATGTAGAAGGCCCTGGATGGGTATCCTAACATGTGCCCATACATTTGAGATGATATCAAGGTGCTTGCTACTCTCAACCAGTATGAGAATATTAAATAGCTTGAATTAGCAAACTTAATTCAAATTACATTTTTGTATCCACCATTATAGAACTGTCTGCACCATATAATAAAATGATTTGATGTGAGGTAAAATAGCAGAATAAAATTGCAGGTTTAAATATTATTATGGCACTGAGATCCATGCTAACACTGTACTCCTTATTTAAATGTACAGTATAAAAACATGTCCCTTAACACAGAATATCTTGTGAAACCTATTGCTCTCTCCATGTGAATTGGCTGAAAAAGTGCATTCCCTCCTCAAGTCATTCAGGCTTTCTGCATGATGAAGAACAAGTAATTTCAGAGGGCTTTGTGTGTTATGGACAGTTTTAGTACACTCTGTCTAATTTCATGGTACCCACAGAAACTTGCTATGCTTATGACCTGGGATTTCAACCTGGAATGAAAAAAATATGTCATCCTAGCAGAACCAGCAAGATGGAAGCAGAGTAAGGAGCTCCTAGAGTCAGCTCCTGCTACAGGGCAGTTAGTAAACACCCAGAGCTATCTGGAGCTAACTGAAGCACCTGTTTGTGGGCTTCAGGAGGCCAGAAGAGCATTCTCCTACATACTTGAAGGAATGGAAGGAGGAGACTGCCCATCTGCAGAGAGGCTTTATAAGGAGAGCTTTCCATGCCACAGAGGCTGGTACCTATCCTCCAGTGGAGGCACAAGTCACCTCAGGAGCTGTTCAGTGACTGGAATTGAAAGCCCCACTTCCCAAAAATGAGGGAGGAAGAGATGGTTGGGTACCAACTTCAGCAACTGATGAATAAATTCAGTGGACTAAGGTATAATTCTGAGAACAGCTAAAGTTTGAGCCTGTTCAAATCAGAAAGAGGCTAGTAGCCACCATCTTAACACCACATCTGGCATGAGGGGAAGTAGGGCAAACTAAAAATCACATGGCTGGGGGGACTGGCTTCCTTTCATTCAGATCAGATTGCAGCTCTAGCCTAGGCCCCCTCACCACCTCTGGCATGGAGAAAGCTGGGGGGACCTGTGCCAGCCTCTCCAGGAAATCACCCAGCCAAGCCAAAGAGGCCAGTGATCATCCTACTCTGGCAGCACAAGCCACCCCAGGAGCTACTCTGTGGATGAAGTTGGAAGCTGCATTTCCCAAAAAGAGTGGGTAGAAGATGGCAGGCTACTAATTTTGTCTACTGATTGGAAGACTCAGTTGGCTAAAGTAAAAACCTAGGAACAACTGGGGTGTGAAACTGTCCAAGTTGGAAAGAGGCTGGTGGCTGCCATTTTGACTCAGCTCCCAGCATGAAGGGAAGCTGGGCTGATCCAAAATTGCAGTGATGGTAAGAACTGGTTTCTTTCACCCAGATCAGCCTGCAGCCCTAGACTAGGCTTCATCCCCACCTTTGGCAGGGAGAAGGCTGGTGGTCCTGGTACCAGCCTATCCAGGTAACTGCAGGTATCTTTGGCTGGCACAGACTGAATAATCAGAAGTCTATTGTGGAAATGTCATCTTGGACCAGCACTGCAGATTGCTGCCCATACCTGCAGCTCCAGAAAAGAGCATGAAGCTTCATCAGTCTTTTTGGGCAACTACAGTCTAGGCCTACAAGACTTGGACTATTCCACACAGCTGTGACTCTGCCCCTATCCCTGGGAAAGGAGAAAGTTAGGAGAAGCTTCATTGGTCCCTGGGGCAATGAGGGCAGCTTGAGCCTCTACAGCTTATAGCACCAATTACATCCTTGGCTCCTATTGTACAACCAGCAAGGGAGAAAGGGCTTCCTGACTAAAGAGAAAAACTCCACCCAGAATAAATACTCTAGTAAGCCAGATGCCAAGACACCAAAAATAATTGCAATCCACACCAAGAAACAGGAAGATATGACCCAGTTAAAGGAAAAAGATAAACCTTCAGATGACATAAAGGAGTTGAGACTACAAAGAGTTGAGACTACTAATCATAGATGTTTAAACAAATCTCCTTAATGAATTCACTGAGATGGCTAAAGAGATTAAGGATATTAAGAAGACACTGAATGAGCAAAAAGAAGAATTTGAAAGCATACATAGAAAAATAGCAGATCTTATGGGAATGAAAGGTGCAATCCGTGAAATTAGAAAAACATTGGAATCATAAAATAGCAGATTTGAGGAGCCAGAAGAAAGGACTGGTGAGTTGAAGAAATGGCCTCTGAAAGTGAACATACAAAAGAACAGATGAAGAAAAGAATTAAAAAAAAAGGTACAAGGTCTCAGGGAACTAAATGACAGCAAAAGGCATGCAAACATGCATGTCATGGGTGTCCCAGAGGAAGAGAAGGGAAAAGAGGCAGAAGGAATATTTGAAGAAACCCTATTGAAGAATATAGATACCCATGTCCAAGAAGCACAACGTACTCCCATCTGAAAAAGTCTGAATAGACAAACTCTGAGAAACATACTAATCAGAATAGGAAATGCCAAAGGCAAAGAGAGAACTCTGAGAACAGCAAGAGAAAAATAGAAGTTCCAAAAAATCTACAATGGCCTCAGAGTTAATTAACACGTTCAGAAAAGTTGCAGTATTCATGATCAATACAAAATAATACACGTGTTTCTATACACTGGTAATGAGCATGCTGAGGGAAAAAAAAATTCCTTTGCAATAGTAACTAAAAGAATCATATATCTAGGAATAAATTTAACCAAGGACTTGACTTGAACGCAGAAAATGACGAAACAGTGCTTTAAAAAAACACAGAGAGTCTCCAAGCACGGATGGCTGGCCGGAGGGCAGCATGACCACCTCCTCGTGTTCAGAGAAGGAGTAGGAGCGGCCCGGAGGTGGCGGTGGAGCGGCCAGGGTAACAACACGCGAGAACGGCTGCTGTAGGCGCTGGACGACCTGGAGGTCCTGTCGAGGGAACTTGTAGAAATGTTGGCAATTTCAAGAAACCAAAAGATGCTGCAACCTGGAGAGGAAAACCAGATTCTGGAGTTGTTAATTCACAGAGATGGGGAATTTCAAGAACTAATGAAATTGGCTCTTAATCGGGGAAAAATCCATCATGAAATGCAAGTTTTAGAAAAATAAATTGAAAAGAGAGATAGTGATATTCAGTAACTACAGAAACAACTAAAGGAAGCAGAACAAATACTGGCAACAGCTGTTTACCAAGCAAAAGAAAAACTCGAATCAATAGAAAACGTGAGAAAAGGTGCTATCTTCTCTGAAGAAATAACTATAAGTATGCACACAGGATTAGTGCAAGTAATGCTGTGTGTGCCCCACTGACGTGGGTCCCAGGGGACCCACGAAGACCATACGCAACTGATTTAGAGATGAGAAGTGGGTTATTGGGTCAGATGAACAATCCTTCCACTAATGGTGTGAATGGTCATTTACCAGGAGATGCCCTTGCAGCAGGCAGGTTGCCAGATGTGCTTGCTCCACAGTATCCGTGGCAGTCAAATGATATGTCATTGAATATGTTACCACCAAATCACAGTAATGACTTTTTCTTGGAACCTCCTGGGCATGATAAAGAAAATGAAGATGATGTAGAGGTGATGTCAACTGACTCCTCAAGCAGTAGTAGTGACCCTGAGTAAGCAGGCATAAAAGACAAAAAGCATACAGAAGTGAATATTGTACAGTTATTTCTTAAGCAATAACAGGGAAATGTAAACTGCAGACTCGTAAGAACAGCCAGCTGTAGGTACTGACTATAGCAGTACTGTGCAACCAGTTACAAGTCACAGGGGGCTTACTTTTTAAAGCCCAAAGTCATGGTTCCAGTTCTCATCCACTGAATATGTAGGGAGTAATAAAAATTGACTGGATAAGGAAAAATTACTCAGTTGCAGTGCTGTCTTAACCCTGTTCTATTCCTGTTGTGTTGGGCTTGTACATAGTTCTGGAAATAAGATTTAAGAGAAATAACCCATGTATATTACTCATAGGCCTCCTGGAATTTAGAAAAGCATTTTATAAAAGCAGTGGATCACTAAATATGTGACATATTTCAGAATAACAAAAATCTTCATTTCACAGTGAATGCTATTGACGTATGTTTCTGGAACAGGAGAAATTGTCAATTTATGCTATTTATAATTACTGTAATTTTTGTAAATAAACTCATTTTTGTTGTAAAAAAAACAAAACAAACAAACAAACAAACAAAAAACACAGAGACCAGAGACAGCCTAATAAATGGGAGCACATTTTTGTGCTCATGATTTGGAAAACTAAATATCATTCAATATCAATTCTATCTAAATTGATTTACAAATTCAACATAATCACAATCAAAATGCCAACTGCCTACTTTGCAGAAATGGAAAAGTGAAATGCCAAATTTATTTCAAAGGGAAATGTGCCCTGATGAGCCAAAGACATCTATAAAAAGAATGAACTCAATCGACTCACAATTCCTGAATTTAAAGCATATTACATACCTACAGTGGTCAAAACAGCATGGTAGTGGCATAAAGATAGATGTAAGATCAAAATGTCTTTCCAGTGGACATCAGATCCAATGGAATTGATTTAAGAGTTCAAAAATTGACTGACACATCTATAGCCAATTGATATTTGACAAGGCTGTCAAGTCCACCCAACTGGAACAGAATTGTCTCTTCACAAAATAGTGCTGTGAGAACTGGATTTTCATATTCAAAAGATTAAAGGAGGGCCCTTATCTCACTCTTTATACAAAAATTAACTCAAAATAGACCAAAGACCTAAATATAAGGGCCAGGGCCATAAAATTAAAAGAAAACATAGGGAAGCATTTTCAAGATCTTATTATAGGCAATAGCTTCTTAGACTTTACATGGAAAGTACAGGCAATGAAAGAAAAAAAAGATAAATGGTACTCTTCAAAATTAAAAACATTCGCACTTCAAAGGACTTTGTCAAGAAAGTGCAAAGGCAGCTTACTTATTGGGAGAAAATATTTGCACACCACATATCTGATGAGTTCAATCTCTGGAATATATAAAGAATTCCTACAACTGAACAACAAAAAGGCAAACAACCCAATAAAAATGGGTGAAAGACTAGAATAGGCATTTTCTAAGAAGAAATACAATGACAAATAAGCACATGAAAAGATGTTAAACATCACTAGTTATTAGAGAAATGCAAAAGAAAACCAGATTTAATTTCAGACCTACTATAATGGCCACTATTAAGAAAACAGAAAGCAGCAAGCATTGGAAAGGATGTGGATAAAGAGCAGCACTCATTCACTGCTGGTGGCAATGTAAAATATTACATTGGCTATGGAAGACAGATTGGTGGTTGCTCAAGAAGCTAAGTATACAATTGCCACATGATCTGGCAATCCCACTAATAGTTATGTACAGAGAAGAACTGAAAGCAGGGATGCAACTAGACATTTGCACTTCAATGTTCATAGTGTCACTTTTAACAATTACCAAAAGATGCAAGCAACACAATTATCTATCAACTAATGAAGGGATTAACAAATATAGTATATACATATGATGGATTATTATTAGGTTGTGAGAAAGAATGAAGTCCTGATGCATGTGACAACATGGATTAACCTTGTGGTCATTATGTTGACTTAAATAAGTCAGACACAAAATTACAAATATTATTTGATCTCACTAATATCAACTAATAATAACCAACTCAGATTTAGAATCTAGAATCTAGCTCATGTGGAGATAGAATGGAGGTAAAGAATGGGAAGCTGATGCTATTTTCTGCAGAATTTCTATTTAGGTTGATTGTAATGTTGGAAATGGAAAGAAGTGATGATAGCTCATTATTGACAGTGTAATAAACAGTGCTAAAATATGTATGTGAATGTGGTGAAAGAGCAAATTTTGGGTCATGTATGCTACTGGAAGGAAAGTTATAGAATCAAAAATGGAACTGTAGAAGAATCAGCAAGATGGTGGCAGAGTAAGGAGCTCCTAGAGTCAGCTCCTGCTACAGGGCAGTTAGCAAACACCCATAGCTCTCTGGAGCTAGCTGAAGCACCTTTTTGGGGGCTCCATGAGGCCAGAAGAGCATCCTGCAACACCCTTGGGGGAGTGGAAGAAGGCGACTGCCCGTCTGCTGAGAAGACTCATAAATAGAGTGTTCCACACCATGGAGGCCAGTGCCCATCCTCCACTGGAGGCACAAGCCGCCTCAGGAGCTATTCCGTGGCTGGAATTGAAAGCTCCACTTCCCCAAAATGGGGGAGGAAGAAACATTTTGGTCGCCAATTTCAGCTACTGATAAGGAAATTCAGTGGGCTACAGTATAATCCTGAGAACAGCTAAGGTTTAAGCCTGTCCAGGCTAGAAAGAGGCTGGGAGCCAACATCTTAGCTCTACACCTGGCACAAGGGGAAGCGGGGTGGACTGAGAATCCCAGTGCTGGTGGGGACTGGCTTCTTCCCATCCAGATCGTATTGCAGGTCTAGCCTAGGCTCCAGTGCCACCTCCAGCAGGGAGGAAGCTGCAGTGATCTGCACCAGCCTCTCCGGGTAATTACTGGCCAAGCCACAGAGACTGGTGATCATCCTACTCTGGCAGGATGAGCTGCCCCAGGAGGTGTTCTGTGATGGGAATTGAAAGCTCCATTTCCTGGAAGCAGGGGAGGAAGAGATGGTTGGCTGCCAATTTCAGTTATGGATTGGGAGACTTGGCTGGCTAAGAGATAGCCCTGGGAAAGGCTGGGGTGAGAATGAGCCCAAGTCAGAAAGAGCCCAGTAGCCATGATTGTGACTCTGCCCCTGCCTGAGGGGAAGATGGGCTGACTTAAACTTTCAGTGTTTGCAGGAACCAGTTTCTTTCATGCAGATCAGCTTGCAGCCCTAGCCTAGGCTTCAGTCCTGCCTCTGGCTGGGAGGAGGCTGAGGAGTCCTGCACCAGCCTATACAGGTAACTGCAGGGAACTTTGGCTGGCATACACTGAAAACCAGAAGTCTACCAGGGCAACTGAATTCATTTTGGACCCACACTGCATATGAGGAAAAGGGATGTGAAGCTCCATCAGTCTCTATAGGCAACTACAGTCTTGGTCTGCACGTGGATTATTCCACATAGCTGTGATTCTGTCCCTACCCCTGGCAAAGAAGAGTGTTGGAAGAAGCATCATTGGTCCCTGGCGCAATGAGGGCAGCTTGAGTCTCCACAGCTTAGAGCACCAACTACATGCTTGGCTCCTACTGCACAACCAGCAAGGGAGAAATGATAGGAGGCCATTAAATAAAGAGAAAAACTGCACCCAGAAAAAAATATTCTAGTAAGCCAGATGCAAAGACACCAACACAAAATTACAACCCACACCAAGAAACAGGAAGCTATGGCCCAGTTAAAGGAACAAGATAAGCCTCCAGATGACATAAAGGAGTTGAGACAACTAATCATAGATGTTCAAATAAATCTCCTTAATAAATTCAATGAGATGGCTAAAGACATTAAGGATATTAAGAAGACATTGGATGAGCAAAAAGAAGAATTTGAAAGCATACATAGAAAAATAACAGATCTTATGGGAATGAAAGGTGCAATCAATGAAATTTTAAAAAAAAACATTGGAATTATATAAGAGCAGATTTGAAGAGGCAGAAGAAAGGATTGGTGAGCTTGAAGAAATGGCCTCTGAAAGTGAATATACAAAAGAAGAGATGAAGAAAAGAATGGAAAATATTCAACAAGGTCTCAGGGATCTAAATGACAGCAAAAGTCATGCAAATATATGTGTCATGGGTGTCCCAGAAGGAGAAAAGAAGGGAAAAGAGGCAGAAGGAATATTTAAAGAAATAATGTTAGAAAATTTCCCAACCCTATTGAAAGACATAGATATCCCTGCCCAAGAAACACAACATACTCCCATCTGAAAAAATCCAAATAGACCAACTCCAAGAAACATACTCATGAGAATGTCAAAGGCCAAAGACAGAGAATTCTGAGAGCAGCAAGAGAAAAGCAATGCATAACATGTAAGAGATATCCAATAATTTTAAGTGCTGATTTCTCACCAGAAACCATGGAGGCAAGAAGACAGTGGTCTGATATATTTAAAATACTACAAGAGAAAAACTTCTAGCTGAGAATCTTATATTATAGTGAAATTAGAATATTTACAGATAAACAGAAACTGAGATAATTTCTAAGCAAGAGACCAGATTTTCAGGAAATACTAAAGGGTGTGTTAGAGCCTGAAAAGAAAAGAAAGACAGGAAAGAGAGACCTGGAAGAGAGTCTAGAAATGAAGAGTAAATCAATAAAAGTAACTAAAAGTGTCAAAGGAGTGATGAAAATAAAATATAACAGATTAAACTCAAATAGGAATAAAATGAACCAATGATGGAAAGCACTTGTATTCAGAAAAGTGCAACTCAATGTTAAAACAAATAAAAAAAGCCCTAAATAATTGGAAGAACATTCTATGCTCATGGATTAGAAGACTAAATATCATTAAAATGTCAATTCTACTTAAATTGATATACAGATTTAATACAATCTGATAAAAATTCTACCAGCATTAAAGAAAAAATTGAAAACATGAACATTAAATTTATTTGGAAGGGTAAGGAGTCCTGAATAACCAGAAACATCATAAAAAGGAAAAGTGAACCATCATCTCGACTTTAAATCATAATACCTACCTATAGTGGTAAAAACAGCATGGTACTGGCCTAAAGACAGACACAGTAGACCAATGGGACCAAATTTATGGTTCAGAAACAGACCCTCACAGGTATGGTCAAGTGATTTTTGACTAGTCTGTCAAACTCACACAGCTCGGGCAGAACAATCCATTCAACAAATGGTGCTGAAAGAATTGGACATTCATAGCTGAAAGAAGGAAAGAGGACCCCTATCTCACACCTTATCCAAAAATTAACTCAAAATGGATTAAAAAAATTAAAAATAAAAGCAAGAACCATAAAACTTCTAGAAGAAATTATTGGAAAATATCTTCAAGGCCTGGTGGTAGGTGGTGGATTCTTAAAGAGAAGGACTGAGTGGATTACTGATGTTTAATGTATGTAGAAGTTTTAATTATCTTTACTGTAAAATTGTGGAAATGTATAGAGTAGATGGTAACACACAGCAAGTGGCAGCTGGTTTATAAATGGAGATGTGACTGAAAATGATAGTCTACTTATGTAAATGCCGATTGACAGAATGGTTGAGAATAATCTAGGAACTGGATAGCACAGTAAACCAAGAGGTGGGTTAGAATTGTGTTTGATGGTATAGATGCAAGAGTGTCCTTTGTGAGCTAGAACAAATGTATATCACTACTACACGATGCTGGGAATGTGGAGATGCATGGGAAAAATACAGCTAGAGTGACCTATGGACTGTGGTTAGTAGTAATAACAATATTCTTACATCTACACGAAAGATGTACTGTGTTGATACTGAGGCAGTATGGAAAAAGTGAGCCAAATGTATGCTGTGGACATGGCAATAATCAGATATTATTCTATCTGTAGCAAATGACACACCACATTGTGGTGTGTTGATGGAGGGGTGTTGTTTGGGAATTCTGCTCATGTGCATGATTGTTTTATAAGTTTACAACTTCTGTCATTAAAAAATATTTTTAAAAAATAATAGGGTGGATTTGGGGAAAAATACACCAAACATAAGATAAGGGCTATGGTTTGTAGTAAGATTGTGACAATATTTTTTCATAATTTGTAACAAATATCGCACAGCAATGCAAGGTGTTGGTAGAAGATTGATATATGGGACCCCTGTATGATGTTATGCATGTTTGCTTTGAAGCTCACAACTTTTACTACACACTTAGTTGTTTATGTATGTTCATATGTAAATGAGATCAAGATAATAGTAGGATTGGTTGGGGGAAAATACTTTGTTTAGTAGTAATATTTTGACAAAGCTCTTTAATCATTAGTTTAAAAAGTTTAACAACAATGCAAGTTATTGGTGGTAGGGTGAGATGTTATGTTTGTTTGATGTTATGTATGTTTGCTTTGTAAGTTCACAACTATTATTATACACTAATTGTTTATGTATGTTATGTATGAGTGATATATTTCAATTAAAAAAGTTAAATAAAAAGGAACTGTATAACACATTGAACTCTGTCGTGGATGAAAACTATGGTTAATAACACAAATATAGAAATGTTCTGTCAAGAACTATAACAAATGTACTTCCCTATTACAAGGTATTATTATTAATAATAGGGTTGTATATGGAGAAAAAGCACCTAATGCAAGCTATGGACTATGGTTAGTAATATTTTAATGTTTTTTCATCAGTTTTGACACAGTTACCACACAAATGCTAAGTGTTAGCAATAGGGGTGTATAGGGGAATGTTGTGTTTCTTACATGACATTAATGCAAACCTAAAACTTCACAGATTTAAAGAAAAATAATTATGCTAAGTGAAAGAATGCAGACACAAAGCACGACCTATAGTATGATCACATTTGTATAAAATATAAATATAAAAAAATCTATGTAGATGGAAATAGAGTAGTGATTTATGTGGGCCTGTGGAATGATAGAAGGATTGAGAGTTTTTTTTTTCTCTTTGCATTAATGAAAATGTTCTACAATTGATTCTGGTGTTTAATGCTCAACTTTCTGAATATACTGACAGCAGTTGTTTATTTATTTATTTTTCTCCCCCCGCCCCCTTGTTTTTGTGCTAGTTGTCTGCTTGTTCTATGCTCATCTTCTTTTTATTTTTTCAGGAAGCATTGGGAAGTGAACCCAGGAACTCCCATGTGGTAAGTGGGTGCCCAACTGCTTGAGCCACATCCACTTCTCTGTTTGTATGCTTTAATGAACTGTGTGGTATGTAAATATATCTCCATAAAACCACTTCAAAACATTGCTAAAAGAAATCAAAGAAGATCTAAATAAATAGGAAAACACTATGTGTTCATGGATTGGAAGACTAAATATCATAAGATACCAATAAAACCAAAATCAATTTATAGATTTAATTGAATCCCAATCAAAATTCCAATACCCTTCTTTGCAGAAAAGGAAACATCAATCATCAAAAGTATATTGTAAGAGGCCCTGAAGAACTAAAGCCATCTTGAAAAAGAATGAAATTAGAGGACTTACACTTTCTGGTCTTAGATCTTATTACAAAGCCACAAAAAGTAAACTGGCATGATACTAGCACAAGGAAGAACAAATGGATGAATAGAATAGAATGGAGAGCTCCAAGATCAACCCTTACATTTATGGCTAGCTTATATTTGTTGAGGTGGCAAAGCCCACACTATTGGGAAAGAATAGTCTCTTCTAGAAAGAGTACTGGGAAAACTGTATCTGCATTTGTAGGAAAAAAAAAAAAGAAGCAGGACCCTATCACTAATCATGTACAAAAATCAAATCACAATGGATCAAATACCTTAATATTAGAGCTAGCACTACAAAACTCCTAGACAATAATAAGGAAGCATCTTCAACATTGTGTTAGGCAATGGTTTCTTGGTCATTAAACCCAAAGCATCAGCAAAAAATGAAATAAGAAAAATTAGGACCTCATCAAAATTAAAAAGAAAAAAAAAACAAAGAAACAAAACAACAACAACAGCAAAACTTTTATTCCTCAATGGACTGTATCATGAAAGTAATATGACAAACTATACACTGGGGAAATAATTGGAAACCACATATCTGATAAAGAATTACTTTTGAGAATATATATGGAAATCTTTTAATTTAACAACCAAAAGACATCTCAGTTTAAAAATGGGCAAATACTTGAACAGACATATCTCCAAAGATGATATACAAATGGCCAGAAAGGAAATGAAAAGATGCTATACATCATTAGCCACTGGGAAATTGCCAATCAAAACCACAATGAGATACAATTTCACCCCCATTAGAATGTCTGATATTGAAAACATGGTAAATAGCAAGTGCTGGAGAGGATGTGGACAAATAGGCACATTAATTCATTGCTGGTGGCAATGTAAAATCTTGTAGCTGCCATGAGAGACAGTTTGGCACTTCCTCAGATAGCTAAGTATAGAACTACCAAATGAACTGGGAATTGAACTACTAGGTATTTACTCCAAAGACTACAAAGCAGTTATTTGGATAGATATTGTAACATCATTGTTCATAGCAGCATTATTCACAATTGCCAAAATATGGAAGCAACCCAAATGTCAATCAACTATGAATGGGTTAACAAAATGAGGCACATATTATACATATATATATGTATATTATACATATATATATGTATACATATTATACATATATATATATATATATGTGCCTCATTTTGGATATATATATATCCAATGGAATACATATTTTTGCTCTCTTTTTTTCCTTCTTTCTTTCTTTCTTTTTAATGTTACATTAAAAACATATGAGGTTCCCATATAACCCCCACTGTCCTCATCCTACTTCTCCCTCATTAACAACCTCTTTCATCATCATGGCACATTCGTTGCATTTGGTAAATACATTTTGGAGCACTGCTGCACCACATGGATAGTAGTTTACATTGTAGTTTACACTCTCCTCCAGTCAACCCAGTGGGCCACGGCAGGAAATAAAATGTCCACCATCTGTTCCTGCAGTACAATGCAGTACAACTTCCAGTCCTGAAAATGGCCCACATCATGTCTCTTCCCTTTTCCTACCCTCAACAGCTACTGTGGCCAATTTCTTCACATCAGTGCTACAATTCTTCCATTATTAATCACAATAGTTCCATAGTAGAATATCAGTAAGTCCGCTCTAATTCATACTCTATTCTTCCATCCTGTGGACCCTGGGATGGTTATGTACAGTCCCCATCTATATCAAGAGGGGGCTATATTCCATATGGATGATGGATGCAATTCTCCCGCTTGCAGTTGTAGGCACTCTTGGATCCCTGGTGTGGTGGCTGACCTTCTTCAACTCCCTGTTAGCTGACTGGGGTATGTCCAATAAACCAGAGAGTAGGAGTTGCAAGTCTTTTGAGGTGCAGGGCCTAGCTGTCATGTGGAGAGTCCAGAGATTCAGGTCTCTTGAATATATAGCAACCCCAGTGCCAACCACAGTTCTGGTAAAAGTAACAGAAGAGGCATGTGTTGAAAGGTCATATCTGAGTCCAACTCCATCACACTCAGGAACACAAACTCCAAAGTAGAGCCAACTGACGTGGCACTGAACTCCAGAGTGATCTGCCATGACTGTAGAACCTGTCGGTCTCTGTAGCCCTCAGTAGAACCAGTATCTGGGGTTGTATCTAATTTGGCTGTCTCTGGGCCCTGCTGAGGCATGTGTAAAGTTGACACTTTTTTGGAGACTCACAGCCATATAAACTCATTTGTCCTTTCCATTTTCCCCTTAATTCCAAAATCATTAAGCAGTTTTTATCACCTGATATTACATGTAGGCTGAGATATTCTGCTGTTCTGAGTTGACCCTTTTATTCAAGGTCATTTTCTAGTTACATCATCAGCTGTTGCTTAGTAGTAATCCATCAGTCCCAGGGAGGCTAATCCCTGGGAGTCATGTCCCATGCAGGGGCAAAGGCAATGCATTTACATGCTGAGTTTGGCTTCAAGACTGGCCACATTTGAGCAACATTGAGGCTCTCCGGAGGTAACTCTTAGGCACCCTGCAGCTCTAGGCCTAGTTCTTACTTCAGGTGCACAGACTCACAAGCATAGTCATTAGTATCAAGGGCTCATTGTTGGACCATCCTTCTTTTT